>NC_056731.1:1063205992-1063458492 GCF_019279795.1 Protopterus annectens | reverse complement strand
GTGTGTGTTTGAGTATAGGTTAGTGTAGTGACAGAAGTATGTGTGTGTAAATATAGGTTAGTGTAGAGAGATGTTAGAAAGCAGTGTGTTTGTGTGAATATAGGTTAGTGTGGAGACAGGTACTTATATGAGAATGTAAGTTAGAGTGGAGAGAGAAGTGTGTACAAATACAGATTAGTATAGAGAGGTGTGTGTGTGTGTGTGTGAGATCTATATACCAGTTTATAGCAGCCCCCAATCATCTCCAACGAAGTGAGTGAGAACTGCTCCAAAGCAAAAAACACAGCATCCATGGGACCTGATGATGTCGGTCCCGTGTGTGTGCCTCCTCAACTCAAACAGGAATTAAACCCACAGCTAGGACAGCTGTTTAATCATAGTCTTACTACTGGGTGCACTGCACTGCAGTGGTGCACTGCAACTGTGGTCCCACTTCACAAAAGGCACGGTGCTCCACCGACCCTGAAAGAGCCTTATCTAGCTTGACAAGCCTTATCTGCAGCTGAATGGAGAGGATCATAATGGACCCTCATAAATAATTATAGAGGATTTGCAGACTTTGGATTCATCCCAGTTTGGTTTTTTGCCTTCATCATTGAAAAACTCATCAGCTTAAATGTTAACCCATACATCACAAAGATGGCTTGCAAACTGGCTGAGACAGAGAACCCACAGGTCAGTTGCTGGTGCCATGTCAGACTCAAAGCCGACCTGGGGACCCAGGTTGATAGTAGTCTGTCATTTCGACACCCATGTAGCTAAGTCCTAACATACAAGGCCATGTCAAACCCAGATTTGATGAATATGCTTCACCTCAAAAAATCTAGAAATCTTGACCAATGGATGGGAGATTGCAGATATACCCAGGGGATTACCTCAGTGTCACTGCTTTCGACAGAGCACACAAAAAATAATGTATAGTTCCCCGTGTGTGTGTGTGTGTGTGTGTGTGTGTATGTTTGTGAAATACCCCAGTTAGGAATGATAGGTTGGTTAACTCATTCAGGCTCAAACCCTGTAACTTCAATACAGGACCCGAGAGCTTGAATCCTCTATACCAACTGCCAAACTGTCATCAGAAAGAAGTATTGAATTATAGTACCTTTTCAAAGACTGTTGATTTTCTGTGCATTTTCATACATTGTTGAGCTTTTGTGCATTTTCAAACACTGTCGAGCTTCTCTGCATTTTCAAGGAATGTTGAGTTTCAAAGGAAGACGGGTTTATTGATGCTCATGCTGTATGTGTTATCAATGTGTAACTGTTTTGCTTATCAAATGGTCCATATCAGTATTTGTGCTATGAATTTAAAAAGTAGTATAGGTAGCACAACATGTAGTATACTTGCTTTTTTGCGTAGAAGGCTGCGGGTTCTACTCCTACACCATGTATATAGAGTGCTGATATTGTAGTGCCTCCTGTAAAGGGGAATGGGGTGCTGCATACCTGAGTGTGGCTTCTTTTGGATGAGATACCTGGTAAGGTAATTATGAACCTGTTGCTAGTTTGACAGTCATTCAATATTGCAACATTACCAGCTTACCATTTTTTAAACGTAATACGAGCAGTTAATTCTTCAAGGGCAGCAGACACTGAATTTGTACATGAAATACTGAAATGTAAAGCAACCTCTTCATTAGCTATAGGTCTCTTTCATGTGGAATTATTTAGATGACTTTTACTTCTGCAGAGATTGTGTATATTGACTGATATTGGTGGACTGTAATGGCAGAAGTTTGAGTGTTTTTTTGTGGTTGAAATGTTCTGTAATGGGTAGTTTTATCCTTATTGATTCATACGTTTTGTTTCATTGCTTAATGGAAAAAAGCTCAAACCTACAAATTTAAAACACACTCTAACAAGTGATACTCTATTTCACAATGAATATAATTTAGCACAAGCAGGATGGTGCATCAAATAATAGATGCATGTATGCATGGTCCCAAAAATGTGTGCTAGGGGCCTATGGTTTTAAGACAAAGGTGAATGTAATCCACTGCTGGACAGAAGCATTTTCCTTTGAATGCGGATTTCAAAGTTGTTTCAATGAATGTGAATTTCAAGGGCAGAGAACCTTACTGTTCATGCTAAGTCATTTTTTATTGAAAGACTGTACTGTTTTGTTTAGTAAATGGCTATCAGGTTTTGTGCTATAAAATTTGAAATAAAACTTTAAATATCTCTAATCATTGAGGAAGTAAAAAAAGAAAATAGTGTGTACACTGACGGGTTTGAAAAGTGTTTATGGTAACTGGGGACAAATAGCCAAGTCGTGGAATACTGGGATGGTTGGAGGGTGCTGCTGGCGGATAAGTGTTGCGGTGACTGGGGGCCCTGACCATTATCCTGGCTAGGGCTTTATTTGACAGTGAAACAGATCTGCTCATGACTAACTAATGATGAATATTTGAACTGTCTTATAACTTTTATGAAAACAGATTGATCTTTCTGGAATGTAGATTTCTTGTCCTGTCTTCTAGAATCTGAGTATATTTTAAGTTTTTCATCTTATCTCTTTTTCTCCCTATATCTTCTGACCTGTCTTGTGGTTTTAAAATCAATGAAAATTTGATAGAAATTTGAACCAAAGTCTTAGTCTTTGTCATGCCAGCTGCCTTTGTTGCTGAATGTGCTGTCATCCTACACTATCCTTACATGCTAATCATATGTTATCATCATGGCACACTCAGCCCTTATGGCTTTATTTATATTAGCTGTAAAGCATTTTTACCACACAGTGTGCATGTGGACCTAATAGAGTTACCATTTTGAGAATTAGTCTTTGAGTGTTACAGTAGTATGTAACTTTATGGCAATTAAAGAAAGAACATTAGTCGATTTGATAGTAGCTGATACAACAAACATGGAGACTATGATGTCGAAGGTAGGAATCATACCTTTAGTTGATATCTATGTTATAGGGACTACAGCTGGAAATCCAGAATACTGATATCTTATTTTGAACAGAAATTCTCTGTTGATAATTACTTGATAAAAGTTTAATGAGAAGCAATTTTGTTTTGCTGTATATTTGTCTTGCAAAGTAATCATTTGTTTTAAATGTAATTATTTCATCAATATTTGGAAACTACATATTATTTATAATCTCCTGGAAGACATTCATGTCTAGTTCTTATGTACTTTCAGCATACTTGTATTGCACTGTTTTGGAAATATCTTTCTTGTTCCATTTAACCAAATAGTTATTGACTACAAACATTGTTATTTCATCTTTTCATTTCTCATACTGTTTTACAATCTGTACATCTGAGTCAACTTAATTTTTCTTGTGCCATCTATTACTCCTACAAAATTGTAGATTACTGTAGCATTTTTCTAACTTTGTCCATATCCTTCAATGTTGGGGAACGTTGTTCTTGCTTATTCTGCTACCTTGCTCCCAAAAACAGACAACTTCTGAAAAGGCCTGAATATGGAGTAACATGCCAAACTGAGCAAGCAATGGATGAAACATGGATCATACTCTATTGTTTTTTAAACATTTGCATGGTTCATATACATTTGAGCTACAAATATATTGAACAAGACTGATACATATTTATCCACCATTTGATCTTGTATTCCTGATATGTGGCAACTGGCTTGATTGCTACTACAGAAGTTAAAAGTTGTTTGTTAAAAGTGCTGCTTTCTACAGTGCACACACACTTTTGCCAAGGTGTTGTGCACTCACCAAATGTGCAGCATGAAGGGCGGCTGTATAGTGTCATTACTTTGGCCTATGACCTTGTTGGAGTATAGTATATACTATACTGTAGCATATGCATGTAACTTACAGAACAGCAGTTGTAATGTAAATGCTACAGTGGATACACTAGCTGTACAGAAAACTGCAACTATGACCTGCAGCACATAACTGCATGGCAGTGATCTTTAGAAAGAGATCTCCACTAAGTGTTGGAGCAGATACTGCTTCCTTGAAGTTTATTCCTTTTGATGCATACATATGGTGGAGGGTTTGGCATAATGGTGAGTGTTATCACCTCTTAGACACAAGGCAGACAGTTTTTGCCTAACCTGAGGTTATTGGCTAAGCTTAAGCAAACATTAACTACCTTTCAAGGTAGTTAGTCTAGTATTCACCTATGAACCTCATGGAGATTTTCACTGAGTGTACTACTCATCGGCAGCAAAACACATGTACCATGGTTAGTACAGGCTTTCAGCACACAATCTTCGGTTACTCTGGCTTTAGCTTGAATGCTGGTAGCAGCTTTTTGGATTTCCTTGTATTTCCACTGAAAAGGAGTTATTTTCCATGTCCTTCCCCAGTCGAGTGCATATTGCTCTTGTGTGCATATCCCTTATGATTCCTTCAGTACTGCATTATATCCATCCTTGTATGTATTGTTTATATAGTTTGACCACCTTCATTTGTACTACTGATTCCTTTCCTCCATGGCTTCCTTCTTACCATTCTACTCTGACTGCTCTTTATGGATATCCTGTCCAGTTCTGCTTTCCTTAAAAAATGTAAAAACAACCCTGACAACCCCCCCTCCCAACACACACACACACACACACACACACACACACACACACACACACACACACACACACACACACACACACACACACACACACACACACACACACTATTTTCTTCATTTTTATTTTCTCTTTGCAGTCAGCTTACAGCAATGTACTCCTTGAAATACTAATTCACTCTTACAGGTTGAAATACTGCAATGCTGAAACTGCTTACTGCCTTCACTGTCTTACTCTGTTGCTTATTTACTTTAGTGGCCTTTACCATGTACAATTCCTGAAGTATTTCTGCATTGTGAGCCCAGTGTCCGTTTTGGAACTGGGAATAGTGTCTACCGTTTTCCTTTACCATATGTTGAATAAGGACTTCTTGTTGCTCTGGCTTTCAAACTAAGACAGGTCCTGGGTCTCTAGTGCTCATTTTTCAACATGCACATTTGATCATGACCTCTATATATCATGAGGAAAATAATAATGTAGGGAATTCCAAAATGAATATTTTGGATATTTTGCCATTTTATATGCACTTCAAAATCTTAAGAATCTTGAATTATTTATCCATTTATCTCATTTCTTATTTCAAGAACTTAAGCTGATGTACATTTTTATCTGTTTACTTGTCATGCTGCTTAAGCATGGTTTGCAAAGGCATAGAAGCCTTTTTAATGCTATATTTTATATGCCAGCATTCAGCTCCATGATTCAAGATCATTGTACTGAATATCAGAGTACAACAGAATGCCTGTGTTATGAATGATGCACAGGAGGACATGGTACACAGTGTGAATAATGTCCTCCTGTGTTGCAAGCATTCCCAATTTCTGTGCGCCATCTCAGACCCTGGGACACAATGCAGCACTGCAGATGATAGTTAATAAGGTATATGCCAGACGTAAACCTGCCTTACTGATAAGCTGATCCCTGCTATCTATCTTTAGCCATCATGCCTATTATATAATACTTTGACATTCATTTGGCATGGCACTACAGCCAGGGTCATGACCAGAGTATGGTATTAAGAAGATCTAATGCTGTACTCACTCCCATTGATAGAACCACAGGCACATTACTTTATAGGGGTGAGGCAGTGTGGTTGTGGTTGACAGGCTTGTCTAACCTCAGGAAACACTGTTACCAATAAGCTATTTTTTCTACTGAACAAAGGGAGTTCATGTTTATTTGTTAATGCTTTATTTCTTCATTTACTTTTTTTCTTTGTGGCTGATATGCCAAAAGTAGGGCTCTGTATGCCAAGCAGCATGTCATCAAGGAAATGGGATCACAACGCTATCATGCAGTATATGACCTGTGTATGCAGCTGAAGTCCCATAGATTAATCCACTGGGACCAGTTCACATGTTTGTGCTGTACTGATTGTGAATCAGAAATAGTCTTTAGGTTGGTGTAATCTGCATGTGTGGTATAGGGATGGCATAGTGTATGTACTCAGTGGGGTAAGATGATATTGATGGTCTTACTAATTGTGTGCAAAACATTATGACTCATAATGCCTTTGGCATACAACTCCAAAATAGCCTTACTCCACATCAGACAGCATTTTATAAGCAGCATTGATCTTATTTAACAAGTACATGGTGGTGCAGCGGTAGTGTTGTCGCCTCACAGCAACAGGTTTTCCCATTCAATTCTTGGCTAGAGTGCCTTCTGTGTTGAGTCTGCATGTCCTCCCCGTGGCTGAGTGGCATTTGAAAGACATGCGTGAATGGGCGTGCCTTCGTTGAAGGTTGGGTATCAGGCTGGCACCTTGGCACCGTAAAAATCTACTGCCAATCATTAGCAGACCGGAGTTCCACTGTGGCAACCCTTAACCAGGAAAAGGCGAAAGAAGAAGATCATAAGGTAATGGTGCTCATACAATGCATTTAAACGCATAGTCTATAATGCTTTGCATACTGTGAACACTAGAGTGATTAAAAAGGTTTATTGAAGCTGGAGTTACTGTCTATTTAATCAAATTACACAATTAAGTCTATGCTGTAAATTTTGCTTAGCATTCATAGTGGATTTTGCAGCTAGAGTTTTTCTTGCATTTGTGAGACAAATAAATCATCAGCCAGAATAAAATATCCTTCCATAATTTTGAACATCCTACTGAACTAAGCCCCAGTTAGTCTTACATGCAACCATGAACTTATATATATATGTTAGCTAAAGACAAAATATTTTTGTTGTGTACAATCATTATGAACAACAAAGTGCACATGGCGTTATGTAACAAGCTGTGTACTTTAGAGGTCAATACATTTTGACTGATTAGCAGAGTTGCTCCAATTTTCATTCAAGCCCAATTCCTCTTAAAAATATATTCTTGCCTGTTTAAATTATCTGGCTTACTGCATCTAGGAACTGAAATATTCTGGTTATTTTGACTGTACTGGGAAGACAGATAACAGATAATGAGCGTGTGTGTGTGTGTGTGTGTGTGTGTGTGTGTGTGTGTGTGTGTGCTTTTGAAAAAAATGAAATGTAATGAGGATATGTGTTTATAAGTTTATAGACTACTTTACAATTATTTACTTTTCACACTTTACTTTTCAATAAAATATATTGTTTCCAGATCTCACAGACATATGGTTTTGGGGTAAGTCATAGTTATACAATGAAACAAGATCAAAATAAAAAAAAGATAAAGCTTATGAAGAAGTTATGTTATTTACATAAGCAAAAATTAATGCAGTATTCTCCTATTCACCTAATAAATCATAGAATGAAAGAAATTAGTAAATGATGGAGATGTAAGCAGATGGATGCAGATTATTTTAATTTAATATGATTTTGCTTGATTGTACAGTCTTTGTGACAAGCTCTGATTCATGGTGCAGCTACTATCATTAATAGCTCCCTGACAAATCTAACATACCTTAAATTTTGGCTTTTTGGTGTCCAACCCTGAGTTTTCTGCTGGACTTGAGTGACTACTATTGGATATGTATCTTCGTTCTGACAAAGGCTGTTCTCATTTTTCTACAATGGAAGGTAATACAGCCTGGAAACACTTTTCACTGAATAAGCTATAAGCTGAAAAGCTGGGTCAACCCACATATTGATATGCACAAATGGAATTCCTATTGTTCAACTTTTTATATATTATGGACCGTACAGTTAAGTGACAGAATGGGTCTAAAAGTGTGTTACTAATAATAAGGAAAATAAGCAAGTAAAAACAAAAGAAAATGATACATCGTTAACAAGTTATTGTTTATACAAAATATATGATGTTCAGTATGTAAGTGCAATTTCATTGAGTTGTACAAACTGCATCTAATGTAAATACATGTTTTTCTTGGTAAACAAGCAAAAAACACAAATAAATAAATTATGAAGTCACTATATATATGTTGTATTTCAATCAACATTGACAAGTTACAGATCTTTTAGGCCTATAATATAACGTATTTCTCAAATAACTGCAGGAATCTGCTCAATAGTTAACAATTAATGAAACTGCTTTTAAAGAGAGTGATACAAGTATTATTGTCACATGCAATAAGGTACAGGTAGGGCCAGATTCCATTAGGACTTTATTATGGAGTAATATGCTAATCAGAGCAGTTACTTCATGCCTGACATTACAAGCTAGGGCACTGTCAGCCCCCAGTCAGCGTGTGCTTATCGGGGTTGCTGAAGCCTTTTGCCTGACTGCAAAATGAAGAATGAGCTTATTATGCCAAATTAATTCAGCCAGGTACAAGGTATGACAACATGCAAGGCTGAATTAATGCAGAAACCCACTGTCAAAGCAGCAAATTCATTTGTTTGTGAGACTATATGTTGCAGCCAGTGCCTGCAAGGAAGCCATATTGCCTGCAGTACTGAGTTCCTGTACAGCTGGAGCTGTACTGCAGGTTTTGGGAGACGCAGGGAGCACAGAGCAGTGCACATGCATGGATCCGTGCAGGCTGAGCCATCTCCCAATCTCCAGTGCAAACAGCTCACTGTGTTCTGTATGGTAAAAATAGGTTTGTTTCATTGGTGGGCTAGGGCCCTACATGTCCGTACTTCATCCTGGATGAAGAGAATGTAGGTATGACACCAGCATTCATCAGTCCACCATACATGTGGGGTTGTTGCACTGGATGCCCTTAGGGCTGTGCAACACCACCTGTATGTCTGACCTGGTACTACAGTTAGGCACCCTGCTGCTTATAGGAAGAGTTGCTGTACCAGAAAACTTTACCCAGGTTCACTCACCTCACAAGTCCTCAGGTCAGTACAGGCTACACATTAAACAGATAATGAGATCTATTTACATAGCATATTAAAGGAATCTCATTACCTTTTCCATGCATGGCATGCCTCCCTTCAGTTCGATATCTAGGTGTTCCAAGCAAATGAATTGGATAAACCTTTACTATCACTAAGAAAATGCCATCCCAGCAATAGAGGTGGATTTCACAGTTCAGACTAGCAAGACTGTGATGACAGAGGATATTTGATCTTACTACACTGGGATTTTAGAATCCTTCACTAACAGTCAATAAAATGTGATATGACAGCTCATAGTTTTAATGAACTAGCCAGGGTTTAGTGCTGATTTAGAAAATAATTGTTACTGTTGTGGAATGTTTATTTTATGCAACACTAAGCCATGTCAGAGTGTAGTTTAAGAATTTACAGAATGTTGACCTTTTTTATAAAAAAGAATATATAGTTTTGCATATGTTCTTCTACTGTCAGAACCCAGTGTTTACTTCTGCATAACCTTCTAAAATGTATTATCTACAGTTAATGTAATATATCTTATTTAAATTTGTGCATCACAAAACCATCTGCATTCCACTTGTGCCCTCTTCCTGTAAAAGCACTTTTTTTTCTGTATAGTACATATTAGGTGGTGTCTCCTTGGGTCACTGACAAGTTATGCCTAGTTCAAATTTCGTTCTCAACAAATATCAGTAAATTTTTGCAGATACAAATAAATCACCAACTTATAAGCTTAATTGATTACCGCTATACATAAAATTAACTTCCAGCTTGATCTTCCCAACCAATATTCCTCTAGTGTTAGATAAGCTCTGTTCACAATTGGGACAGTGGCGTTTTCTAATAATGTTCACCTTATATGAGTATGTATTAGTCAGGAGCGCTAATAATATTATGCACTGTCTCTGGATAAGAGACATCCATCTTTTTAACATAAGAATCCTCCACTTGTTTGTGCATAAATATTTCAGAGATAAGTTTAGACAAACTAATTGCTGTTGGAAAAATAAAGGAGGATTTTACATGCAGCATATTTGGTCACAGCAAGTTTCAGTTGCTCCATAATACCCTTTAAACAAAACTGCCTAATAATGAAATTTGTGCTGTGGGGTCTGGTCTTAGTACCTTTTATGGATCATATTTACTTTGAAGGCTTGATCGTATTATCTCCATTATACAAAACATAAATACTTTAGACATTGCAGGATATACTAGTATTGGCTGGTTTAGTGGTGCACCATTGTTTTAAGGTGTGTGTCATTTCATGAAGGATATCTCTAAACTACAAAGTACTGACCAGTATCATTTATTGGCCAAGTGCATAGTATGTTAGGCATCTTATACCCAGCATAACATAAAACAGTATTATTTTTATAAAGCCATCACATTTGGACTACATTTTGATACTTTTTCGTTTTGAGGGTGCTTTGCTTGTCAGGTAACTTTGTTTTTACCATCACAGATATAATTAAAGTTTGTCTTTGAGATCTTATAATGCACCAGGTACTATAACACTAAAGAAATAGTTGATTGCCAAATCAATAGTTCTAAAATAGGAAAGGAGTGCGATAGAAAAATAGTATTACTGAATGGACTTCATCTGCTTTATAGTTGGAATGTACATACTAAGAATTCTTAAGAAATTCAATGTGTGAGAGGTCATAGGTTTTAAATTGCATACTTATGCTCTATGTAGGGGGTTAATTCATGCAGGAGAATATTTATTCCCTTTTAACTGGATACATGCCTAAACCGATGAAAGGCTAATAATAAAATTATCTGTCCAGCACTGTAGCACTATTTCATTTTCCAGTAATGTATCTTATTACTGTGTTCTGTTTAGACCTTAAAGTATGCCTGCTATTTTAATATAAAGCATATATACGGTGTTTAAAATGTATCAATTGGGGGAATAGGCATGTACTGAACTACTGCTCCAATGTGATCTGGAAAATAATTCTACTTTTACTGTTCCCCAGTGCATATTTTACTGCAAGTCTCACATTTCCAGCTGTTTGTGTTGCTCTTCCACCATAAGTGGAGCATTGACAGTCATTTCTTACCTCACTAAGTTTAATTTTTCTTCATAAGTTTCCACTAGTCCTCTGCCAGACCACATGGCAAATGTTAATGGTGACTCCACCAATAAGTCAAAGGGGAAACAACCTAGTAATAGTGGCAAGAACAACTTAGAGTATACTGTACTCAACAATTCTTTAATGTCTACATTACTTCAAAATGTACAAAAGGACATTAAAGTGCTTCAGACTACTGGACTACAGACAAAAGATAAGGTGACATCAATCCATAGCCAGCTCAAAAATCAGCACTGAGATATCATTGAACACAATAACATGTTCAATGTGCATACATTACAAACTGAAGATGTAATGCAAGGCCAGAATGGACTGTAACTCCTAATCAATGACAAAATAATCTACAGATCACAGGAATGCCGGGGGGGGGGTAGAAGGAGAGAACTCAGTGTAGCCTTTGTGAATAAAGAATTATCCATGTTGGTTCACCTTGAATCCCCATTAATTATTGAATGGGCTCATCAGATCATGTCCAGGACACTTCAAACCTTCCAAGTCACTATGTCATAAAATGTTTGAGCTATCTTGATAATAAAGCTATATTACATATGCATGAGATAAATGGAAAAGTATAATGGCCAGAGTACCAGTTCAGGTTGCACCTGATTACATTGCTTCCCTTTGCAATAAAAGGAATTCTTTCCTCCTGACTCACTGATAATTTAAATAACAGGGTTTTACTGTACAGCTTCTGTTTCCTGCTACAATGGAGATTAGAAAGGGGCACTTCAGCATTTTTTTCTTGTCCCAGCTGATGCAGATGCTTACTTAAATAATGATATGTCAACCCAACAAAGAAATGCCCTAGCTACCCCAATAACTGTGGCTTCTGAAAGAAAGCTGGATCAATTTACAACCAGGTCTGGAAAATTGCCAGTTAAGAAGGGAATCCAGAATCAAACACTTCCTGTTATCAGGATGGGGAGACTCATCCATCTAAAGGTCCTATTCATCAGCAAATCCATTTCAACTTAGGGGAATCTAATAAATTCCTTCTCCTTGTGGACTTAAGAGAAGAGGAAAACCAGCTCCAAATGAAATTCACTGATCGGGATGCCTCACAGAAAGATCTTGCAGCCCTGGAGCTCTCCAACAAGAAAATAGCTTCACAAGGGATCATAAACACAGGGGGATTTAACTCCTGGACTGTGATGGTTCTTACCCTGTAATGGAATAGCCTGATTACTGATTGTTTTTGGACTCCAAAACATAGAGATAGCATGCAATGGGGTGCTGGAGCTTTTATGCATAGTATGCAATACCCTATGTGCAGTTCTGTTTTTTTTTTTTTGGATGCTGCATTATGCTATGTTTGCTATAAATAGTTGTGTGAATGTTTTCTGTGAAAGGCCAAATTTTATCTAACTTCCCTGTCATTTGTGCTTTGACTGTCTGTTCAAAGATAGTCCTATTGCTTCAATGTAACTCTGAAGAGCAACTTTTCACTGTCGTTTGTAGTATGAGCTATGACTCTATCCTTTGAATGTCCTTCAACCTCCTTCACCATAATTGTTTCTATATGCTATGCTGGGTTATGCACTTGGCTATATAATCATAACTAATGTTCTTATATAGTAACAACACCTTCAAGGCTTATCTGTGGTACTACATCACAGATGTATCTGAATGGGTAAGTCAATGTCTTGTGCATGGTTTCCTTTTGGTCACAGAATCTGTGTCGTATTTGACACTAATTTAATTATCAAGCTATGGATGACGCTTTTACACCATTTGAGAGCTACAACCCTTTCTTAGATTTCTATTTGATGGCAGTCTGACTTGGCTGGATCAAGAACTTTAATGAACTGCATGCAGAGTTTATACTAAATAGCTTAATAGCTGGAGTAACAGCTGATTTATGGTATTTATGTTTTTCGAATCAGAAATAGCATTCTTCAGCACTGCAGCCCTGTTCAACATGAGCACCATGTGTTTCTTGTGTGACTGTAAAATTATTTTTCCTTTACCTTTGACAATTCTTTGCATTTCTGTTATTAGTGTTTTCTTTAGCAGGCTGACTGTAAATTTCTTTCTTGCAATGTCAGGGGAATGAATTCAGATGGTAAAGCTGAATGTACTTTATAGAATCCTAATGAATTACATATACAAGTTGCTTGTTTACAGGAAATAAAACTAAAGTCAGTTAATTTGATCAAAAAACATAAGTGATGGAAGATTGGTTTGTGGCTTTGTCCAGTGGTGCTATATTAAAATGTGCTTTAATCCTATTTACAGACACTCTGAAATTAAATAAGGTTGCAGTTCTAGTTGACAAAAGTGGAACATGGGTGGAGGTCAAGGTAAATACCCCTTATGGGAAATGAATTATTACTTTCCTTTACAGAGTCAGTGAACTTATAACTATCCCTTTATTGTAGTTTTTATGAGTCTTTAATTCATCGTGGGTGATACTATATGCCTCTGATCCTGGGGTGGCTTTAATGTAATTCTTTTCAGAGCATGGAACAGAATTATCATAGGCAGATCCCAGTTGTTACCCTTAGCATAAATAATATATGGATGAATGTAGGGAACTTTCATGCATGGAGAATCTTGCACATTATTTATTTGAAGGAGTTATGAATGCAAGAATAATCCCAGGTGCCCTCTCTGATCACAGCATGGTGATGTGGATGCACAGAACTGAATTTTGGTCATGGTTAATCACTATGTAGAGAACCGACTCACTGATTCTGAAGAGGGAAGTAATGCCCATGTCTGATTGGAATGTGCAATTTTGATGGGACTTTTGGGGATTGGGATCAACAGAGTAGCAAGCATGGGGGATTTTCAAAGAGAGGAATCATAAGTTTACCTGCCACCTTTGGAAGCGACATGCTCAACACAAACAAAAGCATCTCAAGAATCTGGAACATAGATTCCCAACCCTTGCCAGCTAATATATTTGGAAACACTGTAGCAAATAGACCTAACATAAAGAGACCGAGGCACTAAATGGGGAGGTGAAGAATATAAGACTTGGATTAGCCCATCAAAACACGTGGGGATTAAGCTATTTTACAAGGCTAGACAGAATACTTCATCTTAACTTTTAGTTCAACGACTCAAAGAGAAATGACTGATGATAGCCTTTCAATCATTATGAAATAAGATGGGCTCCCTAGGCTATTTTGTTTTAACCATCAATGAATGCATGGCTGCCTTTTTTGAGGGCAGTTTATCAAGTAAAGTCCAAGTTGGCCTAGTTTACTGGAACATTTATGTTCCAAATTGTTGAAGCAGATCGTTATCAGCAAAATCTAGAGTGCAATCAAAGACCTGCAATTTGGGAAAATCCCTATTCTAGATGGCCTGCCAACAGAATTATATAAATGCCTAGAAAAAGATCTGTCATTTAGCTTATATTCACTCAGTCATGAAAGTCTGGGAAAGGGTATGCTGTCCTATCGGATGGGAGTGGCTAAAGTAATGATTTTTTTGAAAAAAGGCAAGGACCCAGTAGACCCACAAAGCTATAGACCTATTTCACTATTACCTCTTGAGACCAAAATACTGGCTAAAATGTTGTCTACCTGACTTGAAAGTTGTATCCACCTGTCAGGGGCAGCTCATGCTATAGGACTGCAGGACTGTAGCCATCCCACCTAGAAAACAAATAAAAGTAAAACTAAGAAACACAAAAACAAACACCATAATTCCTGGAAGTACTCTGCGCATGCGCACACGCTCTAGATACACGGGAACACTCTCAGACTGCTTTCTCAGCAATCTAGATGGGAGAAAGGCATCTCAGCCCCAAGATGCCCAGCAGTCTGTGTGGTGGTGATGTCACAGAATGGAGGCACTCCGGACTGCAGAGCAGCAGGCTGGACCAATCAAGATGCATGTAGCAGCTAACGTACACCAGTGGGGATTTGGACTGTTCGGATATCTAGGGTTGCTCAGCATCAAGGTGAGCTGTGTGTGTGTGTGTGTGTGTGTGTGTGTGTGTGTGTGTGTGTGTGTGTGTGTGTGTGTGTGTGTGTGTGTGTGTGTAAAATGCCTCAGTTGCTATATACTGGTGGCTAGAGCAAACTCATGGTGGTGTGGTAGGGAATACCTCAGGCTTGAACCCTGTATGCAGGTGGTAAGGGCCTGAATTCCCTACCCATCAGCATTTGTAGACAAATTTGCAGATTTTTGCCTCATATTTTTATCTGTTCTGTTCCTCATAATATCTGTGGTTTCTAAATATTTAAATACTTAGATATTTGATGGTGCAGTGGTAGCATTGTTGCCTCACAGCTACAGGTTCTCAGCTTTGATGCTGGGGTGCCTTCTGTGTGGAGTCTGCATCTTCTCCCTGTGTTTGTATGGGTTTGCTTTTGTGTCCTCCCATGTTACAAAGACATATGTCTGCATTATTTCTTCCTGGGCCTCTGCGTAAAATTGTTTATTTGTTCCAAGTCTGACTGCCCTGGTTAACAAATGTTAAAGAAAATTGACAGGCATTTGAATTTCAGACTTCAAGTTTTTGAATGTTCCATTCCTTAAATATTTGATGGTGCAGTGTTAGCATTGTTGTCTTACAGCTACTGGTTCTCTGGTTTGATTCTTGCTGGTGTGCCTTCTGTGTGGAGTCTGCATCTCCTCCGTTGGTTTGTTCTGGTGTCTTGCCATTTTACAAAGACATGTGTTTGCAGTATTTCTCCCTGGGCATCTGCTGAAAATTGTTTTTGTTCCATCAGACTTTCCTGGTTAACAAATGTTAAATAAGTTAAATTGACAGGCATTTGAATTTCAGACTTCATATTTTTCAGAAAATACATAGTAACACAAAACCTTTTATTCTAGAAATTTTCTAAGTTTATAAGATGAATATTTGAAATGCGTCCCTATTTTTGGGACTGTATTCCCCCATTATTGGCTTCGTCCAGGTATTTTGTGCTAAGGTTGACAGCCATGGCAAGAACTGAATTTACTGAATATGTCTGAGGGCTGTATTCCCTCATTACTGGGTTTGTCAAGGTAAAAAGGAGCTGGAAAACACAATTCAAAAGCCGGTAATAGCGTAAAATGATTTAATTTCCGCTTTCGTCACAACTTCATCAGAATACAAAAAACCATGACACTAAAACAGTTTAAATAGCCTATTCAATTAAAAATTCAATCAATTAATCTATGTGAATAATGAAATAAACAAATATGAACCATAAAATAAAAGCTCATACGTTAAAACAAGCCCTTAAATCTATGTCATAATTTTTATTAATAGTTAATTTACCATTTTTTAAAAAACATTTCAAATTGATGCTCTCATTTAATCCAGGATAGACATCTGATTTTAATTTAATCTGCCATAAACATTCTCTTTGTTCGATGTAATTCTTAAAGTCCCCAGCCCTTTTATCTGATTTGCATTTTTCTAATACTGAAAATAAGAATTTATTAAATGTAACACATGAGATAGAATGCTTATATAAGGCATTATTGTAATCCTTAACTTTAATGGCATATAAATGTTCCTTAATACGAGTTGCTAAAGACCTTGTTGTCATCCCCACATAAAATGCGGGGCAAGAGGAACAAGTACTGACATAAACCACTCCAACAGTGTTACAATCAATGAAGTCAGAAACTTCAATAATCCTATCAGAAGTAATAATGTTAATATAAGGACCCTCAAATATGTATCTACAAATGTGACAATTCTGACATCAGAACATGCCTTTATTATTTATCAAAGAAACGGAGTCCGTAGTATGATGTTGTTCTAGCATGTTTTTTAATGTGTTCGTCTTACGAAACACAAATTTTGGGTCTTTACCCACTAGTTGGAAAATGTCTCTTTTACCTTGTATCACCTTCCAATTATTTTGAATAATGTTTTTAATCCTGTGGTTATCAACACTCATATCAAAAGAACAAACAACGTCGTTGCTTGTACTTTGTTTATTGCCATGAATAAAAAGAGTATGAGTGTCATGTAATATAGCAGGAAAATGAGTCACTCTTTTATTATATACTTCTTCACCTATCTGAAATAAAAATTGCTCATTATATCCTCGCTGTATAAATAAGTGAGTGATGAAATGAAATTCAGAAACTAATACTTCAGCTTTAGTAGTCATTCGACAAGCTCGAATGAACTGCCCTCTGGGGATGTTTTTCTTAATGTGTATAGGATGTCCACTATTATTGTGTAAGTATCCGTTGGTAAATGTCTCCTTTCTATGAATTTTACTATGAAATTTATGTTCTTCTTTGTCCCACCATATGTGGGTGTCTAGAAAGTTGACTGCAAGTCCTACATCACCTAATGTGAACCTGATATAACTAGAAAAAGAATTAATTTTACTAAGAAACAAATGAACTGTGTCTATATTTCCTTCAATAATAAAAAACAAATCATCTATAAATCTACAGAAAAAAAGAATATTGAAATATTCTTTTAAAACTGGAATAAATTCTAATTCCCACCATGCCATCACAAGGTTGGCAAAGGCAGGTGCTGCTGATGATCCCATGGCTACGCCACGTTTTTGTCTGTAGTATGCCTTACCAAACATAAAAAAATTGTTCTCTAAAATAATCTCCAAAAATCTACATATAACAATAATGATGGAATTATTAAATAAATTCTTGTTAACTAAATAACTACGAACTGCATCGACCCCTTCTTCATGGGGAATGCAAGAATAAAGAGAAACAACATCCATTGTGAACATAACATGTTTAGAATCATCAAATGTCTCTGTGGAAGCACTATTGGAGAAAGCCTTAATTTTTTCCAAAAAGTGCCAAGAATCCTGGATGTAAGATGTGTTCTCATAAATCAAAGGTCCCAGTAGGGCGTCAATAATAAGAGAAATTCCTTCGGTAACAGAGTGTGGAGAAGATACTATGAGACGTAAAGGTGGATTGGATACATTTTTGTGGGTTTTAGGGACTCCGAAAATAACACCAATCTTAGGTTTATCAATTAAACAAAAGTTATATAGCTTTAAGTTAATCTCACTAGACATTAAGGCATCATAAAGATGTAAATGTACTGCTCCAAAACTTTTTAATATCTCAAAATAAGGAACAAGTTCATATTCATTAGTGTTATTTAGCAATTCTAACATGTTAGCATTATATTGGTCATGTTCCATGATAACTATATTGGACCCCTTGTCACTTTTCATGAACCTAAGTTTCCCTGTAAGTGATTTCAAATTACGTAAGGCTGTCCTTTCTTGAACTGTTAAATTATCACAGAAATGATTATTTGACTTGAATAGATGTTCAATGTCCTTAATACACAAATCTTCAAAAGTTTTGATAGTGTGGTGAAGACTCGGGACATAACAAGAAGGTTTATTGAAACATTTGTTAGATCCAGGTATGTCATGCATCAAAAAGGATAAATTTAGTTTCCTGGTGTATTTTTTCAAATCAATTATGGTTTTACCATAATTAGCCCTTTTATAAGGAATAAAATTTAAACCATAATTGAGAACTGCTAGTTCAGAATTATTGAAAGAATATTCAGACAAATTAATAATACCAAAACCATCAGAGTTGTCTACATTATTATTTAACATTCGTCCCCCGACGAATTCGAGCCCAAAAAAGTACGGCTCCTAGTTAAAATGGTGCTTTTAACACTGTCTATTTCTTGTCCCTTCTTTTTGTTTTTGTGACCGATGACGGGTTCGTTCAAATCACCTTGCTTTTTAGTTTTGTTAACAAAACTAGTTGCAGAACCATAGCCAGAGTTCCCAGATGTAGAACCCGTTGTATCACTGCTGGTAACTTGTCTATCCAGTTGTTTGTCTCTTAAAATGTCAATGCAAGATGAACCAGCAGGTACCAACGGAGGGAATTCTGCATTGTAGTTACTGGAATGTTTGCTGTAATCAAACCTAACTGCAGCTGTTCTCAAAGAGGCAGACTGCATTCCTGTAACCGCTTCCGTATGGTACCGTGTATTGGAAGACTGTCCTTGCGAATGAAAATCACGGTTCCGTTGGTTAGGTACAAACTGACTGTAAGCTGTTTTATTACGATAAAAGAGTGACTCATTTTCCTGCTATATTACATGACACTCATACTCTTTTTATTCATGGCAATAAACAAAGTACAAGCAACGACGTTGTTTGTTCTTTTGATATGAGTGTTGATAACCACAGGATTAAAAACATTATTCAAAATAATTGGAAGGTGATACAAGGTAATAGAGACATTTTCCAACTAGTGGGTAAAGACCCAAAATTTGTGTTTCGTAAGACGAACACATTAAAAAACATGCTAGAACAACATCATACTACGGACTCCGTTTCTTTGATAAATAATAAAGGCATGTTCCGATGTCAGAATTGTCACATTTGTAGATACATATTTGAGGGTCCTTATATTAACATTATTACTTCTGATAGGATTATTGAAGTTTCTGACTTCATTGATTGTAACACTGTTGGAGTGGTTTATGTCAGTACTTGTTCCTCTTGCCCCGCATTTTATGTGGGGATGACAACAAGGTCTTTAGCAACTCGTATTAAGGAACATTTATATGCCATTAAAGTTAAGGATTACAATAATGCCTTATATAAGCATTCTATCTCATGTGTTACATTTAATAAATTCTTATTTTCAGTATTAGAAAAATGCAAATCAGATAAAAGGGCTGGGGACTTTAAGAATTACATCGAACAAAGAGAATGTTTATGGCAGATTAAATTAAAATCAGATGTCTATCCTGGATTAAATGAGAGCATCAATTTGAAAAGTTTTTTAAAAAATGGTAAATTAACTATTAATAAAAATTATGACATAGATTTAAGGGCTTGTTTTAACGTATGAGCTTTTATTTTATGGTTCATATTTGTTTATTTCATTATTCACATAGATTAATTGATTGAATTTTTAATTGAATAGGCTATTTAAACTGTTTTAGTGTCATGGTTTTTTGTATTCTGACGAAGTTGTGACGAAAGCAGAAATTAAATCATTTTACGCTATTACCGGCTTTTGAATTGTGTTTTCCAGCTCCTTTTTGCCATTCTGCATTTCAAGTGGTTGTATTGGCGCTTTTTTGGTGAATTTGTGGGTTTGTCAAGGTGTTTTGTGCTAATAGGTTGACAGCTATTGTGAGAACTGAATTCACTAAGTGATAGCCATTTAAGTTTCAGTCTTCCTCTCTTTCAAAAAGCAGCTGATTTGGCATAGTGGTATGTTGCTCTGACTGTTTTGCACAGGGACCTTGGCAGTAAAATGTACGGTGGTAACACAGCATTTTATTCTAGCAACTTTCCAAGATTATATAAGCAATGTTTAATGTGTCCCTGGTTTTTGGGCTTTTGACCCCCCCCCCAATACATTTTGGCTTTTTCCATATTTCTTTTGCTGCAAAATTGAGATGTAGTTGAGTATTGAGTCGATTTTACAAGGAGTTGAGAGCTGCAGGGGAAGAGAAGTTTAGTTCTGCTTATGCTAAGGTTGCATGCATTGTTAATAGTATGACAGGTTGTGTATTTGCTCTTGATGCAGAAGGCTGTGGGTTCTACTCCCACAGGGGGTGGATGCTGCCATACTAAAATGCCCTCTTTGGTGAAGATACTAACTATGAACCTGTTATCAGTTTGCCATCCATTTCCTATTGCATTATTACTAGCTTATCATTTTTTATTGTAATATAGGCAATTTATTCCTCAGGGGCAACAGGCACTTTATTTTTCAATGAAACCATGAAATATAAAGGTGTTTGCTAGCAGCAATCTCTTCATTAGTTACAGATTTCTTTACTGTGGAATTATTTAGATGACTTTTACTTCTTCAGAGATTGTACATATTTACTGATAATGGTGGACTGTAGAAGTTTGAGTAGACTTTTATGATGGAAATGTTCTGAACTGGGCAGTTTTGTCATTTTTGGTGCATGCATTTTGTTTCATTGTTTACTGGAAAAATGTTCTGAATTGGGCAGTTTTGTCATTACTGGTGCATGCATTTTGTTTCATTGTTTATTGGAAAATGTTCAAAACAATAAATTTAAAATGCCCTCTAACAACTGTATTGTATTGTACAAGGAATATAATTTAGTACAATCAGGAAGGTGTATCAAAGAGCACATGTATGTTTCATGTGCAAGGGGCCTATGATTTGAAAACAGCCCAAAGTTAATCTTTATCTGCCACTGGCAAAATGTATTTTCTTTGAATGTGGGTTTCAATGCTGTTTCAATTAATGTGAGTTTCAAGGGCAGAGAAGTTTTAATGCTAAGTCTGTTTTCATTGTGAGACTGCATTGTTTGTTTAGCAGATGTCTTAGTGTTTGTGCTGTTAAATGCAAAATAAAAATTTCAAATGAAGTCCAAATCATCATAGAAGTAAAGCAGTATGCACATTAGTGTTTATGGTAAATGGGGTGAAATAGCCAAGTAATGATTCATTGGAATGGCTGCAGGGGGAAGGCTACATTCGACCATGATTTTGTGAGGGGGAAGGGCGGCAAACTCAAAGACAGACCCGGCTGAACTATACCTCCCAAGTGTCCAGATTTTCACAGAATGAATAGATTTTAGCTTCTTATTTTTGGTTTGTTCCTCATAGAATTTGTGGTTTTCTGGCAAATCATTTAGGAGTTAAGCCACTAAATAATGACAGACACTGAGTTTCAGACTTCATAACCTTCAGAAAAATGCATGCTAAAGTAAGACCTATTATTCTATCAACTGTCTCAGTTTATACAAGAGCAATTCTTAGTACTGTTTATATGTCCCCCCAATATATTTGGCCTTGTCCAGATTTATTGCATTAACAGGTTGAGAGGTACATGCAGATAAATTGCTTTATAGAATTAGGCATAGCCAAACCTCTCAACTGTCCCTGATTTTGGCTCAAAATGTTGCTCTTCCCCTTATAATCCCTCCGCAAAATAGCAAGTTTGGAAGAAAACATGGAGGGTTTACAATTGAGAAATAACTGTAATAATCATTGTTATAGATAACTTTTATTTCAGAAATGCATGTAGATTATTTTATTTTGTCAGCTGCTCAAGTTAGCAGTACTAATATTAAAAAAGTGTCCCTTCTTTGACAGGTTTCCAGCTATATTGTGTGGCTATTTTATATTTTTGCATCACATTTTTGGTCCATTTTTCATAAAATTGTGTTTTTTTTGGCAAATTAGTGGCAAATCATTAAAGACTGAAGTTAGAAAATAATGACAGACATTTGAGTTTCAGATTTCATACCCTTCAAAAAATTCATACTAATGAAATACCTACTATTCTATTATCTTTCTAATTTTATAAGAGCAATGTTTAAAAATTGTCCTTATTTTGGGCCTTTGTCCCACTTCTATGTATGGCTTTGTCCAGATTTCTTGCTCTGAGGTTGAGAGGTATGACAAATGAGTCAGGGTCATCACAGTCAGCCAGAGACATTTCAAATTGTAACATACTTGTTGCACCCCACTCCCCCATGTAGTGACTCTGGATGTGTCCAAGCAAGGCAAGGAGCAGTTATGCAGTGTAAATGTGCAGAGTATCCCCCCATCCAAGGTAGACACAAGTACTACAGTGGCTTTTCATCTGTCCTTGATTTTGCAGAATGGTCTGGTTTCTGTCATATTTTTGTACTGTTGATTTATGCATATTATTCAGAAAGTGCCTGTTGCTCTGTGTTTAAGTAGCAATGCTTTAATGACCATCAGGTAGGCTTGTCTGAGATTGTAAGATGCAAGTAAGCTTTAATAAGCATACTGTTAAATATTTGCCAATATTGAAAGCCCTTCTGTTGTTGCCATGCAGAGAATACTTACATAACTAGATAATGTATAAGCCTTGAGTACTGAAATACATATGACAGTATTTGTAATAAAGGACAGGATTACGTTATTTTAAGAAGCTCATTACACTTGTTGAAGACTTCCAGTCATCTCTGCAGGCTTTACCCATAAACTAAACAGAATGCCAATCTATCACGTGTGGTCCATAACCTGTACAGTAATCCTTTAAGCAATGTATCTTGAGCTTGTTTCTTGTTTGCTTTTCATTTTTTTACTTTGATCATGTTTTCCCCATAAAACAAGTAGATAGTTGTCAGGCAGCAGGTCTTTTTTGGATAAGAAACATTTTTACAAGTGGGGGCATTACAGAGATTGCTACTTTTAGCATGTTACTTGGTACTTCAATAAAACTGAATATAGATTATAATCAGAACTGCAGTGCAAGGAGAAGTGATTTGAGTTGAGTGCTGCTTGATTTTCTTATACTTGATTTTGACTGGCATTCCAGTAATGTATTTAAAAAGTAATTTATTTTTTCATGCCTCATAACCTTTTGGTTTCCATCTAGGTATTAAGTAATCTGTCATGCAGCCAATGCATTGAAATATTTTTTTCTTCTACACTTCATTTTGTCTTGATTGGACACTGATAATGACGGTTTGGCACCCGGGCAGCGTATTTAATTAAAGTTAGTTTTTGTGGTTTTGAGCATAGCCCATCCCCTTTCTAGTTGGCTGCACCCCTTCCCATTGACCCCACCCATTCAGCTGTCTCCTGCAGCCCCCCTTTGATTTGAAGTCATCAGCCGCCACTGCCACCTGCTACTACCACCTTTGAAGTAAAGATTTATAAAGTGTAGGCAGGCAATTCCAACTCTTTTTTGATGCTTCTGCAGTATTCACTAATCGTGTAGGCTTGATAATAACCCTCCTGATGCAATTTCTGTTTTTTGAACTTCCATAAGGTCTTTAATTCCCTTCAGAGGGAATTCCTTTGGTGGATTCTCTGAGTATTTGATATATCTAACCTCTTTATTGATTGGAATAAACTGCTATACTCCCAACCTCTAGCACAGGTGCTTACAAAAAATGCATGCTTGCTTCCCTTCAAATTTTACTGTGGAGCCCTCCAAGGCTGGACACTATCTTCCATTACAGTAGCAGCCCTCAACCTTAATATTACATAATGCTGTTCTCAATGGGGAATTCAGTTAATGTTGGATAATTCAGTGTCAAATATGTTGCTTGCTGATATGTGTATCATGTGGCAAAACAACCCTCGTTTATTCATGCAAGAGGTGCTAAATATGCTTTCTATATTTGGTAACCTTTCTGGGTTAGGGATTAACTGGTACACAACTATTTTCTTTCCTCTTAATGAAGCATGTGAGAAGATTAAATGTACAATTTTAAAATATGGCATGCAATGCAAATCTTCACACTGCTATTTATCCAAACCCTCCAATCTTTTTCTAACTTATATACTGATAATCTTTCACCTTTGGTAACAGACTGTATGAGTAAGTTCTACATATGGAAGACATTGCGACTCCCTATTCTGCCAAGGATCTCAACAGTATGTATGAGAATCTTCCATAAATTTTTATTTTGAGCTAGGAATATGCCACAACTTGCTTCACAATCCCCTGAAAACAAATGTTAAATCTGCATCTTTGGATTTATCTGGGACTTTAGCCATTCTAGACTTGCCACAAAGATAATGATCTATAATAAATACAGAGGACTTAGTCTCCCTGGCCTTAAATGCTACATGCAGGTGGTTTACCTTACTTTGTTTATAGCTGCCTGGAATTGGATCTGGGCAAACAGCTGAATTCTGATTAATAATGCCTCAGTTTTTGGCCTTCTTGGTTTCAAAATGAGTTTTTGTTCTGGGAGGATTTATTTAATCAAAAGTCTGATGTCCCTGTTACCCTTTTCAGCTGTATAACACAAGGGTGCTACCTGACCATTACCATGGTGGCAAAGCCTTCAATTAATGAGTTTTAGTGCTGCTGTCTGTAGGACCAGTATTTCTGATGACTTCTTAGTTGACTGTAGATCTTCTACTCAAACCCCCAAACTGCACACTGTACCTATTTTAGTTCTTGTGCATTCAAGCAGGACAGGCAAAAATGTATAAATAACCTGGTGTGTGTTATTATAGAACCTGTATGGCACAAGGCTATAATTATTGGCACAGAATGTGAGACTTGTCCCTTTTTACATTTCACATTTTAAGAGGATTCATTTTTGACACTTGTCCCCAACCCAGTAGGGAACAGTGAAGAGTTGATGGCCTGTGTTGAAGATTTATTTCTTCCTAATGTGGACTTTATACATTTGCAATGGTTTGGTCCTTATAGCTGTGCATATGAGACAGAACCCCTTCTGCCATTGCTTTGGCATTAAGCCTATTCCACCCATTATGGTGATTTTTTTTAGGTCTTAGGAATGCCCTGACATAATTTCTCTTTTTCTAGGGAAGAGTAGATGTGGATGTTATATCCATCCATCCGCCACCCCTTTTTCCCATTTTTGCACATGGAATCGGGGTGTCACTTCAACAGTAACAATCATCTAGAGCCAGGGTTCCCACCACTGGGAGTCTAGACATGCCAAGGTTGTCCTTCCTTACCACACACTCACATGAATACTCACACCTATAGCCAATTTAGGGTGTTCAGTCCACCTTGGAACACCCAGTGGAAACCCACATGAAAATAACAAAGGCATGCCCACTTTGCACATAATGCACTTCAGCCAAGAAATGAACCAGGACACCTCTTGCTGGGAGGTGACAATGCTATCTGTTGTGCCACTCTGCCACCCCTGGATGTTACATATTACCATTATAATTGTGGTCATTATATTTAAATATGGGAGGCGGGTCAAATATGTCATTTATCCTGATCTCTATAGTAATTTTCAAAAGTTATGCACTTCCATGAGTAGAAACCCTGATTT
This sequence comes from Protopterus annectens, assembly GCF_019279795.1. Taxonomy (NCBI): domain Eukaryota; kingdom Metazoa; phylum Chordata; order Ceratodontiformes; family Protopteridae; genus Protopterus; species Protopterus annectens. The sequence continues at coordinate 1,063,432,986 of NC_056731.1, read as the reverse complement.
TGACCAACTTAATGAGTATTGGTGCATTTTTCTTTTTTCATTGAGTTTTTTAAACTAGGTACTAAAGTTAGCTATTAAGTCTTTTTAGTGGTGATTTTTGTTTTCATTGTGTTTGCTAATTACAGATTATATGCATTAAGATGTGAGAGATAACATATCAAAATTTTCCTTCTATGTATGTGAGAATTTTATGATGTTGCTTGTTCTTGATTGAATAAAATGTAAGTCAGCATTTTTTCTAAATGGTTCATGATTCTGAGTTTTCTTTGTTCCTCAATAAAGTTTGTTTTGAAAACAAGTAAAAAAAAAAAAGAAAACGTAGCAGCTGACAATATCAATTTGTTCAGGCTTAAAATTAAAATTGCTACTCTACTGGTCATCAGTTTATAATTCACAGAGGAGCTAACTTGCCAAGTAGAACTTGACAAAATTAAACTCCCAGGTCATTCTTTTCTATGGGAAATCGGTGACAGTTTATTGTCCAAATGTGTGTTGATAGTTAGGGTCTATATCATAACACTGAAGTTGCAAAACCTCGAATGTTATGATATCGATCCCAAAACCTCGAAGACTGAGAACAGCGAAGCTGCAGAACACCGAATTCTTTCCCAGGGAAAGAATTTGGTGGGCTGTTTCCATGGCTTCACTATTTCCTCCACTGTGGTGCTATCTCGGAGTTGGTATATTTAAGTATGGGAGATGGGGGGCACAACCCCCCACATTAGACATAGTTAGTAGTGTTTGTGTGTTTTGTGTTTTGTGCTGGAGCAGAAATTTCTTTCCCAGGGAAAAAAATCGCTGTTCTCAGCTTTCGCAGTTTTCGTGGTTATAAGTTTGATGTTATAGTGTTCAATGTTATTGCGTTTTGATCATGTGATATAAACCCGATAGTTATCACTTTATTTTGGAAATTTCTTCCTTCTTCATGTTTATGTAGTTGTGGAGTTGAGGTATATAAGTTTTAGGAGTGATGGGGTTTGCTGCCCTGTCCCCTTGAAAAATATGCTTACCTTTAAATTTTGTGGGGTTGATTTCTCAAGTGCTTGTGTTTATTGAGTTGGTTCCTTAAAGATTTGTAATACAAGGAGTTGTAATGGAAACCAAAGATGGTTTCATAACTGTCAAGAACTCTAAACACAGCAATTAACTTCAGGCTACTACTAGATTATGTGTAGATGTAAACTCTGAAAAAGTATTACAATTATTTTAATTAAAATAAATATACCAGAAATATGCTCTATAAATAAAAAGCGTAGCATACTAAATGTTAGTATTAGTTGTTTTGTCAGTTTGTGCATTTTCATGTACTGCTTAAAAAAGGTAACTTCATAATGACTGTAGGCAATTTTGCTTATATATCTTATCGAAAACAACAAATTCAGTAAATTGATGAAATTAACTTAAGGAACTGCCTCTACTAGGATATTACGTGAACTTCTTCAGAAATAATGACTTTACAAAACTGTTGTTTAAATACTATTTCCACAGGAAATGATGTCATTTTTTTCTAAAACAATAATAATATAATAATGCTGAATGAATAAGTCTCATTCTAAGACATTTTGTAATACATAATATCTACATATGTATGTATTTAAGTAATTTTATCTGTACATTAAAAAACATTTTAGATTAATCATTTCGTTCAGCCCTGGTGTTTGATCAGCTCCAAACACCAATTGCCACAAGGCTTCCCTTACATTTAAAAATGTTATTAAATCCCTGAGAGGAGGTTTTTTTTAATAACATAGAATACATATTTACTATTGAGAAAAAAGATAAAAACAATGCATTAGCTAGACACTAGCACATGCAAGGATTTTAAAAGTTTGAATTTTCATTTTAGATAACATTTTAGACTTAGCTTATTATATTATTATTGTTTTAGAAAAAATGACATCATTTCCTGGTGAAATAGTTAAACAACAGTTTTGTAAAGTCATTATTTCTGAAGTTTCTTCATTTAACTTAAGGAACTGGTTCTTTGCCTCAACAGGAACTGGTATATATGTCTATTGTAAAATAACAGCTCATTACTATTTAAAAATGATCATGTTGATTGGGCAGCACAACCAAATCAAGCATATACTGATAGAAAAAAGTCTTTCCATTGAAGTACCATTGAGCAGCCAAACCTTTCTATTGGCATAAACTGGAGGACATACCAAAATATGTGAAAAATCAGGTATGTTCTGAAAAACTAAAACAGAAACATGCCTGAGTTTCCATATACTTTTGAATTATCCCTGTATATGTTTGTATTTTTACAAAAAAAAAAAAATTAAAAAATAAGCAAACATCAGAGATTCTGTTTTCTCCACAGCTTCTCCTGCACTGATGTACTGTGCAAGTGTGGGAACGTAAGTCTCATATGCATGCACAGTACACTACTATAGTGAAGATAACACAGAAGGAGACAAAAGTCCCCTTACACAATTGTATTACTTAAGAAAGGTAAGCATTCAGTAGCCTAGAAATTGACTGCATAAATTAGCATAACTGTTAAAAAATTTAGAATGCTTCCGTTATTGCATTGTGCTAATAATTTAAACTATTAAAAACTTGGACTGTTTGTAAATATTACTCTTATTGCATTGTACTAATATATGCACTCTACTAATATGTGTTTTTCTATTTGCTTAATTTTACTTCATTTGTGCATATTACATTTCTCTAATAATTTATTCTTATGTTAAATCTGTAATTTGTAATTTTCTGGAGCTTTTTTCCCCAGAACTTAATTGAAAATGGGCTCATTGTGGCCCAATGGACTATGCTGGCAAACAAACTATAAATAAATAAATAAAAAAATAAATAAATAAATAAAATAAAATAAATAAGCAATTTCTTTCTTAAATAGTGTTATTGCATAAAAGCAACAATCCACTCCTATTTGTGGGTACATCAGGATTTACTTAAGGCTGGTTTAGTTTAATAACTGGGGCTTTGCCCTTGTGATCAAGCCACAGCAACCATGGGTAAATGCTGACATACACATGCACAGTCATGGATTATTACACCAACCATGGATACATCCTGATATACCCATGCACAGTCGTGGGTTATTACACTAACCATGGGTAAATCCTGACATACCCATGCACAGTCATGGATTATTACACCAACCATGGGTAAATCCTGACATACCCATGCACAGTAGTGGGTTATTACACCAACCATGGATAAATCCTGATGTACCCATGCACAGTCATGGATAATTATACCAATCATGGGTAAATCCTGATATAGTCATGCATGGTCATGGATTGTTACACCAACCATGGGGTAGATCTGGCTATACTAATGCATAGTCATGGGTTATTACACCAACCATGGTTAAATCCTGATATACATATGCACAGCCATGGGTTATTAAACCAGCCATGGATAAATCCTGATATACTCATGCACAGTTGTGGGTTATTACACCAGCCATTGATAAATCCTGATATACCCATGCTCAGTCATGAGTTATTTACAGCAGCCATGGATAAATCCTGATATACCCTTGCACAGTCATGGATTATTACAGAAACCATAGATAAATCCTGATATACCCATGCATAGTTATGGATTATTACAGCAACCATGGATAAATCCTGATATATCTATGCACAGTCATAGATTATTACACCAACCATGGGTAAATCCTGACATACTCATGCACAGTCATAGATTATTACACCAACCATGGATAAATCCTGATATACCCATGCACAATCATGGATTATTACACCGACCATGGGTAAATCCTGACATACCCATGCACAGTCATTGGTTATTACACAAACCACGGATAAATCCTGATATAACCAGGCACAGTTGTGGATTATTGCTTTAAAATGCCACACTGACATTCAGATAACGTATGGGATCAAAGTATAACTGCACTTGGAGTGACTGCTGCTAAACTGTGAGTTATATGCTTTAAAAATGGGTGTATCCATCTGTTTCATTAGTGTATTACATGATGCACCATTGAATCATCTTCAAGATGAAAACCTTGAAATGTTAGGAGACAAAACAAATTATTTCCAGGAAGACAATGTATTATTATATTTATAAAATAATAAAATGGTATATCCATGTGAAGCTTTTCCTAGAGACTATAATTTCACATTCAGTTCCTGCTACCTTTATATGTCTAGAAATTAATTCTTCGAATACAGAGAGCTCGACCTTTTATTTCGCCTGAAAAATGTATGTGTGTAATAGTAGAATGTTTTGCTGCCAGAAAAGATTGTCTTCCTAATCTTGCAAAAAAGGGATGCATGTTGCCTTCTTGATCAAAATATAGGATATTAAAAACCAGGCAGTGGGAAGGGGCTTATTTGTCTAGTAGACCAATTGTTCAAGTATGCCTTCTTTTGTTATCTTGTTTGACCATTTGCCCAGTGATCAAAAAGTGTACATTATTGTTCAGTTTTGTCAGAAACTACACGGTAGTATGAGTAGAGGTTGGGGTTTCCAGTCAGATTTGTATTCATGGTTGGTAAATTACTTCTGTTGACTCAAGATTTTACAAGAGCAGTTCATAGGTGTGTAGTAGACTAATGATGGAGCCTTTACAAGCCTAGCCCATAGAATTACTCTGGTATCGTGCCACCCAAACTTACTTCCCAATGCCTCTGTCAGGAAGAGCCACTGGAGTGATCCCAGGGGTGAATTTTCTATTTCCCATCCACTCATCAAGATTTCTCTTGAAGAGGGCCAGTGAGGTACTCTGCTTGACATGTATGGGAAGTCTATTTCATAGCATGGGCAGTCTCTGGGTTATGAACCTGTCCCTCCAACATGTTCTGTTGATTGTGGTAATGAGGTTGAGGTCTCTGGAGCATGTGGTGTGGAGGGATTGGGATTTCTTTAGATGTAACATTTCTAAGAGAGCTGGGTGAGACATGGCTTTATAAGTCAAGCAGAGATTGCCTCTAAGTAGGCAATATGAGACAGAGAATAGTTGGAGTTTTTTGAGTCTGTCCATGTAGGACACGTGTTTAAGGCCTAAGATTCTCTTTGTGAGGTACATTTGCTGCCTCTCCAGTTGTTGCAAGTGTCTAGTGAGGTACATACCAAATGTATCATTGTACTCGATGAGTGGCATAATGAGGGAAGAGTAGAGGGAGACAATGACCTCTTTCTTCCTGGATGCAAAACCCTTAGGAATGAGAAGAGTCACATAGAAGGACTTTCTGACCACAGTGGCAATGTGGTGGTCAAAAGAAAGGTTGCTGTCAATCTGTGTTCTCAGATCTCTTATAACACCTTCTGTGTTCAGTGGGCTACCATTGATATGGTAATTCAAGGGAACTGGGTTTTTCCCAAGGGGGATGGCGACACATTTTTTGGCATTGAGCTTAAGGCCATGGTTCTGACACCAGTCGTTCTCATTGTGGCCTTTCTGTAGGATGTCAACATCACTTGGGGAGTTAATAATAGCTCCCAGCTTGTAATCGCCTGTGAACTTTGTCAGCCAGAGTCCCTTCATGTTGGCCTAGATGTCAGAGAAGTAGATACCAAACAGGAGAAAACCCAGGACAGAACCCTGTGGGACTCTACTCATGACTGGTCTGCAGTCTGACCTGGAGTCAGCTACTTTCACACTGTGGGTTCTATCTGTGAGCCAGTTTTCAACACACCTAGTGATATAGTGGTTGATGCCTAGCTTAGTGATTTTTTCTATTAATCCTCAAATGGGAAGTGGTATCAAAGGTCTTGGCCAGATCCAGGTAGGCTGTATGAACCACCTTACCTTCATCCACAGCTCTGGTGACTGACTCAAAGAAATCAACCAAGTTGAGCAGGCATGATCTACCCTTCACAAAATCAAACTGTGTAGGATCCAGAGTTTGGAGATTCCCTATATCTTTGTTTATTAGGTCCATGATGATGCATTTCATAGCTTTGCATATCAGATTCCTCAGACTAATGGGGTAATAGTTCCCTGGGTCTGTAGTTGCTCCTCCTTTGTGGAAAGAGCTAACTGTATCAGTGCATCATTGGGTAGGTAAAAAGCCTGAGGTGAGGCTGTGATTGAACAGGGCACAGAGGTGAGGTGCCAGTTCACTCTGTAGTTCATGTAGAACACAGCCAGGGATATTGTCAGGTCCCATAGAAGCTGTATTCTTGGCATTGGACAGTGCTGTTTTAACCTGTGCAGCAGTAATACTGGGTGCCCGGCAATCTGCTGGTATTGTGATTGGTCCCTTTGGGGGGAGGGGTAAAGATGGCACTGAATCTGTCGGCCAGTATATTGGCAATATCTGTTGGCTCAGTATAGGAGGTACCAATGTGCAGTAGCTCAGAGCAAATCTAGATATTGCCGTGGAGATTCTTTACATAACTATAGAAGGCCTTGTGGTTGTCTTTACTATCTGCTGCAATTCAGTTTTCATAGCTAGCTTTAGAGGATTTGATGAGGGATCTCAACTTTTTATTGAGGCTGATAAGGGACTTTTTCCAGTCTTGGGACTTTACTTCGCATCAGTTTCCTCTTTCTGTTGTAGAGTTTGTTTATGGCAAGGGACCACCAGATTGGCTTCCTTTTTTGGAGGAGAGTGTCTTGGTTCTATTGGGTATGGCGAGATCCATGCATTTGTGTACATGTCCGTACAGTGCATTGATGTATGATTCGGCGGTCATGCAACTTTTCTCCATTTGCATGGGTGCTGTGAAGTATTTAATATCTGTGGCAATTTGTCTCACTGTGTTACTGGTTTCTCATAAAATTGTAGCTTTTGGCAATCAGTGAGGATTAATGTCAGTTAATAGTATATTTCAGTGAGTTTGTGGTTCATATCTTATGGATATGCAGATTAATGCAAAGCTGACTATACGAGGCATTGTCTTGTTTTGACAAAAGAAATAGCATTTAAGAATAGTGAAGCAAGTTTGGCCTTTATGGTCTAATTCTGAATTCTGTCAAAACCACCTTCCTTTACTTGGGCTGCTTGTATAAATGGAACAGAGTTGGCTAGTTTCTGGCTTTGGAGATTGACAGGTTTGTATAGACAGGCAGACGGATTCCTGTCAAAACAAGCTGAGGTCTTTCAGCTGATATTTCTGTCAGCTGTATCTTGGGGGTAAGGAAGCAGTCCATTGACATGGTAGGGGTTACTTTTCTCAACAAAGAGGGCCTTAGATATAGGTGAAGCTCATGGAAACAGAATGGAAGTTTATGTTACACAGACGCAGAGTATTTATAAGGTATGAGAGCTGAGGTTATAGAGTAAATGGAGAAGCCATTCTTGTGAAATTTTAGAGTTTGCTGTTGTTTTTGGATCACATAACAATGGGGTCACTGGACAACAGTATATTAGTAGCATTTAGCTTCGTGATGCCTGTAATTTACATTGCTTCAATAAATCCTTGGTAATTTCTTTTAAGACTAGTGGCAAGATGGTGAAAGTTACAGTTCTGATGTATGTGTGGGCAGGTATAGAAGGTTTCTCTACTGCTGGTGAGGCATATGATTTAGACTTGACTGGGGATTCAATAAAGCCTACATGGTAATTTTTCACTGTGTGCGCATTGATGCAAGATATGCACATGGCCATGGAAAGTTTTAGAATCAGTAAGCACAATGTACCAGCATGCACCACCATGCAAACAAAGTAAACATAGTGACATGTTAATTACTGCATAAGCAGCTGAATTGCATGTTAATTAACCAATTCAACATGGTTTAGCTATTCAGCAAGTTATAACACATTGGTATAAACTCTGTGCTGGTTTTTCCAGCATATTCCAAAACTTTTGGAATGCAGATATCAAAGCAGTATACACAGACAGAATGTTAGGGGCTGCTGCTCCTTTAATTCGTTATGTGCTACATGATGAAGCCAGTGCTACTGCTGCTGCTATTAATAGGCCTTGGCAGAGAAGGAGAAGAGTTTTCAAGCCCCGTTTAACTTTTCATAACCTACATGATATGGAAATTGTGAGGCTTTACAAGGTGGAAAAGGGACGCAGTACAGGATCTCTACAACCACTGCCATCTTCAGCAAGAGCTAACTGAGGGAAACCCTTCCCAGTGGAGACAAAGGTTTTGCAAATCTTAACAACAGGTAACATTCATAGTCCAACAGGGGACATCTGGGGGTGTCACAGGCATCAGCATTCAGGATCCTCCACCAATTCCTGAATGCTAAGCTCCAACATGTCATTGGCCACATATATTTTCCCCGTAGATCTGAGGAGAGGGCCAGAAATATGCAGACGTTCTACTGTGTAGCACACTATCCTGAAATAGTGGATGCCATAGATTACACACGTAGAAATTAATACAACACCCAGGAATCAGGGTAGGTTCTACATTACCAGAAAGGGCTACCACTCTATCAACTGCCAAGTCATGTGTAATTTCAAGGCAATAATCCTGAACATGTGTTCTGGCAGCACTGGGAGTTACTATGACTCATATACCTGGCACAACTCCCAACTGTACTAGATGTTTGCAAGGAGTGATATCCCACAGGGGCATTTACTGAGGGATATAGGCTATGCACTGGAACCATGGCTGATGACACCCATCAGAAATCACACACATCCATGGAAGAATGCCATAATGTGGCACACACTCAAACAAAAAATATTATAACCCATGTGCTTGGGCTATTGAATTCACTGTTCCAGTGCCTTGATACACATGTGGGAGCCCTGCAGTACAATCCATGGACATGTATAGAAATATTCACAGTTATGTGCCATGCTACATGACATAATCCTGAAAAAACAGCTTTAGCAGGATCAGCAAGGGGAAGGGGCACACTGCCCATCACTAATGCCAAGGTCACCACAACCACTGGAAGATGAGGAGTCGCAAGGAAAACCACCAGCTCTGAGGATGTGGGCAGACGTAGGTGTGCTCAATATGCCATTGCATTAGCTAAGTGGCAACACATAGTACACTCACCCACCACCTAGTGTCCTAAAACCTTCCTTCTACTCACACACATATACTAACATTGAATGCCATGCACTTACACAACCTTTACCTCCCCATGTATTGGCTGTGTACTGCTTGCATCAGACAGAGTCATCCCTGAATGCAAACTGTGTCAACTGCTGCATTTATAAGGTAAGTCCTGAACTTGGAGTGTATTATTTAATAATATGACTGTGTGGCAGATCCTTGTATTTAATTACTTGGTCCAGTAAGTTAGTAAAAGGTGGGAGATCTGTACAGAACTTACCTTAACACTTGACAGCAGAGACTTATTTTTTTGTGTCCATTACTAAGTAGGAGGCCTCAGGCTTCAAATATTCATGCAGTCATACCTCTCAAAAGTCCTGATGATCACTGCATGCCCCTCAGTTTAGCACCATATGTTTGTACTGGAAAATGATTAAGGAGAGAAGTTAGAAAGTAATGATACACATTGCAGTTTCTGACTTCACAACCCTCACAGGATCATTTACTATAAAGTTGGGAAATTTTTATGCTATCAGTTGTCTAACTTTCCAAGGTCAATATAAGTCAAAGGTACAATTACCGGTTCAACACCGCAAATGCAGATATACTAAGCACTAAGTCAACTATGCACCCTGAGCATCAGACACAAAGGTTGTATATCTCTGAATTCACAAGACAGAAAACAGGGATATGGCACAGTTATTATCACTTGCACAGGGTGGTGTGTTGGGGGACAGAGGCCTAGGCTAACACAAAATGTCAGTAAGTGTGTATGAGTAAAAAAGAGAAGAAAGCAGACATGTGAATAAACCAACAAATGGCCAGTGAGTCAAAATGAGTAACTGTTGTGTGTGTCTTTAGGGGTCCTCAAGGTGAAACTGGTGTGTGAGTGTCTGCATGAATATAGCCAAGCTTTGTACTGGCTCTATGTCTTAGTATGTTGGATAGGTGTGAGTCTTGTATGGTAGAGGTGGGAGTTCATCATTTTCATCCCTGACTACAAGAATTAGCTCTGTCAGGAGTTGCACTGGCACATCCACACCCATGGTCAGATGCAGTGCTGGATACCAGAATGTGACTGATGTCTGCTGGATGAGATTCCTTCAAAGGGATGCCCAGTGCCATAACCCCATGGCCTGCCACATCTAGGTTTGGACAGCACACTCACTGATGAAGTAGTTGAAGTACTGCCACTATGGCAGCGTGATCAGGTACAGCCAAATTGGCTGACAGCAGATGATGTGACTAACCTATGCCCACGAGGATACTTTTCCACTCCCAGCAGATCTTCCATTACAGACACTGCTCATTCCATGACAGGCACTCCTCAGTCCACTGCAGATACCCCTAATTCCAACTTGTCATTCATCTAATCCAGTGACTCGGCAACACAGCAGAGGCAGTCGAGCATGTCAGACTGTACCACATCCATAACCTTCAGCATTTGCTGGAGCACCTATGGGAACATGCCTGTACTTCCTTGATGTCCATAAAAATACTTTAAGTGGCATGGGAAGAGGCACCTGTAACAGGTGGAAAAGGGAAAGGAAGCCCGCTCCAAGCACCCTATAACTTCCCTTATCAATGTCCTTGCCCTCCACCTGCCCAATATCTGTTGGCTCACTGGATTAGGCAGGTGTAGGCCTAGTGACTGTGTCTAATGGAAATGCAGGGGATGGCTGTATGTCACATTATTGTCAGATTCAAGCTCTCCACCCACCAACTGTGCCTCACTTTGGCCTACAACATCATTAGAGTCTCCTGATACACTGACATCAGGTGGCACAAGGCCCACACTCCCACTGTCATGATCACCTGTGATTAAAAGCAAGAAACACATAAATATATTAATACCTGCATTACTATAGTGCAATATATGCTAACAAACTAAAATTGTTGCCACTAATACAGACAGTACAGCAATACACACAACAGGACTGAGACCAACATCAGACAGACTACAATATTTGTTTAAATTGCTCAACAGTACTGACATAAAAATGTTCGCCTTATCATCTGCAAATGAGATACTCCTCTGTAGTCCATATGGTCCTGGATGTAGTTAAGCCAGAGGTAAGTGCAACATCATCAAAATTCACAGTAACACAAGGGGTAATACATTTACCCCTTAATATGTCCATTAACTATAATTTCAACAAAAATGTTACTGACAACTCTAACCTAAGCTTATAACTGTAGTAATCTTCAATCTCCCCCAATAAAAGAGACATGACACAGAATTATAGATTTCAATTGTTTTACTATACAACAGTATTCAACTGTTCAGATAGCAAAGCCTACCTGAAAGCTCTTCCTGGGATGTGCTTGCTGTCTCAGAAACTGTTGCTCTGACATCCATGACATGCTGTACTGCACTTTCCTGGGAGTTGTTTCAATCTCTGAGGTTGGACATGAACTCTTAATTATGGGTTAGTGGTGGTTCCCTAGCAGGCCCTCCCCTAGTAACCATCTGGTCATGGCCCACTGCAGCTGCTCTCTGTTGTGTAGATGTGATCATGTCAGTGGCACTGTTGTGCATGTGCTCATATGTCCTGCCATCACCATCCACGGCATTGACATCATCCATAATCTGCCACCACATTCACATCCTACATGCCATATCTGTCCATCCCCGTTCCAGCAGAAAAGCACCATGTTGTCTATAGCCATCTATAATCACTCAATCAGCATCAATGAAGAGAGGTCTCTGTGGAATGAGACACCTGGGTGGCATACTCATAGTTGTCCTAAAAGACAGCAGAATGATAATACACGTAAGTATCACATAACTACAAAATAACTGTTTCCAGATAAAACAGACAAGGTAGTCAGTAAGTATTACCCACTGGAGAAACATAAAACAGTCTAGAGATGTGAAATACTAACAACAGACAGGATACAAAACAAGAAGAGTAACAAGACCAACATATCCTTTTTAGTGCTATGACAGTAACTCACCTTTGCTCCCCTCCCAAAAGAACAGACCATCCTTGTTTGTGCCATAACGGCAACTCAGCTTTGCTCCCCAAAGCTAACAGTCCATCCTTGTTTGTGCTATAACAGTAACTCAGCTTTGCTCCCCCCAAACAACAGCCCATCCTTGCTTGTGCCATAACAATAACTAAACTTTGCTGCCCCCAAAACAACAGTCCATCTTTGTTTGTGCTAAACAGTAACTCACCTTTGCAACTCCCCCAAAAGACATATATCCTTATTTGTGCCAAAATAGTAACTCAGCTTTGCTTGCAATACTCAAAACAACAGGCAAATTACCCGTTTTGCTAACAGACCATCTTTGAAATGCTAAAAGTGCTATCATAGGACCTGTCCTTGAAACATTTGTGTATATTAATCACACAGCATTCCTTTTTCATGTACTGCCAATCATGTATACCTCTGAAATGGCTTGAAAAACATGCCCATGCCATTAGTACACTTCTAAGTAATGCATGCAGATAAAACTGTAAAAGTCTTAGCTTCAGATTTTTCTTAAATACATTTCAGCATATGCATTATGTAGATGAGAAAATGTAAGCATACCGTTTGAAGTTCAGTAGTCTTCTGGACAGATATATCATGAAGAAAAAGTTTTTTTACAGTCTTCCAAACATATACAACTCTCCTAACCATCAGTTTTCCTAGCTACACAGTTGCTTTTTTATATGGTGCAGATCCAGGGCTGTTAGCACAGTGAATATGCAAATGAAGTGTGAACTCATTAGAACTGCTGAATTCCAAAACTTGGATCCATGTATGAGATGTAAACATAGTGCAGGCACTCAGTGTTTTTTAATGGATTGCACATGTGAGTGATTAGTGGTTGGGAGAAGGAAAACACAACAGCACTCTAGGCTGCCTTACTCCCACTGGGTGTGTAATGTTAGATCTACAAACTGCTAGATGTAAGGTTGGAAAAGTAAGTAAGCAACATGCAAGTCACAGTTTGTGTTCCTTAACATCCAAGTTGCCCTTCATTTGTTGGCAACAGCATATGATATTATTTCCATTTAGGATCTTCACACACCTTAAGCCCAATGATATACATTGACTTACACACTGTATGTCTGAGATTACTGCTCAGATAAATGAAAAATGGCCAGCAAATACAGAAATGCATGGCAGAGCTATATATTTATAAGCAATAATCATGAAAGGTTGTGGGATCACTAGGTGCACTATATCCAAAACTAATACATGTATGAATGACACATGTATGGTTTGATATCAGTGTAGATACTGTTACAGTTGGTTGTGTGCACATTGATTTAAGTTCTTTGCAGAAAATCTGTTTGTGTAGCAGAGAGGGAAAAGTCACCCATCCTATGTTCTGAAGGTACATTAGACTGAGAGTTCAAATCCAGTCTGAAAGAGTGCGACTGCTGCTGGGAGGTACTGATGTTCCCTTGGACATGGTGACTGCGTGGACAGAGGTGAGTAGTGGTACCCAGATTGACAGCTAGTCACAGCTGTTGGAAGTGACTTGGATTCCTGTAGACGGGGAGTTGGGGAAGGTCACAAACGTAGAGTTGAGATAGGCTCAACTTACAGATCCTATGTTACAGAGCCTGAGGGAGATGGCTAAGGAAGCACCTGTGGCTCAAAGAAGAGGGGAATCCATATGCAGGAACAAGAGTTTGTAATATAAAGAGTGGACTCCTAAGGAAGGGCTGGAAGGTGAGGTAGTAGGCAGTTCATAGAACCTAGTGCCTGCTGTCTGCCATTTCTAGCTATAGTCTCTGATATTCCTCGGAAAGGGGATATTGAGGCAGAGAAGCAAGTCTTGTTGTATATAAAGTGGACTCCTAATGGAGTGCTGGATTGTGAGGTAGTGCAGCAGTTGGTAGAGCCTAGAGCCTACCATCTGCCACTTCTAGCTAAAGTTCCTAATATTCCTTTTGCAGGTGATATTGATGAAGAAAAGGTGGCAAGTGCTTTACTAGGAAATTTCAGCAGAGTAGATTTTCCATGGGAAATACTGAGTAACCAAGATGCCAACTTCATGTCAGACCTGCTAACTTGTCTGTGGAAGTGTTGTAGAGTGAAACATCAAAATACCACTCCCTACCATCCATGACTAATACTCCTGTGGAGAGGTTAAACTGTACATTGAAGACTATGCTATGGACATTTGCAGACCAACATGTGAGGGAGGTTTTGAATAGATTATGTAGTGCAGGATTACCCTTTAAACCTAGTAAGTGTCAAGTGGGTATGGCAGAGGTCACTTAAGACACAGAGTGGGAAGTGGTAAAATTGTGCCAGAACCTGTCAAGGTGGAAGCTATCAAAATGTGGCCAGTTCCTGTGACTGAGAAAAAAGGGAGAGCATTTTTAGGGACAGTGGGGTACTATAGGAAATTTGTACCCAATTACAGTACCACAACTGCACCCCGTATTGACCTAACTAGAAGAATAATCTAAACAGGGTAATGTGGACCACAGACTGTGAACACACATTCCAAAACCCACTATGTTAGCTAGACTAGATTACAATAAATAATTTATTGTACAGGTAGATGCTTCAAATTATGGGGTGGGGCTGTGCTCCGCCAAGTTTCCGCAGAAGGAGAGAAACACTGCAGTGGGATTAATAATGCTAATGCAAATGGATTGCCCAGGAGAGTAGTAGGTTGATATTCCCAGGTAGACTCATTTTTCTCAAGCCTCGGCTTTCAAGGGTCACTTAAAAATCATGCTTGAGTCATAATGGGGGGTGTGAAGAAACTGAATACACTGTCATCTGTGTTAGCATATCTGGCAGGAGATTTGTGCATATTCTCATATTAACTTATTGTATGCCAGCATGCCTCTTCATGAAAATGTAAATACGTTTTAAAATGTTGGGCATTTCCCTATTTATACATAATGTTTAGAGAATCTGTTAGTGTTTTGATTAATTTCTAATTGTGCATGTTTAAGAGGGAAATTCTAAAGTACTGTAGAGAATCAGCTGAACAGTGAGTGATGTTGTTAGAATGTTCCTGGTTGCTAAGTGATTATTTAAACAGCTGATTGACAGATAAAGAACTTTCTCAAACAGCTGACTGTTATTTTTAAAATAAGACAATTGAGACTGCAGATTGTCAAGTACTGAGAAGTTTAAGTGCTGAGCAGTTTTGTGATATACAGTCAGTTACAATACTGTGCAGTCAGTGTCGACCCATGAAACAAAACTCACCAAAAACTGTAAGCCTGCCTTTTGCCTTGCTGTTAATAGTTAGATTAGATCAGGGACAGTATTCTTTAATTAGATTAGGAAAGCTTAGTTATTAAGATAAAGTTTTTTCTAGAATAATGGATTCCTATCCTGCAGTTTAATTTTACATTTCTGGTGATTGAATTCTGGTGTTTATTGAAAGCTATTGATTTACATTCATGTAATCATTTTACTTATTATTAAATGTTTTTCATTACTTTATAGTATGGCTAGAAAACAGTGTTTTTCTTTAGAGTTTAGAGAGTGCTTCTCCTTGTTTGATACTCCCCATGTCACCTTGAAGGCCTGGTCATTTATGGTCATAGTTATTGATTTTGATATCTAATTTTCATAATTGGACACCCCTTTATAAGGGCATGAAGGCAATGATTGGTGGAAGCATTACCATATTATTTTGGGATGGGACAGAGCTGGAAATCTGTGGCAGGCTTTCCTAGAAGTGTTTGGATGTGTGAGATTTAAATTTACTTTCAGTGTGAGTGCATCAGAGGTCTTAAACTGGGACATATTGCTCTGTTGTATATAATAAGGAGTTGCATTTGGGATGGACAGAGGTATATCATCACCAACATGGGGACTCTATGCTCCAGACCAGAAGTGTATCCCTCACTGGTAAGATCAGACCATAAACTAATCTCACTGGATATTCACATCCCGACCCCACCCCCTGCCCAGAAAACCACAGTGAAAAACTTCTCTAAAGCAAATTTCACACTCCTCAAAACTGAGGTGGAATCCTTCAAAGCCCCCGGGCCTGTGGAAAATATGGCCCAGACCGCAGAATCCTTTGTAAACACATTCTATGAACACCTTCAGGAATGCATGGATCATGCAATCCCAAATAAAACCAAGACCCAATCCTCCAAAGGCAGACGTCCTGTCTGGTGGACCCCAGCCATAAACAAACTATACAATAGAAGGAGGAAGCTACTACATGATAGAGCAAAATCCCAAAAAGGGAAGGCATCTCTGATCAGTATTAGCAAAATACTATGGGCACTCATAAATCGTCTAAGGCCAGCTTCAAGAGAAAAATTGCACAGGACACTAAGGATAATCACAAGGCTTTCTTTCGTTATGTTAGGAACCTGGGTGGGAATTCCCAGATATGCTCAGAATTAGTCCAAAATGACAAAAAAATACACAGAACCCACAGACATTGCCAACATCCTAGCTGACAGGTTCAGCGCCCTTCCCACCAAAAGGGCGAATTTCTATCCCAGCAGAGTGCTGCCCCCCTGACATCTCAGATGCTCAGGTAAGAGCCGCTCTCTCCAAAGCAAATTCACAGCGTCAATGGGACCAGACGGTGTCCCAGGCTGCATTCTACATGAACTCCAAGAAGAGCTAAACCCAAACATAAAACTACTGTTCAATCTCAGCCTTACTACAGGATATGTACCCAAAGAGTGGCGTACAGCAACAGTGGTCCCTCTCCACAAAGGTGGTGCCTCAACGGATCCTGGAAACTATCGCCCCATAAGCCTGACTAGCTTGGTCTGCAAAGCTATGGAAAGGATCATCATGGACCTCATAAATAAAGATATTGGGGACCTACAGACACTGGATCCTACCCAGTACGGCTTTGTTAAGGGCAGATCCTGCCTCTTAAACCTGGTCAATTTCTTTGAAACAGTCACCAAGGCCATTGACGAGGGGAAGGTGGTCCACACAGCCTACCTGGACCTCGCAAAAGCCTTCAATAGAATACTCCACTCAGGCATTATAGATAAGCTCACCAGCTTAAATATAAACCCCTATGTCACTAGATGGGTTGCAAACTGGGTCAAGGACAGAACCCACATGGTTAGAATTGCTGGACCCATGTCAGACTCCAAACCAGTTACAAGTGGCGTCCCACAAGGCTCAGTCCTGGGACCTCTCTTGTTCAGTATATATTTCTCAGAGGTACAGGCAAACACGGAAGGACTGTGGCTGACCAAGTTCGCAGATGACTGCAAACTGGGCGCCATAATCGACTCTCCAGCTGACACAAGCATCCTCCAAAAGGGCCTCATAGAAACAGACAACTGGTGCCAGAGCCATGGCCTCAAGCTAAACGCCAAAAAGTGTATAGTCATCCCCTTTGGCAAAAATAAAGTGCCCACAAATTACCACATAGGTGGTAATCCATTAAGTACAGAAGAAGTAATTAGGGACCTGGGGACCCAAGTTGATAACAATCTCTCATTTGACAACCACGTGACCAAAGTGGTTAGAAAAACATTTTATATAGCCCACCTAATCATGAAGGGATTCACATCTAGATCAGGGGAGGTCATCGTGCCTCTTTACTCATCCCTCATCAGGCCCATAATTGAGTGCAATGCCCCTTTTGGGATGTACCTTACCAGACACCTGCAGCAACTGGAAAGACCCCAAAAGTACCTCACCAAGAGGATCAAAGGGCTCAAACAGATGCCATATGCTGCCTGGTTAAAGAAACTCCAGCCCTACTCAGTGGCATACTGCCTGCTCAGAGGCGATCTGTGCTTGACGTATAAAGCCATATCCAACCCGGAATTAATGGACATGCTGCACCTCAGAAAATCCAAATCCCATCGAGCTACGTGCTCGAGAGACTTGAACCTCAGCACTGAAATAAATAGGGCATGCTGGAGGGACAGATTCATAACCCAGAGGCTCTCTTCACTCTGGAATAAAATCCCAGTCCAGGTTAGGCAGAGTCCCTCATTGACTCTCTTCAATAGGAATCTAGATGAGTGGATGGGAGATCGTAGGTTTACCCCAGGTATCACTTCTGTGTCACTGTTAGACAGAGGCACAGTATACTAACCTCAAAAAAGGGCATAGCAAAATTAATTTAAAATGGGTGGCGAAAGCCAAACACACTCTGGCTAGGCTTATAAATGCCCTAGGGCAGATAGCCTAGTATGAACCTATGAACCTATGAACCTATATACTCCAATCCCAGGAAAATAGTGCATGTTCTGGTTGTGCTCTTATGGAAAAGTTGTGAAATATTACTCCTGTTTAAGTGACAGTCTCATATTGGAGTCAGTAGTGAGGATTGAAGCTCTTTAGTTACTGACCCAGGATAGTAAGGGATGCCACATTTAATTGTTGGCAGTTGCGTGGAATATGGCCAGATGTCACAGTATCAACTGCAGAGAGTACTTGTAAGACTTAAAAGCTGAATATAGGCAAGATTGATAATTAAAATGGTATTCTGTTCTGTTTTTTTTTTTTTTCCACAGCTGTCATGGACTGTAAGGACAATATACAAACTCATGGGACTATATTGACAAGGATGAGGGAATCATGTGGTATGTATGCATCAGAATAGTAGTGTTATTATAACATTAAAAGTTAAAGATAGCTTTTTTGGTATTTTTCAGAATTGTATCAAACTGAGCATGCATATCTCAACTGTAAAAGCAATTATGCATGCATTAGTCTGTAGCATAAGCCAAGAGTACACTATTAGATTTTAGTCAGAGGTTGTGGGTTTAAAGACATACTTCCCAACTATACAGTACTGTTACTTTTTCAGTTATGTGTAATCTAAAGGTTTAAAGTAGAAGCTTTATACCAGTGACACACATGCCCTGTTGTAAACTGTAATCTGTATAAATGGAACCTGCCTATGTGCATTATATGCACATGTCAAGGAGCAGCGGCTGCAATCTGTAGTATAGCGTGCATCTGTTAGGAGCTTATAATCTTAAAAGTAAAAGTTATCTGTTAGGAGTTGGTAGTCTTAAAAGTAAAAGTTAAGATAGAGTTAGTTAATTGTATCGATGCATTATATGTCACATATGAAGGCACTATTACCTTTTTTGTTCCTCTCATCCCGCCCCTTATCTTCTCTTTTATTGATTTATTTGTGTTTTTATTACATGTTGTCAAACTGTGTCCATGTCATCCATGTGTACCACATGAATAAATGCTCCAGAGCAAAGCAGTGTAGGCCTGTCCCACAGGATCCACCTGCCCTCCCCTGCAGCAAATTCAGTGCCATTTCGCAGTATGTTTAAGAGCTACCCTCGCAGCACCATCTCTGCTGCCTCTGCACTACCTACCCCCTCAGGTAGTCCTGCCCCAGTGGCCTGGTCCAGTGGTTCATTCAGGGAGAAGTGGCAGAGATTGCATTTAATCACCCATGCTAAATTGCCAGGGATGGTGCATAGAGTTGTACGCCACACTATTGGTGCATAACTAAACTGGCTGGAAAGGCTGCTCTCCCTCATTTTACATAATACTAGGAGGAGGAGACTCAGACATCAGGTACTCTAAACAGGGGCTGAGTGAGGCAACAGCGATGACAGTCCAGTGGTTGAAAACTTGATTCTCACTGTCACCCAGCTTGATGACCATGGATTCATTATGTCCCAACTTTCACACTAATCATGGTGTCCCCCAACCTTTTGTGCCCATCACTGTTCCTGTCTCTTGTCTTGTTTGTCTTGTCTGTCTGCAATTGCTTTCTCACCTACCCGTATAACCTCACCCATACATTCCTATGTCCTGTCTCCAACATTCCTCTCTCTCTAAAAAAAAAGAAAAAAAAATGGACACCTGTCCCAAAAAAAATCAACCCATACATAGCTCTCCATTTTGCACAAGTGTCTTCTTGACACACATGATTCTGTCCAATTGGTTATACAACATGAATGACTTATGTGGTCACCACTCTGTCTGGAGGTGACACTCCTAATCCGGTTAATATTTGGCAGATATGTTGACTTTACACTGTTAAAAATATGGATAGCTATGTTCTTTCCTACCTCCCTCCTGCACATTGCTGCCCTGCTTTCCTGTTGTTCTTCCCCCTGTTTGCTCTCCATTTCACCATTATCCTATCTTCCCCATTTCTTTTCTTTAATGTATTATTGCATGATGGTGAACATCTCGCACAAACACTTAGCAACGGTAATGTACAGCACTATTCAAACCTGTACCATCTAGCCCCAAAAAGGAATGTATTACCACATTAACCCATGCTGTGACACAGTCAGTTAAGTAGCAGGTATATTCCTGACACTCAATGCTAACTGTCAGACTTTGTTCTTCCCCCTGTTTGCACCCCATTTCTGCACATTCCTATCTATCCCATTTTAACACCTTTAATCTGGTCATAACATAGAATCACACACAACACACATAAGAAGCAGAAAAAAACAATGGATCCCTTCACTTTTTGGGCTCCATGTTTTGAGGAGATGTGCATCATGCACCAATGCACAGTGATTGTGAGAGGTGGCAAAATGCAGCAAAACATCTCGTATATGCAATTCATGTTATTGTATTATCACTCTGTAATGAAATGTATTTTAAAGTATTAGATATACATGTATTCAAAACCAGTACCATCTTGGCCAAAAAAAGGAATGCGTCAATGAATTAATACTTGCTGCCACAGATTCAGTTAAGCAGTGGGTGTATTTCATAGATTCAGTATTAACTGTCAGGCTTTAGCAATGCAGTTTACATTTCCACACACTGCTTACCTGTGCAAAACGTGTATCTTGCATGCATATTCACTTTGCTAACCATCAAGCAAACCCATTACTCACCACTCTGTGAAAATGTTTATATTATGCTGTATTAATGCTGTTTACTGTCCATTTCCTGTGTATGACATGAAATTAATGCGTAAACATTTCAAACTGAGGGCCCTATCTAACAATATGTCACATATGTACAATACCTCCACCTATTGCCACCCCCCACAAGCACTGCAACCCTGGTCTCTCAGTACTTTTTTCTTGCATATATCAACTACAGTACAAAATGTAATATCAAATGTGTACTATGCAATGCATATCAGTCTCTTAACATGCAGAACTATAACTATTTACCCATATGCCTAAAAACAATTATCTGCAAGGCTAGGGAAGGAATCAGCATGGACCATACACAAAGGCACATAGGTGACCTTCAATACCCTTGACCAAACCCATTTTGTTTTTGTCAAGGGTACATCTTGCTTATTGAACCTTGCAGATTTCTTGGATACTGACTCCAAAGAACTGGATGAGGGATAACAGCGCATACCACCTATGTTGACTTATCCAAGCCCTTTGACACTATCCCCTATTCATTTGCCATAGTGAAGACCTCCCATGTGGGACTTAAGCCATACAGTAGTAGAGGGACAGGCAACATGCTTACTGGCATATCACACATTCACTGCACCTCCACCAGTAGCCAATTTCCATTAGAATACCACAAAGATCTGTGCTGCACCCTCAACAGTTTGCAGACTACTTCCCTGAAGTGCAGACAATGGCAGATGGCCTGTGATTTACAAGTTTGCAAATGACTGGTAACTGGACTTACTAATATGGAGTTCCCCAATCACGGTAATATGTAATGGAAAGAGCTGCCACACACAAATCATTGGAGCCAAATTCACAGAATGAACCTTAAAGCATACAAAGGCTCATTGTCCCCTTTGGCAATGAAGTACCCTTGCTAATTATGATATACATACTACCCCCCTAAATTCAAGAACAGTGTTGGGAGATCTGGGAAAATGTTGATAACAATCCACACCTTCATCACTATGTGTCTGCAGTGGTGACACACACATTCTGAATTGTGCACATCATACATATTGACATTGCATCCAAAACCATAATGGTCATACCTTTACTGTACTCTACTGTTATCAGACCACTAACCGAGTACAATGCTCCCTTCTGTCTGTACCTCACCAGACACCTGCAGCAACTGGTGAAAACACAAGGTTGTGCCTCAGAGACTCCAGGGCCTCCAAACATGACATACATGGAAAGACTGAAAGACCTGACAGTGTACTTATTATCATGCAGGCTGCTGAAAGGTGACCTATGCCTACCTTACAGAGCAGCCTCAAACCCTGAACATCTACAAATTAAATGGGACACAAATAGCTTGGCCCAGGGTTCTCAACCTAACCTGTGAAATCAACAGAACTTGCTGGGGAGATAGATATAGGCCCCCAGTGGCTCACACTCCTCTGTAATAAGCTCACACTGTGTGTGAATCGGTAGTCCTGAATGATGCTGTTCAAACACAAGCTTGACTACTGGTTGGGTGATTGAAAAGTCACCACTGGGGTGGGACCTATGTCCCTCATGGATGAGGTCAGTTGGTGTTGCTCAATATATCACTCTGCTAGTAACAGTCATCCAACCATGCTCAATAAAAGTACTTGTGGTTTTACATAGCAAGGCTTCTAAACACTGTACAGCCATTAGGCTAGTAGCCTCCTATTTACATATGATGGTATGAGCCTATGCAGGTCTCTCAATATTTTGCCTCCCACATGGACTGCTGATGTCATCTACAATAAGTTCACCTGCAGTCTTGTAAAAGTCAAATTTGTGCTTTGGTGCTTGTGTAACATGCTGTGTTCTGCAGTCTGTGTACTTGGATAGGGGTTCTGTTTTCAGTTTAGTTAACTAGGTGTGTGTGTCTAGTCAGAAGAGGAGAAGTCTGCATCTTACAATTACTGCTCCATTCCCATGGATTGACAGTGTTTTGATGCTTTCACATCCATTTCATGCATGCCTCCTATCTTCTTCTCTTCAACATGTACTGTGAATGTTATCCACTATAAGTTGACCTGCAGCCACGTAAACATCAGACTTCTACTTTGGAGCTTGCATAAAGTACTCAGTTTTGTAGTCTGTGTACTTAGATAAGTAGGGATTCTGTTCTCACTGCAGTGAAGTCTGTATATGCCTAGCCAGGACAGCAAAAGTGTGTAACCTGCAGCATGAAGTTGGCCTTGGAGACAAGGGGTGACCACTGGTGTGGAGCATCGATTTCCCATGTTGGTAATACCCAGGTCCAGGATATTGGAGCCCATGGTGGGACTATGGATTAGTTGATCCAGGGCATTGGAATTTATGAATTGCAAGAACCGTTGGGCAAAGGTGTTGGTACATGAGTAGTTTTCCCAGTTAATGGCAGGGTAGTTGAAATCACCTAGTATTAGGGTGCTTGGTTGTATCTTAATATTTTCCAGTATGTTTAGAAAGGTGTAGTGAGAATCTTGGGGCATGGTGGTGGATCTGTAGCAAGCTACAATTTGGAGTGCAGTCTTACCTAGTGTTAGTTGCACCTGGAGAATTTTGGATGCATTGTGTTGGGCAACTAGCCTGGCAGTGTGAATATCCTTTGTGAATAAGGACACTCCTCCACCTTTAATGTTTTGGTCCTGGTTTGGTGGCTGTAAGGTTTGGTAAGAGTTGTAGCCTGGTATTAGAGGGGTGCTCTCTGGAGCCTTGAACCAGGTCTCAGTTACTACACAGATATCGATGTTCTCCATTTTTAGGAGTGCCTCGAGAGAGTGCATTTTGAGGTTTAAACTTCTAGCATTGAGTAGCATTACCTTCAGATTTTTCATACTTCTATCTGTTATAGTGGTGGTCTTGTCCTTTGAGCCTTGCCTAAAAAAGACACTGTAGGGTTGGCAAGAGCATTAGCCAGTAATCTGAATCCCAGGGGTGACAGATGCAGACCATCTCTGGCAAAACATCATGGTTTGTCGATCATGTCCTCCCAGGCAGACAGATACTGGATCCCCTTCAAATGCCACCAGAAGCTTAGCCAATTGTTGAAGTCAATCATTTTGTCCTTATACTGTAGTATCCTTCTGGGCGAAGGCAGGATGCTACTCAGGGCTAGGGTCATAGCTACCTGGGCCACATGATCCGAGAGCTCTTCCATGTCTCTTTTTGTGTAGTCTAGGGAGGTACGTCTCAAGTTATTCACTCCAACATGGACAATGACAGAGGTGTATTTGTACTTGTTGTGGAGTGACTTGAGTGCATGCATTATGTGGCGGATCCTGGCACCTGACAAGCAGCTGACTGTAATTTTCTCCTTGTTCAGCCTGGTGAGTGGGAGATCAGTGTGTCTGACTTTAGAGTCACCTATGACTAAATTGTTAGGTATGCTGTCTTGCCTTATGGGCTGTTGTTGTGTGACACATTGGTGTTGTGAGCTATGTGATACTTGGGTTGTGATTGGTGTTTGTGTTTCAGCTTCAGAGTTTCTTGTTGCTTGGACAGGTTAATGTTAAGGGCCTCTGCATATATGGGTATAGTGTTGCTATGTGTGGGTGTTGGTAGTGAGGGTTTTGAAGGGCTATGTGTTGCTTGAGGTGTAGTGTGGGTGTTAACCTTCTCCTCTTGATTATCTAGCACAATCTTGGCTGGAGAGAGCTTTGTTTCCAGTTTGACTATGTAAGTGCATCTCTCGCAGGTTGTAGTGTTGGGTGGTAGGAGGAGAGGGTGTCTGTGTACATTAGGCAATTGCTGCATTGCCCCAGTATGCCCATATTCACCAGGTGGACAGGAGAAATCACCAAAAGCTGACCCCTGGACATTGGGAATGCTGGTTAGGTGCTTTTTTGGGGGGTTTGTGAAGGGCCAATCATGTCTCCTGAACCTGATTGACTTTTTTCAATCAGTCTCCAGAGCCATGGATGAAGGTAAGGCAGTCCACATAGCCTATCTGGACCTCGCCAAGGCCTTTGACACCATCTCCCACTCTGAAATCATAGATAAACTTACTAAGCTGAGCATAAATCCTTACATCACTCGATGGGTTGCCAACTGGCTTACTGGCAGAACCCAGACTGTAAAAGTAGCAGACTTCAAATCCAGCTCCAGACAAGTGACAAGTGGAGTACCTCAGGGTTCAGTCCTGGGACCGCTCTTGTTTGGCATCTACTTTTATGAGGTACAGACCAACCCTGAGATACTCTGGCTAACGAAGTTTGCAGATGACTGCAAAGTGTGAGCCATTATTGAATCCCCAAATGATGTGGATATTCTACACAAGGGCCTTACAGAAACAGATGCTTGGTGCCAAAGCCATGGGCTCAAGCTCAATGCCAAGAAGTGTATAGTTATCCCATTTGGGAAAAAAACATGTAACCATGAATTACCACATTGGTGGTAGTACACTAAACACCGAAAGTGTGATAAGAGACGTAGGAACACAGGTGGACAGTGGTCTGACCTTCGATTACCACATCGCCACAATAGTCAGGAATTCCTTCTATTTGGCACACCTCATCACTAAGGGTTTTTCATCCAGAAAAAAGGAGGTCATTGTCCCACTGTACTCATCGCTCATTAGACCCATCATAGAGTACAATGCCCCATTTGATATGTACCTCACAAGACATCTGCAACAACTGGAAAGGCTGCAGAAACACCTCACAAAAAGAATCACAGGCCTAAAGCAGATGGCCTATGCTGACAGACTAAAAAAACTCCAGCTATACTCTGTCGCATATCGTCTACTCAGAGGCGATCTCTACTTAACATACAAGGCCATGACAAACCCAGAGGTGTTGGACATGCTACACTTAAAGAAATCCCAATACATCAGTGCCACATGCTCCTGGGACCTAAACCTTGTCATTACAATGAACAAAACATGCTGGAGGGATAGGTTCTTGACACAGTTACTCCCCATACTCTGGAATAGACTGCACATACATGTCAGGCAGAGTGCCTCCTTGGCCCTCTTCAAAAGGAACCTTGATGACTGGATGGGAGATAAGAAATTTACCCTGGGGATCACATCAGTTGCCCTGATAGACAGGGGTCCAGGGAAGTAAATATTGTGGGAAGAAATAGCCAGGGAATTGTTATGGCTAGGCTTATATAGGCCCTAGGTCCGATAGCTTAGTACGAACCTATGAACCTATGAACCACTCCAATCCTCAGAATTGACTGTATTTTGATACCTGCACATGCCTATAGACAAATTTCATGCAGGCATCACAACTTCTTCTCTCCAACATTCATTGCTGATGTCATCCACTATAAGCTGACCTGCAGCCATCTTTAAATCAAACTTGTGCCGGGATGCCTAAGTAAAACAATTAGTTCTGTAGTCTGTGTTCTTACATAGGTAGGGGTTTAGTTCTCACTGCAGTCTTGTGTGTGTGTGTGTGTGTGTGTGTGTGTGTGTGTGTCTGTGCTATTCTCCTCATCAGAAACTGGTGATGTCATCAGCTATAAAGTGTTGTCTGAGACACTCCAAGTCAGACTTGAGCTGTGGCACTTATGTAAAGTATTGTGTTCTGTAGTCTGTGTAATTAGATAGACAGGGGTTCTAGTCTCATTGCATTCAACTGTGTGTGAGCTGTTGCTTAATACTACAGAAAGCATTTTACACCAACATGTGGGACACTGTTATATTCTCCTCAACACACTCTGCTGATGTGATCAGCTATAAAGTGTTTCTGAGACACTCCAAGTTAGACTTGTGCCATAGTGCTTCTGTAAAATACTGTGTTCTGTGGTTTATGCACGTAGATAGAGGTTCTATTGTCACTTCAGTCAACTGAGTGTGTGTGTGTGTGTGTGTGTCCATGCTTTTACACTTGCTTGACAGTAGAGAGAGCATTTTACAACAGCATGTGGGAAATTGCTTTTGCCATCTTCTTCACAACAGAGTCTGCTGATTTGCAGAGGGAAGTATACACATCACGGCAGGGTCAGAGATATCCTGTAGTCCAGTCACAAGTTACCTCATCCTTTCCAATACAGATTTCAGGAACAGTGCTTTCAGTATATCCACATACATCATGACATGGTTTGTTAGACCTGTATTTTCTTGGTGTGAAACCTCCATGGTCTGTCCAGCTACTGAGATGTCTGCTGAGGTACATACAAAAGGAAACATTATACTGTATTAGTGTTCAGATGAGGCTTGCATACAGTGCTGTTATATCCTCCGCAGATCTGGATACAATAGCCTGACTTCTGAGGTGCACAATTTAGCCTTTCCATACCACTGTGGACACTTGGACAAAGTTCAGATTGTTATCTATGGACATTCCCAATTCTTGCACCACTGATTTCAGCATGGGGGGAGTGTTGTCAGTGGTTTATATACCTGGAAATTCTGCTTTGCATAATTCACAAATCCTGACACATTCTGTATTTACTAATAGACCATGCGGTTTTGATGCCATTAACCACTCTTGTACTATAGTAACATAATTGGTGGAATTGATTGCAACCAATATGCATGAATCAGAAAACTTTGTAAGTCACAGGTCATATGTTGTAGCCTGGACTGTTGATAAATAGATTTCAAACAATATAGGGCCCATCACAGATCCTTGGGGTATACCAGTGGTGACAGCTGCAATAGTAGAGGTTTATTCACCAATATTCACAGTATGTGGTCTGTCAGTGAGAACGTTGGTTAACCATATTATGACATAAGGTTAATCTCCAACTGGTAAAGTTTGTCAATGATACCTGAGTAGGGGGATTGTGTATAAATCCTAGGACAGATCAAGATAGGCTGTATGCACTGTGTTACCTTCATGCAGGCTTTTCACACAAAAACAATGGACTTTGACATCACAGATCACATATAGCGTGACTCAGAACATATGCCTATCTGACACAGTGTCAACACAGACTCCAGATGGACTATGTTCCTGTAGAAGGGTGTACATCGATATGCATCCATCTGAATGGGCTGGGGACATCACCCGATGCATACATATGTAGACACATCCTGAATGTCCTGATCTGTGAGGAAAGCCAACATGTCATTATGGACCTTCTCTAAAGGGAGAATATTAATATCCTGGCTATGTGCAACAAACATGTGCGTGGTTTTGATGGTACATCTACATCTGTTACATCTGTCAGATATCCTCAAAGGCATTATCCTATGCAACTTGAAAAGTCCAAGGCAGTAGACAAGAGTCCACACTGAGGTATTGACTCCACAATGACATATGCGGCTATCAACAACTGTATCACCAAGTGGGTAGAACAGTGAATCACATATGTGGCATCTAAATATGTAGAAATGTGTGAAATGACTTATATCTCATATCAACACACATCAAAGATTGATGCCACAGCCGTGACAACACATGAGATGAAAATAAAACATGTGGGGATTTGTTTCATTATGTAAACAAATGCACAAGCCAAGGATTGTATTGATGTCACACACTATCAGTAGACCAGTTGTTATGTGACCTGTGTCCTGGGATATATAGTATGTGGAATGCCCACCAGCATGTGTCCAAGGTGGTGTTTACTCCCTTGTATGTAACACAACTACTGAATATGTACAGGAATTCCACCTGGCAGGCTATAATACCTTCAAAGTTCACAGCCTTCACCACACCAATGCCTGACTGCACCCTTCCTCATGTCCCTCTATGCACATCTTCCAAAGATGTGTAACTGAAATGTATCACTTTTGTCACTGTGAGCTGTCACACATCTATTTGTGCACACCTAGGTATTAGTTTTGTTGCATAAACATTGCTGCCTGATGGCACAAAATCCCATCAAGGCGTAATACCACACATGAATGATGCACTCATGACATACATAGCTGTATAATGACAATGACTGCATGGTTTACATTTGTGGAAGTGTGGATTGTGCCATATATATCTCTGTCATGCACACCACTCAACTAGCCTGTAGTGATCATAATGTGAAGTGTGTTTCCTCACACCTCCTGCATATGTTAGTGTCATGAGAGTGTGCTTGATTACACTCATAGATTACTGATATGTCTTAATAGTTGTACAAGTTGTTGGTGCAGATTAATCTATCCTCACTCAGAAACACATATGTTGTATCAGAGACATGGATATTACTGGTGGTATTATTCTGATATTGTTCATGATTGTGCCTGATGGATTTACTGTTGACCTTGTGTCTGTATATGTGTCCTACTTGTTCGAAGCCTCTGCTGACAATACAGGCATATTCAGGCAATTCATT
This sequence comes from Protopterus annectens, assembly GCF_019279795.1. Classification (NCBI taxonomy): domain Eukaryota; kingdom Metazoa; phylum Chordata; order Ceratodontiformes; family Protopteridae; genus Protopterus; species Protopterus annectens. The sequence continues at coordinate 1,063,404,111 of NC_056731.1, read as the reverse complement.
TTGTATAGCTTTATAATATTCACCCAGCAACAATTTTATTTAATATCCATGATACATGCCCTCTCCATTGTTCATGTGTAGATGCTTATATCACCAAAACATCCTCCACTGTTATGTTACCTTTTGTGACAGTCATATCATATACACTTGTCACTGTGCAATCCAAACTGTGCCATGGGGAGATGTGATTAGTGCTCCTGCTGAAACCGTCTTCCTTTTAATTTCCTCATGTGCTGTACATTACAGTGTTTGACCTGTCCTCCTTTCCCGTGTTCATCCCTAAGATTCATCTGTATTACCCTATTCAATAAACACACTTCTTACAAATGGTGGTTCATGTATGCTTACAGATCATTGACACAACTTGTACAGACTGTCTGTAATGGGATTCCACAATACTCAGCACTATATACACTGTCTTGTCCTGTGCCTGCAACATAATACATTAATATATGAAAAACCCTGGTGATCCTTGTGGCATTTCATGAAATCCCAGTAGCCTAGTATGCTGGACTGTACATATACACTGTCCTGTTATGTCCCTGCAACATAATACATTAATATATGAACAACTCTGGTGCTCCTTGTGGCATTCCACACAATCACACTAGCCCAGTATGCTGGAGTGTATGCTACTCTGTCCTGTATTGATACACTGTCCTGTCCTGTCCCTGCAACATAATACATTAATATATGAAAAGCCCTGGTGGTCCCTGTGGCATTCTGCTGAGTCCCACTAACCCAGTTTGCTATTCTCTAACTAAGCTCACTATCTATGTTGCTTTACATGATTCCTGGCCACCACAAAACCCTGCTTGCTTATGTCTGAAGGCAAGCCACTGCATGCATATTCATTAAGTGCTGCTGCTCACCACTCAAACATGTAAACTCCATGTAGACTTTGTATGAAGCCTGCACAGAGTTTATTGAATTCCAGGGTGGTTGGTCTATGCCTCATTTCATTTTTATTTTTGCAAAAGAGAAGTTTTGACAAATTGCAGGCATTGCTTTACGCTGCATACTTGCCATCTTTGACTAAGGAGAAGACTTAATTTAGTTATATCTCTCAAGTGTACGACATTGTAAAAATGTGCTATATCTTACTTAAAGTTCACATTCATTGCATTTCCACATTGAAAGAGTCTGCCATATATTATCTACAAGATTTTTGAAATAACAGCAATGGTAAATAATGCTGAATTACATTATTCTATCAAACAGATCTTTAGACTATAAAGCAATACATTATAACTGTTATATGTGCTTCCTGGTTGAAGTAGCTAGTAAGGCTAATGTCTGGGCTGCTGAATTGCTTAGTTCACCATTAGGAATATAAAGACAGCCTACATTCACAAAACTGATGTGTGGAAGAATCATCTTATTGAGTAACATACTTGATTCTGTTTTCCAGGGTGTGAGGTTTGACCCTAACTGTAGGTGTCTTTTGAAATGCATTTTCTGAAACTGCTGTAAGGATCAGATCATTGGCCCATGAAGGTTGTCTAATGTGAAAAATACTGAGGCAGTGACATACATTTTTGCTGGTTGATTATTTTGTACCAAAAGCAGTCATGTAGTAATGATTTCTATCAGCTGTTAGTACAGCTGTTTATATTACAGTTAGCAGTCATCCTGCCTTCTAAGCTAAGGCCAGCTGACTACTGTAGGTTGTCTCAGCTTTTCATTTCCAGGGGCTTCCTGCCTATAAGACTGTTGTTACTTTTTTCTTGGCAAGAATTTGTCATTGAGTAGGGCAAGCACAGGGAAGGACTTTATCCTGGAATGGTGGGTTGATCAAGTAAGGCAGCTTCTTCAGCAGGAAATTTATATATATATATATATATATATATATATATATATATATATATATATATGTATTCACTTCAGAAGATCGAATTTACAAAATCTCGAACTGCAAATAACCAAAACCAAAAGATCGAGTTTCGTAAACTCGAACTTCTGAAGAGAAACCAAAAAAAAAAGGCAAACTTTGCTTTTGCAGGGGGGCTTCATCCCCCTGCACCCACCTCCCTACTTAAATACACCAACTCCAAGATCGCGCTACAGTGGAGAAATGGGAAATCTCCCGTTTTGCGCTGTATGCGGAAGCGCAAAACGGGAGATTTCTCAATTCCTGTCAACATCGCAAAAAAAAAAAAAAACATTACGACACAGAGCATACAAGAATCCTTCCCTCTGTGTGCACGCAATGTATTAAGGTAAGTAAACTCTTATTTTTAAACACTACACATATTCCATTTACTGAAATCTCGATCATATGGTCTCGACTATATGAAATTCGAGATTTCAGTAATTCGATTATGTGAAGTGTTTATATATATATATATATATATATATATATATATATATATATATATATATGGTTCCCTATTAGAATCCCTGAAGCAAACAAAATTTGAAGTGCAAACCACTCAAAAAGCTCCGGTACCACCAATAAGCGACACAATCCAAGTAGACAACACGAGATTCAGTCCATAGGTTTAATCCACATAACGCCAAGACATACAATCCAAACGATACATAACATGTGTATAAAACAAAGCTCTTGTCTGAAATAGCACCTTGTGACATGCAAAATACCAAAAGCAGTTAAGCGCTTTCAACCATGTAAAGCTGGTCTTCCTCAGAACTGCTGAAGGAAGCGTTCTAATCATTTAAATCAACTTTTTGGCGCCAAAAAGTGTGTCACTTCTTAAAGATACAACAACAAGCTTAATAAAACCTAATAAAACATAATATAGCCTACTTGTTTTGCACATAAAAATATATAAGTATTGACATAAAATTCTCTCCAAATAACCTGATTTAAAAAATCTTATCAATCTTATATATACATAACATTAATAAAATGTTAATGTAATTCTAAACAAACTGATATGTTGTTAAAAAACTGATATATTCTTAAAAAATGCTCCATGTTGAGTATAATGTATGAAAATTGATATATAACATTAGTGTTTAAAGATTGTTTCCACTTGAAAAATAATAATAAATTAATGTATTACATTCAAAGAACATATCCTAAATATTAGGATTACTCTATAGTAGTTAATATAATTTGTGTAATATAATAACTATGCATTCCCTTAACTCATACACCATTCAAAAGAATATGTGTATAACCAATATATAAATTGTGATTGGATATATACATACACTAATCCTGAAAATATTTAATCTATTAATAAGGGTGTGTAAATATATATATATATATATAGGTAATCTATTCTAAAAATATACTATACACCAATAACATAGGAAATAAAAAATGTATAAAAACTGTAGCTATATATACATAAATGGAATACAAGTAAGAATACTTGGTCAACGTGTGACCTTCTTTTAACAAATATTAAAGGGGGATGTCAGTTATTCAAATCTCATAATATATAGTAATAACCAAAATTTTAATTATAGTAATAAACTTTTGATAGATATACTATCATTCAATCCCGGTGGGCAGGTGGCATCTAAATACAACTGCCACCAAGCCTCTCTAAAAGCTATTAATCCCTTAACATCACCACCTCTAGGATTACTAGGAATTGCCTCCAATATTAAAAATTTGAAAGTGTGTTCTGCACCTGACAAGTGAATGTGTCTATACAACGCATTGGTTAAGTCCTTCACCCTAATGCTGTATAAATGGTTGTAAATACGCTTTTTTAGACTACGTTCAGTCCTCCCCACATAATATGCCTCACAGGAGTCACATTTAGCTAGATAAATCACTTGTTTAGTATTGCAATTTCCATTTTTACATTTAATAATACTTCTATGTCCATTCTCTAATATAATTCTATTATCGCAATACATATATTTACAATAATTGCAGAAGCCACACTTTCTACTACCTGTATAAGATTTGGTCTTCCTACTGTCTTCTATATGATGTTCTAATAATTTTTTCATGTTATTGCCCATCCTGTATACAAATTTTGGTTTATTACCCAATATATTGGCTAAATATTGGTCACTACTTATCAAATACCAAAATTTTAGAATAATTTGTTTGATTTTGTCAGTGCCAATATTATAGGGTAAAATACAAGCCCTTAAATAGCTAGGTCCCACACCTTTATTGTTCAGATCAGGACAAATTTGAATGTCTCCTGACCCCAAGAGTGGTTTATACTTGGTACCCCAGTGTTCTAAAATGTATGTCACAATCTCTTCCATCATATTTCTGGGATAACCTCATTGTAAAAAATAACTTTGGATTTGTATTAATTCAATTTCCAAATCTGTTAACTCAGAGACCATTCTTGCGGCTCTAATACATTGTCCTTTAAAGACATTATATTTGACCTTGGGAGGATGACAGCTAGTATAGTCCAAGTAATTATTGGAAAAAGTAATCTTCCTATAAATTTTGGAGGTCACTTTCCCCTCATAATGTGTTACCAAGGTATCCAGGTAAGGTAAACCTATTGAATCAATAACATATATGAACTTTAAATAATCACTACTGTTGTTGATAAAATCTATAAAGACTTGCAAATCTTCCATACTTCCTTGCCATAACATATACAAATCATCCAGAAATCTGGAATAATACATGACATTGGAAAAATATGGATACTTGAATAAAACTTCATCCTCCCAATTGAGTATCCCGAAACACTATAAGCCTGAAAGTCAAAATCCTGAAAACTAATGACTGAAAATGCAAAATCTCGAAAATGCAAAATCCTGAAAGTCAAAATCCTGAAAACACAAATAATGCAAATATGTCACTATAAAGACACTAATATCTACCAACTGACTCTGACCCTAACCCTAACCCTAAGGTCCGTCACTATCGCACACTCACCTGACCCGCGCCCTAACCCTAACTCACTTAAACCACCCCAACCCCAATATTTGTCACTATTGCATACATGCCTAACCTGCGCCCTAACCCTAACTCACTTATACCGCCCCTAACCCTAACATAAAACCAACCGTACACTCACCCGGACCCAACGCATGACCTAACACCACAGGGCTAACAATAGCAAAGCCACAATGACGTCAGTATGTCCATTTTGTGTTTTCAGGATTTTGACTTTCAGGATTTTGCATTTTCGAGATTTTGCATTTTCAGTCATTAGTGTTCAGGATTTTGACTTTCAGGCTTATAGTGTTTCGGGATTCTAATAGGGAACTATATATATATATATATATATATATATATATATATATATATCTATATATACACACACACACACACACACACACACACACACACACACACACAGAGAAATGTATATATATATATATATATATATATATATATATATATATATATATTTATATATTTATATATATATATATATATATATATAAAATTGCAACATTTGGATGCAAAAGTAATTTGTTTATTATTAGATAAACATGACTTTTTTAAGTTTCTTTTCATTACACAGCTAAGATAACCTCCTGTCTTGTTTGCTAAGTACTTATTGGAGTGATGTTCTGGTCATTGAATCAGGAGATGTAATGTTTGAGTGTGCTAAAGCACTTTGCAATTTTTTTTAATCTGGTTTGGGTATATTTAGGTTTGGTAATGCCTGGAGTAGATAACTGCATTTCCCTGAATGACAGTTAATATTTTTTTTTCTCTCTTGAGGTCTCATTGGGAATGGATAGCCTCAGAGGTGGAGACATTTTCTGTGGAGGAAGATCAGCAGTTAGGAGCTTCAGCTACACAGCACAATAAGATGAGAAGACCTCTGCAAAATATCTTGTGAATAAAAGGCTGAAGTGTCAGTCTTGGAGTGGGACATGGGAACCATCCCACTTAGAGAAGTCTACTGTTAGTCTTGTGGTATAGCAAACTTCAGTCCCTCTGTAGGTAATATGGTTAATGTATAGTGTCATGAAGTGGTTATCCTACAGGATCAAGCAGTTGAGGAGTATAATGAATATTTTTTAAATGCCTTGCTGGTAGAAAACAGGTGTAGGTTTTTTTGGCTTAGTCATTGAAAAAGAGTTTGGGAATCCCCTGGAGACACTACATCAACGTTCAATTGATAAGCTTTTAGATGCAAGAAAACCCCCCACCTTTGACCTTTCTTCAACTTCCTTTAGCAAGTAAGCAAGTAGTGCAGGGCAAAGTAGTTTTTCAGCATCGATGCGGGGAGGAGACTGGAAGACACCCCATTGTCATGTTCAGGGCTTATTATGCTGGGATGCCTATTGTGGCATACATCCCTGATGCAATTAAGAACAAAATCTGCCAGGGAAGAGAGAAGAATAGGTCAATATTTTTTATTTGATTAATGCTGATTGAATTCAGAATTTGTTAAGAGACCAAGATTTCAGGAACCAAGAATTTATCATCAGCCTTTGTGGCTTTGCGGAAGAAACAGACTAAATAGTTTAAGTTGAGAAACCTGGACAACTGGGTCATAAGATTCATCTTATACATGGTGTGATTGTGGAATGGAAGCCACACAGGTATTAATGCTGCTTTAATACTTTTTGACTCTGTGTAAAGCACATCATATTAGAGGTAGATCAGTCCAGATCTGATACAGTCAGAGGTTCCAGAAGTTTTTTATTTTATTTTTTTTTTTGGTGTTGAGTAAGGCATTGTGATGGGACAAGTGCCATCCAGGCATGTGTTTACATGTTATCATAGATAAGACCAGGATGACTGCTTCTGAAGGTCAGGAATAGTAAGCAGACAAGGGGAAGATTTGTTGGGCTTTGATTAGCAGCATGTCTGCTTGGCTGATTTGCTGCTTTTCTCATATATGTTCCCCTTGTGGTAAAGGGCAACTGGCAGTTGAATACTGCTTAAAAGGAAAGTAGTAACCTGGCAGTTTTCCTCATGGTGGAGAGGATAAACAGTTATTTCTCCATTTTTAGCAACTATCCAGAGGCAAGAGCTTCTTTCATAGATTTCATGGAATCAGATCCTTTGAAGGCAATGCTCACAGGCTGATTCATACATTTCCACATTAAGGAAGATGTGTTAGCCAAAGAACTATAGAATTACTCAAATGTGCAAATTCCATGGTATTTATTACAAGGTTTTGTTTTTAGTTTTCTCACTAAATTGGATACTTGTACGAGTTAGAAAATTTGTAAGAATTTGCAATAATTTGTGGACATTTATGGGTAGGGAGGATGTAGTCAAGAAAATAATATGGAGATTTCTGTAGGCATTATAGCATGCCCATTTGGGGTCCTGACCTTTTTCCTTTTTGAGCAAATACATTGGGTCTTCTACCTAAAGAGAAGGAAGTAGAGTTTAGGCTGATACAGAATTTATCCTTTTCCAAAGGTACCTTGGTAAATAACTGCATTATAAGAGTCCTGAGTGTGTTATGCATCATTGGATAAGGTTATCTGCATCTTAGGAAAATCCAGGATCTTTTGTTGGCAAAATGGGATATTGGTGCTGCCTTTCATTTCCTTCCCACGTATAAGAAGAACTAGCAACACTTGTCCATGCCTTTTAAGTATCAGTTTTACTTTGATATATCCATTGCCATAGGTTGTGCTGTGTTGTTAGCCATTTTTGAGAAATTCAGAACAGCCCTTCATCGGCATTGACAGTAAAGAGTCATATAGCAGGCAGTAGTCCATTATTTGGATATGTTTTTATCATGGGTAGCAGAGCACAAGGTACCAATGAGGGCATGGATCAATTTATTGGTTTATAACAGCAGCTTAAAGTGCTTGTTGTTGTGATTGAGAGTCCACTAAAACTAATGATATGTTTGGGGCTTGACACAGATGTGACTTCTGTGTCTTTTAAGTTGTCACGTGCCAAGTTAAATCATTGAAGTGAGGTTATTAATGTATTGTTAGAAGTATGTAAACTGAGGATATGAAAAATTATGGAGCTGTTGGGTGTCCTCAGTTTTGCTTGCTGGGCAATTGCCCAGGGTAGGTCGTTTATCAGATCTTCTGTCAGTGTGTTGAAGGGGAATTGTAAGAAGCACAACTGGTAATGAGCTACTAAAGTGAAAGCTGACCTCCACCTGTGGTATAGTTTCCTTGCTAACTACAATAGTGTTTCTCTATGGCAAGATGAGTGACTGTCCCCCAAAGCACTTCACCTTTCATTGGTGCAGCCGGGTGTCTTGGTGCATTTGATTACTTAGAAAGCCAGTTGTCTGCTGCAATGTGGCCAGCATCATGGTCATTAGAACAGAAGAGGGAACTCACAATCTTCGAACTCATGTCAGTCTGGGTTGCAACTGTAGTTTGGCTGGAAAAACCTAATAACAAAAAGGAGTGCCCACTTTGACAGCTAGCTGTTGTGAAGGAGTTAGCTGGGAAGAGATCTATGTCAGCTTAGGTTCAATCCTTGTTAAGGGTGCTGGTGCTAGTGCTGCACAGTATCCAAATCACTGAAGCATAGCTGCTTCAACCAGCACCCTCTGCTGGTACTATGAACTAGCATTCTGCACCCTTGGCTAAAAGTGAAGAACTACCCCCACAAAAAGAAAAAAAAAGGAAGCTCCAGATCCATGAACCCCCCCGACTTAGTCATTCAGGTACCATTGCATACAAATAGTTACTACAGTTTATGCCCTACATGCACAGGGTGCTACTGTGCTCATGTTTTAATTTAAGAAAATCTTCTTTTTCAACTGTAGCAAACTGCTTAATGCAAATGGAGCAAACAGTTTCTACAGGCTGCATGGAGCTTTACAGCATTTTTTTTTTTTACTTTTATCTGTAGCAAACAATGTAGCACACAGTTGCTACAGCTTGGACCACACACAGAGTGCTACAGCACTCAGATTTGACTGCAAATGCAATACTGGCTTTTAAACCCAGTACTGAATTAAAGAAAGGTCATGATCATTTGATCGCATCCTCTCACCCCACCCTAGCTTCACTACTGCCAAATCAGTGTGTGTTTCTCTGCTGAGCATATACCAGGCAACTGCAATCTGTAAATGATTGTCTTTCTCACGTACATATCTCTATAGTTACCAAATTGAAACCAGAGGGTCAGAGCAACCCCTCTTCTATCCCATTAGAAATGTGGGTAATTTGAAAGGAGTAATGATCTATCTGTTAATGAGTTTGTGGAATTTCTAGATCTAAAACAGATTAGCAAGGAATAGATTGCCAAGTATGCTTGGACAGGATAACATCCACACTCATTTGCACAGTCCAGTGGGCACTGACCTTACGTAAGACATCTGGTGGTGCCCCTTCTCATGACTTTGTGTTTACGTTTCCTTCAGGTCACCCAATTACACCTAAGGACTTAGATTCACTGCTTTCTAAGGCTGTGATAGTACAGAGGTTATCCATTCAGGTTTATTCTTTCCACTTATTCAGATAGGAAGAGGTACTGACTTGGCTATGCATGGTCCATCAGATGAACTTGTCAAAAGGACATGCAGGTGATGCACCAGACCATTTCTGTCTTATATTAGATAGTTTGGTGTGTTGGATATTGATCCTCAACAAGTATTCTTTATTCCATTTTAGGTGTTAGGCAGCTAACTAAGAAAGATTGACTGATGCTGTGTGGCTTGAAATTGAGCCTCAACCCCCTTATCATGTGATGTAATGTGGAGGTATTTCCTAGGACATCATTACGATCAGTTCTGTTCAGCAGCTGGACTTTATTTTAACACAGGGAGGCCCACCAGATGATTTATTAATTCATTTATGAATGAGAAGAAGCAATATTGTTTTTGTCACTGAGTGGCATATGTTATCCAGGATATTTAAAGACTTGATGATGCTGCAACAATAGTTCCTGGGTATAATGGTCATTTGGTTGTCCATAGTACTGAGGTTGTGTTTGGTCAGAGCAGTGACTCCAGCAGTGTTGGATGCAGCAGGGAGATTTGTCAGTTGTAGGGCTACCAGAGCAGCTCCTCTTTTGGGCTTGTCAATTACTGAGCTAAAGTTTGCCAACAGACCCAATATTGTTTTGTTCTGATTGCATTCTTTTATGTGACAATGGCAATTATTTTGACTTATTTAATTTGCATCTCTCATTTTTCTTTCCTTAAATAAAGTTATGACCTAGCAGCAGTAGTTTATTGTTGTCCATGGAGCAAGCTAATAAAAAATATGATGTATGTATATATATATATATATATATATATATATATATATATATATATATATATATATATATATATATATATATATATATATATATAGACAGAGAGGGAGAGAGAGAGAGAGGTAGACTTAATTTGATTAAAACTTACAAATGTCAGTGTTGCTAACACAGGCAACAGAACAGAAGGTGGACAAAATGAATATCAACTCTTCACTATGCATACCTTGAGAAATATCCCTAGAGTATGCAAATTAAAACAGTACAAAACAGACTGAAATCAACTTTAATGTGGGGGGGGAATCAAGCCCTAATGCATCACTCACACTACCTGTTAATTACCTGTACTAAATCAAAGATTGCATAATAGAAGTGAAAGGGCATATATCCCACCCCCAGGGGTTGTGTGATCTCACACACCTCACAACAATTTGTTTTGTTGACCAAATTGTGCCAGCTAAACAGATGCTAACTTTACTGACTGCCAACAAAATCTATTGCATCTAAATCTAATCTATATCTATATCTACATCTATATCTATGTATCAATAACTATGGTGCAAATTCAATGAAGATAACACAGTTGTTTTTTCTGTGTGCACATCTTTGCACATTGTGAACATGGGAGCATTGTGTTTTAGATTAGAAAACTCCGTGTAACAGTGCGCAATCATGCCCACTCATGTGCAATACTAGAAACTTTCATGGAATGCAAATTTCAGCATAAATAGCTGCAATATATGCTAATGAAGCAAAACAACATGGTGGAGCAATCCAACAACCTTATCCATAGCCATGTAGACTCTGTGTCCATGTTGGTAGTGTATGAGGAAATTTTTAACGTACAGGAGTCTACACGGAAGTAAGGGTATGTAAAAGTTCAGAAATATGGACAGAATGCTCATGAAAACGTAACAACAATCATATAATGGGTGATGTATACACAGTGGATAGGGGTATCAAATTGGTATAAATTTAAAATATATTTTACCTCATGTTTGCACAGTGCGCCATTTGCTGCAAAAGGTTTTAAATATGAATACCAGAAGCATCATGTAAAAGAGGGGTATAATGTAGTGTCACAATAGGTAAAGTAATACTCTGCCTTCGGTGTTTAACATTGTGCTCCCGTGCTGTTGCCCAGCTTACATTGCTAGTTACAATGTAGATTCCAGGCTGTCAGCATGGTTATTATGCCGGTGAATGCAAACATCAGTGGATTTGTTGAATCACAAAAAGCAGGAATCGTGTAGGGATGGTCAGTTCATCTGAGTTCCTACACGGTGTTTATGTTTCCAATGGATGTTGATGACATCAGGGGGTGTGTTAGGTCACTTTGTTTTTTTTGGGGGGTGTATTACATGTGTTTGCACAGTGTGTCACTTGCTGAAAATGGTTTTGATGATGCATAGCTTGTTTGCACAGCTAGACTACCCATGTATCAGACATAAGCTAGACATCCAAAAATAAAAAAAATGGCTGCATTCAACTGATATTGCTGAGCACCACTGCGCATACAGCAAACCCAGTGAATGGGGCTGTGCTCTGACATTGCAGATTATAGAATTGAAGTGTAACTTGCAGTAATTAAAATGTTCCATATGTTTCATTACAACAGGAATGAAAATATAAATGTTTTAGGTCTATATCAGAACATCAAAGTACTAAAACTTCAAATGTTCTGATATAGAACACTATTCAGTGAACTCTAAGAATAGCGAAGCTGCAGAACAGCAAATTCTTTCCTAAGAAAAGAATTTGGTTGGCCGTTTCTGTGGCTTCGCTATTCTTAGCACTGTTGTGGAAAGTTACGGGTTGGGCTCATGTAAGTGTGCGATTGTTTGTACGTTAGGGTTAGGGTGCGGGTTAGGCATGTGTGCGATAGTGACAGACTTTAGGGTTAGAGGTGGTTTAAGTGAGTTAGGGTTAGGCCGCGGGTTAGGTGAGTGTGTGATAGTGATGGACCTTAGGGTTAGGGTTTGGGTTAAGGTAAGTGGGTAGATAGTAGTGTATGTTTAGTTTAGTGTAGCGTTAGATGTAGGAATTTAAGTGTATGTGTGTGGTTGTTGTTTGTTTGATGTGCTTGTGTTGTGTGTATGTGTTTCGGAGCAGCAAATTTTTTCCATGGGAAAAAATTTGCTGTTCTGAATGTTCGACATTTTCATGTTTAGATGTTTTGGGGTCAATGAAATAGCGTTTGCTATTTTCATCTTTCGATAACGTGATATAAATGCAAATTTTTACATGTCTTACCTTAATTATGCACAGCTGCAGTCTGCTGTGAGATGATGCACACAGCCACTACTGCACACTGAACCAGGATCTTTAAATCTTGTTAACTATATCTGAAGCAGGTGAATTCCATCTTAATTAGCCAATCCCACATGGTGGACCTACTTAAGTAATGTATAAAGTATGCATACAGCTTACATTCTGATTTTCCCTCTATACTTCAAAAACATTGGAGTAGAGACTTGGAAATTTTAACTGACATAATGCTAGGGGCTGCTGCAGCTATTCTACATCTGCATGTGCTAGATGGTGAAGTCAGTGCTGCTGGTGCTGTTGACAATAGACCTAGACTGAGAAGGAGAAGAGTGTTCAGGCCCAGGGTAACCTTCTAGGCGTTACATGAGCTGGAGATTGTAGAGCACTACAGGGTGGACAGTGACAAATTACAAGAACTCTGTGAGCTCTGCCACACTCTTCTCAGAACTATAGTCAACTGAGGGGACCTATCACAGTGGAAACTAAGGTATGTGTAGCACTTAGGATATTAGCTACAGGTACGTTTCATTGAGCGACTGGGGACATGATGGGGGTGTCACAAGCATCCACATCCAGGATGCTCCACCAATTCCTAGATGCTATTTTTTCTACATGCCTGTGAGCGCATATCATCTCCCCTTTCCCCTGAAAAGAGGGCCAGCAATAGGCAATGGTTCTAAAATGCAGCACACTACCTTGGAGTAGTGAGTGCCATAGATTGCACTACTGTACCCATCAAAACACCATGTGGTGAGCAGGGTAGAATCTACATTAACCACTAGGGATACCACTCCATCAACTGCCAAGTCATGTGCAATGCCCAGGGTATTATCTTGAATGTGTGTGCTGGCCACCCTGGCAGTTATCATGACTCCCATATCTGTCACACATCACAGCTGTGCCAGATGTTTGCTAAGGGGGACATCCCATGGAGCCATTTACTGGGGGATACTGGCTATGCCCTGGAACCGTGGATGATGACACCCATCAGAAATGCACACACCCATGGAAGAACACCATAATGAGGCACACAGAAAAACTAGAAACATCGTAGATCAGGGGTTTGGGCTTCTGAAGTCACAGTTCCAGTGCCTAGATGTATCCACTGTGTTTGCAAGGTAAGTCCTTAACCTGCACTTCTGTCTTGTAGAGTACTATGATATATACGTTGTATCTATGAACTTGGTACAGTATGCAAGTAAAGAGTGGTGTATTTGTATAGAAATTAAAGTAGCATGTGACTACTGACACTATTTTACTAGTATGTGTATCCATTTGTAATTAGTAGGCCTCCTGCATGAAACCTTCATACAGATATACTGCAGCAGATTACTGGTACATCACTTAAGACAGAAGTTTGAAAGTGAGGCTACACATTGCAGTGCCTGACTTCAGACTTGTCTGTAGCTTAACAGTAGATGTAGCTTGCTCCCCCACCCCCCAAAACAGGGATGTCCCCTTGTAACTGCCATAGCAGTAACTCATCTATGCTGCCCCCAAACCCATGGTATATGGGTGTATGTCACAGTTATTAAACCCCCACAATTCCAGGAGACTACTAAAGATTTGATCATGCATTGTATTTGTTAGGTAACTCATGTATAGAAGTGTACATTGTTATGCAGGTGGTTGTGTCAATAATGACCCCTGTTCTGGCAAGCTGCTTCTGAGGCCAAAAAGACTAATGAAGCCATCCTGTCTGATAAAGGTGTAATGATGTCAAATGTTCAAATCCTGATAAAAGTAGAGGTTATGGACGTGTGCTAGCAATAGGTTGTTTTACAGACTGTGACTCTGTGTTCCATACTGTTATCAACTTTGCCTTGTATTACATCCACATTTACACATGTTTAAACCGTTTTATGAAAAGGCTTAGCCAGTTTGTGTGTACTGCAGCAGTGCAGAAGCAGTAAAAAAGGAAATAGGATTTATGTCTGACCACCAACCACAGATATTGCATATATTCAATTATTGCCATTAGTAATTGGGAAATCCCGGCCTGGAATAGAGATAGGAGTGGGCTGTAGTAACAGATATATATTACATAATGGTAAGACTCAGTTGTGAGCAATGCAGCTTGCATTTGTGCACTGCTTACCTATGCACAAACAGTAAAAAAAAAAAAAACAAAGGTGCATGTGTGTACACTTAGTTAACTATAGCACAACTCCAATGCTTCTCATGCTATAGCTCTCTCTCTCTCTCTCTCTCTCTATATATATATATATATATATATATATATATATATAGTTTACTATTAAAATTTCGATGTAGCATTGTACACCTATGAATCATTCGAACTACAGATGGTCGAATAGTTCATATGTGTGCAAGCTAAATGATAGAACATTATATTTGCGAATGTACTGTGCATTCGCAAATGTGAATGTTTGAAGGAATGTACAGGGATCTTGGTACAGTGTGGTTAGGGAAATACATCCCTTTCCTCCCTGTAGTGCGAGCTCGGAGTTGGAATATATAGTTGTGGGGTGTGGGGGATGCAGGGGAGCTTGTCCCCCTACATAAACAGGATGTTGGGTGTAGTTGTTAGGGAGTTACGACAAGGATGGCATTGCTGGTACATGCTGTAAATTGTCATGTTCAACATTTTTGGCATTAATAGCTGATTTTCTACATCAGACCCATTAGGTAATTTGTGCCTTCGGCTAATTAGTTTGCTGTTAAGTACCGTTATTATTTTGAGTTTCAATATTTTAATAGTAATATATATATATATATATATATATATATATATATATATATATATATATAAAACAGCAGTATCTGTTGTCCCTCCATTATTTGTGGCTTTGTCCTAATTTCCTGCTTTAAGACCTTAACAGGCATCTAGGGCACTATGGACATTGGACATTATATATATATATATATATATATATATATATATATATATATATATATATATATATATTCATATAAAAATTTAGGTCAAACATCTGGACATCATGGGAAAATCCAGACAGTTGAGAAGTATGGTGCCCTATCATTCTCAGACACCATGTGTCCCCTAAGACTACATGTGGAAACATTGCAAATTCAGGGTACAATGTTAGTATATGCGCATATATTGACAATCCATCCCTTTGTTTCCCCAACAGCAACAACACCAGTAAACACAACAACTCTGAGTCACTTTAAGTTTTTCACACATATATGAAAAACTGTACAAGTTGTAATATATGATGTTATGTTCCTCATGGACAGGGCCATTCAATGGTGTGCACAGGCTTGCTCATCCAAATGCAAACAGATAAATAGTCTCAATAAGGGCATTGTTGTTACACAACTTGGTTACTAAACAGTATTTGTCTGCTAGATTACTAGCCTCAAATGACACTACAAAGCAATGTGACTATGCAGGCCTCCCAAGCTGTTGTTTAACACATACTTTGATTATGCCATCTTGTATAAGTTCACTCGCAGTCCTACATAAATCAGATTTGAATTGTGGTGCATGTGTTATGTACTCTGATTTGTAGTCTCTAAACTTAGATAGGTAGGGTTCTAATCTCATTGCACTCAACTGCATTTGTATAAATAAAAATGGGCATGTGTTTCCAAATAGGACTTCACAAATGGTATTTTTGTTATTGTGTTGGTGCTTGCACAAACATCAAGTCCAAACATGCCTCCAAACTTTTTTCCCCATGTGGCCTGCTAATGTCATCTACCATAAGATCACCTGCAGTCTTGTTAAGGTCATACTTGTGCTGTGGCATGTGCGTTAAGTACTCTGAGCTGTAGTATATATGCCTAGATAGGTAGGGGTTCAATGCTCACAGCAGTTAAGTTGGTGTGTGTGTATGTGTGTGTGTGTGTGTGTGTGTGTGTGTGTGTGTGTGTGTGTGTGTGTGTGTGTGTGTGTGTGTGTGTGTGTGTGTGTGTGTGTGTGTGCATCTCCATAAAGAACAGTGTGGCATGGTTTTGCACTGCTTTTGTGCTTGCACAAACATTCAGTCAAGGCAGTCCTCCAAAATCTCGTCTGCCACGTGGACTGCTGATGTCATCTAACATAAGATCAACCACAGTCCTGCTAAAATCAGACTTGTGCTGTGGTGCATGCATTAAGTACTCTGATCTGTATTATGCAAACTTAGATAGCTAGGGCTTCTGTTCTCACTGCATTCAACTGTATGTGTATGAGCTATCAGTGGATGTTACACAGAGCATTTTACAGCAGCCTAAGGGATACTGTCCTATTTTCCTCAACAAATACTGCTAATGTCATCAGCGATATCAGATTATTGGATGGAGAACAGACCATGGGACCTTGGTCACACACTGGCCTGACAGATGGGCAGATGTCACCTCATCCTACATATCACAGACAACAGTGACTTCGCTGTTATTGTATGCACAAACATCATATTTGCAATGGTAATGGACAGGTTGATACATTATATCACACAGGAGTTCCTGTGGACTATGATTTTTGTGAATGATAATGTGATCTGTATTGATAATTGGGAGCAGGTTTATGAGACCCTGGAGAGGTGGAGATATGATGTAGAGAGGAGAGGAATGAAGGTCAGCAGAACTAAGACAGAATATATGTGTGTGAATAAGAGGAAGGATAGAGGAATTGTTAGGATGTAGGGAGTACAGTTAGCAAAGGCATATGATGTGGAATACTTTGGCTCAACAGTTCAGAATAATGGTGAGTGTTTCAGGCAGGTGAAAAAGAGAGAGCATGCAGGGTGATGTGGGTGGAGAAGAGTGTTTTGACAGGTGGATACCAATAAGACTGAAAGGGAAGGTCTACAATATGGTAGTGAGACCAGCTATGTCATATGGGCTGCAGATAAAAAAAATCTTCAATCCACAGGAGCTAATAAACACTCTAAAGCATTGCAACTGGTTCTAGTGAAAACCTTGCCCCTAGATGCAGCAGTCAATCACTTCAATAACACCTTCCTCAACATCCTCAACAGTATGGCACCACCAGGAACAGTTTGAGTTAAATCCAATCATGTCCAGTGGTCTACTCCTGAAACTAAAACCCTCCTCAAGCAAAACGACCAGGCCTGTAGCTCATGGCATATAGCAAAACTCAGTTAGATAATGTAACCTATCTACAACTTAGAAAGAAGGATAAACAACAAATCAAAGAAGACAAAAAAACTACTACACTAATATGCAACTAAAATATAAAAAAACACAGAAATTTCGGGCCACAGTCAATAATATTCTCTATTCCAGTGACATTACTACTCCTTCTCCCACATTACCAACCACCTCAGGTACTATTCCTGAACAATTCAATAAATTCTTTACTAAAACATTCTAGCTTTTACTAAAACAAACCCTAATACTACTCACGCATCACCCAATTTAAACAACAACTTAAATTCTACAATTCTCATTTGAATCCATCCACAACAAAACCATAGAGAAATGGCTAAGAAACTAAAACCCACTGCAACTACATCAGATAATCTGACATCAGAATTTCTAAAAATTGCAGTTGAAGCTATATCCTACTCTGTATTTTTCCTGCTTAATCACTCCATTGCTGAAAACTATGCTCCCTTTCTCTCTGGAAAACTGTCCACATAATACCCCTGCACAAAGGTGGTTTATTAACATAACTTGCCAATTATAGACCCATACCTATTCTTTCTCCTTTCCAAAGTCTTGCAGAAATGCATACATTCACAGCTTATGAAATATCTTATAACCAATAACTTACTAGCTGTTTCCCAACATGGTATCAGACCTTCTCACAGTACAACTACAGCCCTTCTCAGCTTCACCAATATGATAAACTAATATAGAAACACTGGTAACTTAGTCTTTTCAGTTTTCCTTGACGTCTAAGGCTTTTGACATAGTCTCCCATGACAAACTATTGACTTCCCTCTCTGACCTAAAAAATCAATCACTCTAGTTTCTCCTGGTTCCAGAGTTAATTAACTGGCTGCCCGCAGGCCGTTAAATGACATAATGACCTCTTGCCACTCCTCCCTATAACCCTTGGGGTCCCACAGTGCACTATACTTGACCCTCTCCTCTTCAGTCTTTTTACTAATAACCTCAACATAGCTACTTCACAAGCAGCAACTTTCCAATATGCAGATGATTATACATTTATTTATGCAGCCCCTACCATGCAACAACTTCAGGATATAACACAGCAGGCCTTTAATGAAATTGAGGTCTGTTTGTCAAACTCTCAGATCATACTCAGTCCCAAAAAAATAAAACTTCTGACCTTTCAACTAATCAAACCAGTTGACTCCTCCCTAACATTCCATGTCACAGCCAAAAACAGCAACAAAAATCACTCCTGAACCTAATACCGAACTACTTGGAGTCTTAATAGATGATAAGCTAAGATTCAACTCTCACATATCACAAATAATTAAGAAAGTCCATAAAAAGATGGGTTCCCTTTATAGAAACAACAAATTCTTAATAGACTCCTCAAGAGCTGCTATTGCCAGAACATACCTTCTGGCAACTCTACTATATGCCTCACCCATCCTTACCAACCTTAAAAAAACTGACTTAGAAAAATTAAATACATGCCACAACAACATTGCTAAATTTGCCACCATTTCAGCTTATAGATCTCATCACTGTCTGGCTCTAAAAAACATTATTATAGGTTCATAGGTTAATAGGCATTTACTAGGCTAATGACCACAAGGGCCTTTTTAAGCAGAGCCATGCATCCCAAATCTCTAACAAGATGAACCATTTGCAGGTTACTTGTTTGCATCAGAGACATAGATGCCAAACTAGGGATGAATTTCTGTTTTCCCATCCAATTGTCCAAGTTGCACTTGAATTGGATTTGGGAGGAACTCTGCTTCACATGGATGGGCAGCTTGTTCCATAGATGGGGTAGGCTATGGGATACATACCTATCTCTCCAGCAGGTCCTATTTATATCACAAGCAAGGTTTCATAGGTTCATAGGTTCATATGTAGGTACTAGGCTATCAGCCCTGGGGCCGATACAAGCCCAGCCAAAATGGTACCCTGGCTTTTGCCACCCAAGAAAAATATTTTCCTGTGCCACTGTCGAGCAGAGCCACAGAGGTGATCCCTGGGGTGAATTTTCTATTTCCCATCCAATCATCAAGATTTTTCTTGAAGAGTGCTAATGAGGAGCTTAGTTAGATATAGATAGGTAGTTTATTCCAGAGTATGGGAAGTCTCTGGGACAGGAATCTATCCCTTCAGCATGTTCTGTTTATTGTGGTGACAAGGTTTAGGTCCCTAGAGCATGTAGCTCGGAGGGATTGGGATTTCTTTAAGTGGAGCATGTCCGGAGTACAATTAGCAAAGGCATATGATGTGGAATACTTCGGATATTGGCCAAGGCTCTTGCCACCCCATAGTGCCTTTTTTAGGCAAGGCTCAAAAGACAAACCCACCTCCCTAGAAAACACAAGTGGAAAAAAACTAAGGGTAATGCTGCTCAACGCCAGAAGTCTAAACCTCAAAATGCATGCTCTCGAAGCCCTCCTCAGTATGGAGAACATCGATGTCTGTGCAGTGACTGAAACCTGGTTCAAGGCTCCCGAGAGCACCCCAGCACTACCAGGTTATACCTCATATCATGCTTTTTGGCCCCAAAACTTGGACCGAACCACAAAAGGAGGGGGAGTATCCATATTCATCAAAGATACCCACACCTCCAGGTTAGTAGCAATGCACAAAGCATCGGAGACCATCCATGTGCAACTAACCGTAGGCAAAACTGCCCTACAGTTTGTAGCATGCTACAGCCCACCCTATCAAACTCAGGAACCCCACTCAGCCTTCCTGAAGACACTGGAGAGTATGAATGTCTCTCCAAATACCATCATATTGGGAAACTTCAACTACCCAAACATAGACTGGGAGCATTACTCAAGCCCCAACACCCTAGTCCAAAGGTTCCTAGAATTCATATACTCAAATGTGATGGAACAACTAGTCACCACTCCCACAAGAGGAGATAATATATTAGACCTGATCATCACAAACATGGGGACACAATGCTCCACACCGGAAGTATACCCCTCATTGGTGAGACCAGACCATAAATTAATCTCACTGGAAATCCACATCCCGCCCCCACCCCCAGCACAGAAGACCACAGTGAAGAATTTCTCAAAAGCTGACTTTACACTCCTTAAGACTGAAGTGGCATCCTTCAAGGCCCCTGGGCCAGTGGAACCCACAGCCCACACCGCTGAATCCTTTATAAACGCTTTCTATGGACACCTTCAAGAATGCATGGATCATGCAATCCCAAATAAAACCAAGACCCATTCCCCCAGAGGCAGGCGTCCTGTCTGGTGGACCCCAGCCATTAATAAGCTTTACAACAGGAGGAGGAAACTACTACATGACAGAGCATAATCCTTAAAAAGGAAGGCATCTCTGATCAGTACTAGCAAAAAACTACGCTCACTCATAAAATCATCCAAGGCCAACTTTGAGAGAAAAATCGCAAAAGACAGTAAAGACAATCACAAGGCCTTCTTTAGTTATGTTAGAAACCTGGGTGGAAACTCCCAAATATGCTCAGAATTAGTCCAAAATGACAAAAAATACACTGAACCCACAGACATTGTCAACATACTGGCAGACAGGTTCAGTGCAAATTCCCCCCCTTCCCCCCCCAAAAGGACAAATATCTATCCCAGCAGAGTGTAGCCTCCCTGACATCTCAGATGCCCAAGTGAGAGCCGCCCTCTCCAAAGCTAAAAACACAGCATCAATGGGAGCAGACGGTGTCCCGGGTTGCGTGCTACATGAACTCCAAGAGGAACTAAACCCGGACATAAGGCTTCTGTTTAATCTTAGCCTTACAACAGGATACATGCCCAAAGAATGGAGTACAGCAACAGTGGTCCCACTCCACAAAGCAGGTGCTTCTACGGACCCTAGAAATTACCGCCCCATAAGCTTGATGAGCCTGGTCTGCAAAGCTATGGAGAGGATCATTATGGAACTCATAAACAAAGACATTGGGGACCTACAGACACTGGATCCTACCCGATTCGGCTTTGTCAAGGGCAGATCCTGCCTTTTGAACCTGGTCAACTTTTTTAAAACAGTCACTAAGGCCATTGATGAGGGTAAGGCAGTTCACACAGCCTACCTTGACCTTGCAAAAGCCTTCGACACAATACCCCACTCGGGCATCATAGACAAGCTCCCCGGCTTAAATGTAAACCCATATGTCATAAGATGGGTTGCAAACTGGCTCAAGAACAGAACCCACAAGGTCAGAATTGCTGGAGCCATGTCAGACTCTAAGCCAGTCACATGCGGTGCCCCACAGGGCTCGGTTTTGGGACCCCTCATGTTTGGCATTTATTTTTCCGAGGTGCAAGCTAACATAGGAGGATTGTGGCTGACAAAGTTCGCAGATGACTGCAAACTGAGCGCCATAATTGATACTCCAGCGGACACAAGCATCCTTCAGAAAGGCCTCATAGAAATGGATAACTGGTGCCAGAGCCATGGCCTTAAACTGAATGCCAAAAAATGTATAGTCATACCCTTTGGGAAAAACAATGTACCCACAAATTACCACATAGGTGGCAAACCATTAAGTACGGAAGAAGTAATCAGGGACCTAGGGACCCAAGTTGACCGTAACCTCTCATTTGACACTCACATTGCCAAAGTGGTTAGGAAGACCTTCTATATTGCCCACCTTATCATGAAAGGATTCACATCTAGATCAAGAAAGGTCATTGTGCCCCTATACTCTTTCCTTATCAGGCCCATAATTGAGTGCAATGCCCCATTTGGGATGTACCTTACCCGAAACCTGCAGCAGTTAGAAAGACCCCAAAAGTACCTCACTAAGAGGATCAAGGGTCTCAAACATATGTCATATGCTGCCCAGCTGAAGAAACTCCAGCTCTATTCAGTCACATACCGCCTACTCAGAGGCGATCTATGCCTGACGTACAAGGCCATGTCCAATCTGGAATTAATGGACATGCTCCACCTCAGGAAACCAAATCCACCAGAGCCACGAGAGCGAGAGATTTGAACCTCAACACAGAAATAAATAGGACGTGCTGGAGGGAAAGATTCATAACCCAGAGGCTCCCTACACTCTGGAACAGAATCCCAGTCCATGTTAGGCAGAGCCCCTCACTGACTCTCTTCAAGAGAAATCTTGATGAGTGGATGGGAGATCGTAGGTTTACCCCGGGGGTCATCTCTGTGTCACTACTAGACAGAGTCACAGTAAACTAAACCCTAAATGGGCACAGTATTCTCATTCCAAGGGGTGGCGAAAGCCACACACACTCTGGCTAGGCTTATAAATGCCCTAGGGCAAAGAGCCTAGTATGAATCTATGAACCTATGAACAGCTCTGGGTTTGACATAGCTTTGTATGTTAGGCAGAGATCACCTCTTAGTATGCAATATGCGACGGAGTAAAGCTGGAGTTTTTTGAGATGGTCTGCATAGGGCATCTGTTTGAGGCTGGTAATCCTCTTTGTGAGGTATTTCTGCAGCACTTTACAGTTGTTTTAGATGTCTTGTGAGGTACATACCAAAATGGGAGCTGTACTCTACAATGGGTCTAATGACTGATGAGTAGAGGGGAACAATGATGTCTTTTTTTCTGGATGAGAAATCTTTTGTGATGAGGTGTGCCACATAGAAGGATTTCCTGACTACTGTGGTGATGTGATTATCAAAGGAGAGACTACTGTTCACCTGTGCCCCAAGGTCTCTTATCACACTTCCGGTGTTAAGTATACTACTGCCTATGTTGTAGTTCATGGGTACAGAGTTTTTACCAAAGGGGATGGCAGTGCACTTTTTGGCATTGAGCTTGAGGCCATGGCTTTGATACAAGGCATCTGTCTCAGTGAGGCCCTTTTGTAGGATGTCCACATCGTTAGGAGTTTCGATTATGGCTCCTAGTTTGCAGTCATCTGTGAACTTCATTAGCCAAAGACCTTCTGTGTTAGCCTGTACTTCAGAAAAGTAGATACCAAACAGGAGAGGACCCAGGACTGAACTCTGTGGTACTCCACTTGTCACTGGTCTGAACTCGGATTTGGAGTCTGCTACTTTCACAGTGTGGGTTCTGTCAGTGAGCCAGTTGGCAACCCATCTTGTGACATAAGGATTTATACCTAGTTTAGTGAGTTTATCTATAATTCCAGAGAGGGGGGGGGTGGTGTCGAAAGCCTTGGCAAGATCTAGATAGACTGTGTGAACCATCTTTGGTGACTGCTTCAAAGAAGTCTATCAGGTTTAGGAGACATGATCTGCCTTTTACAAACCCAAACTGGGTGGGGTCCAGAGTTTGGAGATTACCAATGTCTTTGTTTATAAGTTCCATGATGATACGTTCTATGGCCTTGCAGACCAGGCTTGTCAGGCTAATGGGGCGGTAGTTAAATACCCCAGAACGCAACACAGGCACGCTGTAGTTGGTGTAACAGTCTTCTTTTATTGGATTATTGGAAATGGAGTCCAGATTTATTCTGAATTATAAAACCTACTTTCCAAATGGTATGAACATTGAAATATGAATCTTTACATTAGAAGTAATTAAAGTTTAAAGACAATGATAGTGGAGATACATAAAAATTCTTAAAATAATCTATAATAAATTCTATAATAAATATTATAAATGTATTTATAATACAGGTGTTAAATTATATAATGTATTTTTATATTCAATGTTTATTATCAATTTTTTGAAGTCAATAATTAAAACAATATATATAAGAACAATGTATTTAATAATGCATTTAGTAAAATTAGTAAATCACAAAGGCAGGTTCACTTAACGTTTGTTCAATTGTTCAATTGTTTAATTGTTTGATTGTAATTAATTATGTCAATTTGACTTGGTTAAGGATATAAAAGGTGTGGTGGTATGTAAGATGAATGTATTCCTTGAGAAGGCAAAGGCCGAGGTACCAGAATGCAATAAAAGAAGACTGTTACACCAACTACAGCGTGCCTGTGTTGCGTTCTGGGGTATTTCACTACAAGTATTTTTTCAGTGTTTCTTATATTCTATGATGTCGATGAATGCTTCTGCAAGTGCTGTATCAGGAATTCCTCAATCAAACCAACCGGTGAACTTTATTTCCATGTGGAAGGAGAGGGATGAGAAACTAGCATCCAGGGACCCTTGGAGTGGTACTCTTACCGATTGTTCGTCCAAATACACAGAATTGGAAAAGGCAATGGTAAAGGAAGTGACCACTTTTTACGATTCTAAATTGTTAGAAAAATACATTAGTTTAAATATATCCCCTAGAGGGTTAAGGGTGGAACGTTTACCTGCCTATGAGTTCGGAGAGGAAGAGGCGGATCTTTCCGCAGAATGGAAGGCAGTCTCGCTGGCTGGGTATCCTTATCAAAAGAAATGAAAGGGTACTTGATAGAGTCCGTTCATCCATTTTGCAGTTGCAAAAAGAACTGGTAAATGAAAGTTCAAGTGTTGTCTTTGAGGGGAACATGATTGACATCAAAGCCAGAGTATCCAAAGTCGAGTCGGAGGTGATCACACGTAAGAAAAAGAAACTTATCCGTGACATTAAAGACCACGAATCGGGCAAGTTATTTTCATGGCAGTATAGCTTTAAAAGAAAGCACGGAGCCAGGCGTGACATCAGAGGATCTGCTAGAGGTGGTCCAGTCGGGGATACTACGCTATCTTCAGTCGACACGGAGTCTACAGGAAGGAAGAGTGTTTCGTTCGAAGATTTAAATTTGGAACAAGACATGGATACAAGGGCTAGTGATGCTGCAGACAATTCTGGACAAAATCCAGCGCAAAATAAGGGAAGGGGGCGCCGTTTTCAGAACAAAAGCAGGAAAAGATAATGCTCGTTTCGCAGGGTACAGCGTTTCCAATATCTCCGGTTTTTCTAATGCCAGGGATGTCGCACATGAGGAGGTTTTGTTATCACATACCACTGAGGCTGCTAGTGATACACAGATACAATCTATGGAAGGTGAGTCTTGTCGCATTTTGAATTTTTCTGACTGGGACATTACTGATGAAAGTAGAAATGTGCTATATAAAGGGCCTAAATTTGTTCCGACACGCTTCCCCTCTTTATCAGACATTCTATTGGATGTTAAACAGTTTTGCAGAAAATTGTATTTAAGAATATTTTTCGCAGAAAATAGAATGGAAAGGGAAACGGAAACCAGAGAACTAAATGATACAACAGATTCTATTCGGGACAGTTCTTTAATGGACATTTCTTTGCACCAGAATGATTTAGTAGATATTTTCCCAGATGAAGAAAATGTATTAAATGTGATGGATGATGGGTTTGATACGGGTTATGGTAAATTTGATGTGCCAAGAATGCCCTATGAAAGCAAATTTAATCCGCCTAGAAGTAATGTAGCCATACAGGTTTTTGAAAAAACTTTATGTAAGCAGCTAGAGCATGAACATGATAAGTTTGTAAAAAGTAAAAAATTGTATAATTTGAGCAAGAGTGAATGGACTGCTCTATCAGTTTTGAAAGACTGTAACAAACATCTTGTTTTTACTCAAGCAGATAAAGGGGGTAATTGGGTCATCTTACCTAGAGACAGGTACAATATGGCGGCATTGGAGCTCTTAAATGATGATAAAACTTATACTAGGTTGGTCTCTAATATGTCAAAAGTCTTTAATTCTGCATTATTAGTGGTCTTAGAAAGAGGTGAACGGTTAGGATTTTTTACATCCAGAGACGTAAAAAGGATGTACATAGAGTACCCAAGGAATGCAAGGTTTTTTATCATTCCTAAAGTCCACAAGGACTTAAGAAATCCACCAGGTCACCCCATAGTTTCAGGCAAGGGCTCATATTTGCAGAATGTAGGAATTTTTTTGGACTCAGTGTTAAAACAACATTTACATAAGGTACAAGCCCATGTTAAAAACACGAGAGAAGTAAGTGAAGATATGAGAAACATGTTCTGGGAAGATGATTTTTACTGGGCCAGTGTAGATGTAAAATCATTATACACAAGTATTAATAAATATTGGGGTTTGGAGTCTATAGAAAAGATGTTGGGGGAAGGACCAAGAACAAATTACATTATACAGCTTTTGGAATTTTGTTTAACTCATAATTGTTTTGAGTTTGAGGGAGAGTTTTTCCTGCAAAAAGAAGGGACAGCTATGGGGGCACCTTATGCACCCTCATACGCGGTCCTTTTCATGGCCCATTTTGAAAATTCCTTCATTTATACAAACAATTTCTTCAGGACGAAGGTAGTCAAGTATAAAAGATACATAGATGATCTTCTTTTTTTGTGCAGAGGTGACCCCTCAGAGTTTGACAGATTTATTTTAGAAATTAAGAACAATCCATGCGGTTTGGATTTCACATATACCAAAGGGGGTAAGAGTATACAATATTTGGACATTGAATTCTATGTAGGGTCCAACAATAGGATTCAGTTTAAACCTTTTTATAAAGAGACAGCCGCTGATAATTTTCTGCATGCTTCCAGCATGCACAGCGGATCTCTAATAAACTCTTTACCTTTGGGGGAATTCAAACGTATTGGTGCAAATATTTCTGAGCTGACCAAAGTGGGAAATGAATTTGACAAAATTGAAAGGAAACTCAGAGTGAGAGGTTATTCTGTGGCTACCATTAAATCAGCCAGGGCAAAAGTGGAGAAGGAATTGGGCCTGATAACCCCTGAATGCTTAGAGAGAAACATGGATAGAAATAAGCATTCAAGACCACATGTTTTTCAAGGAAATTGGCCAGAAAGCAGTGAATCAGAATTTGTTAAAAAAGAAAAGTTATTTTTTTGTTACCAAGTTTTCCCATTTTTCCGAGATTTTAAGGGAAACAGTTTCAAATTTGTGGCCAATAGTTTTGGGGGATGACAGAGTGGGGAATCTTTTCCCAAGCAAAATTATCTTTTCGTATGGCAGATATCCCAATTTAAAAGAGATTTTGAGCACAAGGCACAGTTTGGGAGAAAAGTCAAGAACAGAAAAAACAGGAATACACAGATGTGGCAAGTGTAAAGTTTGCAGTAAAGTCAGGAATTTAGATGGTATGAAGATTAACAACATGAACTATAAAGCCTCAGAATATTATGATTGTAATTCGGTAGGGGTAGTGTATATCATAGGTTGCGGTTGTAGCAAACAAAAATGGTATATTGGTCAAACTACCAGAAAATTGAAACTCAGAATCATGGAACATTTGGGCGACATCAAGCATAGAAGATTGGAGAGTCCCGTGGCTAAACATTTTTTGGACTTTCATAGGGGGACTCCTGAAGGATTTATATATTGTGTGTTAGGAAAACCCAAAAATTTAGAGGGTGATGTAGGATTTCATAACAGATTATTGGAAATGGAGTCCAGATTTATTCTGAATTATAAAACCTACTTTCCAAATGGTATGAACATTGAAATATGAATCTTTACATTAGAAGTAATTAAAGTTTAAAGACAATGATAGTGGAGATACATAAAAATTCTTAAAATAATCTATAATAAAAAATTCATAATAATAAAAAATTTATAATAAAAAATTCATAATATAAAGTTTTGCATAGATCTATTGAGAAATTATATATATTTTTATGTATTATTCATTTAAATGTCAAGAAAGGAACGTTATTTATAATACAGGTGTTAAATTATATAATGTATTTTTATATTCAATGTTTATTATCAATTTTTTGAAGTCAATAATTAAAACAATATATATAAGAACAATGTATTTAATAATGCATTTAGTAAAATTTAGTAAATCACAAAGGCAGGTTCACTTAACGTTTGTTCAATTGTTCAATTGTTTAATTGTTTGATTGTAATTAATTATGTCAATTTGACTTGGTTAAGGATATAAAAGGTGTGGTGGTATGTAAGATGAATGTATTCCTTGAGAAGGCGAAGGCCGAGGTACCAGAATGCAATAAAAGAAGACTGTTACACCAACTACAGCATGCCTGTGTTGCATTCTGGGGTATTTTACTACAAGTATTTTTTCAGTGTTTCTTATATTCTATAATGGGGCGGTAGTTCTCAGGGTCTGTTGTGGCTCCCCCCTTTGTGGAGTGGGATAACCATTACTGTGTGCCATTCAGCAGGCACAAAGCCTATGGTGAGGCTATGATTGAACATGGTACTTAGGTGGGGTTCCAGTTCGTTCTGTAGTTCATGTAGAATGCAGCCTGGGATGTTGTCTGGTCCCATGGATGCTGTGTTCTTGGCTTTGGAGAGTGTGGTTTAAATCTTTAGAATGGGTAATTCTGGTACTGTTTGTTTTGTAGATATGCAGGAGGTCCATCAGAGTGGGGACTGGTAATGCCCTGTATGCCAGGCATAGATCTCCCCTCAAAAGCCTGTAGGAGACAAAATACAGGGATAGGGCATTGAGGCGGTTTGCATAGGACATATTACTTAGGCCCTGTATTTTTTTAGTGAGGAGCTACTATGGCTGTTCCATTTGTGGGATATGCTTGGTTAGGTACATACCAAAGGGGGCATCATATTCAATGAAAGGTCTGATGAATGCTGAATGCAGTGGAACAATGACTTCCTTGGACATTGATGCCATACCTTTGTTTATAAGTTGCGCAACATAGAATGATTTCCTAACCACTGTAGACACATGATGATCAAAGGCTAGATTGCTATCTATGTGTATCCCTAAATCCCTGACTACTAGGTCAACTCTAAGTGGTGTGTTGACAATATTATAGTTATCAGGGATGGATGACTTCCCAAAGGATACTTTTATGCATTTATTGGCATTTAGGTTTAGTCCATGACTCTGACACCAGTTGTTTGACTGTGTCAGCCCCTCCTGGAGAATATTTGTGTCAGTGTGAGATTCAATGATAGCTCCTAATTTGCAATCACCTAAATAATTAGTCATCCAGTGACCACTGACATTGGCCTTGACTTCTGAGAAGTAAATACCAAAAAGGAGCGGTCAAAGGACTGATCCCTGAGGGACTCTACTTCTTACTGGCCTCTTTGTAGAGGTGTATTTCCCAATTCTAACTTCCTGTGTCCTGTCTGTGAACCAGTTGGCTATCCACTGGGTGACATATGGGCTTTACCTAATCTCTTGAGTTTGTCAACAATGCCCGAGTGGGGTATCATGTCAAAAGCCTTGGCCAGGTCAAGGTAGGCAGTGTGAACAAATTTGCCCTCTTCCATTGCTTTGGTGACCTTTTCAAAGAATTCCACCAGGTTGAGAAGGCATGATTTGCTGTTTATGAAACCATACTGGGGTGGGTCCAGTGTCTGGTGGTTTAATATTTCTCTGTTGATCTTCTCCATGATAATTATTTCTATAGCTTTACACATAAGACTAGTGACACTTATGGGTCTGTAGTTTCCAGGGTCTGTAGATGGCCACCTTTGTGCAGATGGATGACTGTTGCCTTTCACCATACATGAGGCACAGAGCCTGTTTGGAAGCTACAGTTAAACAGTAATTCCAGACGCCCTGAAAGGTCATGT
This sequence comes from Protopterus annectens, assembly GCF_019279795.1. Taxonomy (NCBI): domain Eukaryota; kingdom Metazoa; phylum Chordata; order Ceratodontiformes; family Protopteridae; genus Protopterus; species Protopterus annectens. Next base: position 1,063,374,319 of record NC_056731.1, on the reverse strand, counting down.
TTCATGCTATTTAGAAGGCATCATGGGATATTGTTTAGCCCCATTGATACAGTGTTCTTGGTCTTAGAGAGAGCATTAAGGACCTGTTCCCTAGTGATAGTAGGGGGAGTTATATTTGATGATATTTCCTGAGGGAAGGTTGCGGGGGAGAAAGGAGTAAAGTTGGAGCTGAATTTATCAGCCAGGAGGTTTGCTATATCTATTGGCTCAGTATAGGTGGCTCCATTTACAATGAGTTCTGAACAGAATTGTGTACTGCTATTGAGCTTGCAGACATAGCTAAAGAATGCTTTGTGGTTGTCCTTGGCCTGGGAGGCAAACTTACCTCAAATTTGGCTTTGTTTGACTTTATTTGTCCTCTGAGTTGTTTGTTTAGTTTAATTAGAATGCTTTTATCCTGCTGGGTGCTGCACCTCCTAATTTTTGCCATGATTTCCTTTCTCCTATTATACATCTGATTGATTTTGTGATTTCACCAGGCTGTTTTTTTTTTAGTTAGTTCTTTGCTTCTTCCTGGTGGTTAAAGCTGCCTCTATACAGCTAGTAACATGCTTGTACAGGGTTTCTGTGAACAGTCCTGCATAGGCTGAAGTGTTCTCAGGGTTTATAGGAGCTTGAAATTTTGTCATGTTCTCACTTAATAGCAGAAGGGTAGCTTTAGAATAGTTCGTGAATATTCCCAGTTTTGCTGGGGGTCCAGGTTTTATTTTTACTTCAAAGGAGACCATTTTGTAGTCTGACCTTAACAGGGAAGGCATTACAGTAGGGGGCATGCAGCACTCTCCCATATTAGTGTGGACCAGATCCAGTATGGTTGCATTCCTGGTTGGTGCATTGACTATCTGGTCCATGGAGTTTGTGTTTACAAAATCCAGGAATCTCTGTGCATGTATGTTTGATGTCGTATAGGATTCCCAGTTAATAGTTGGGTAATTAAAGTCACCCATGAATATGGTATTAGATTGGATGATTAGTGTTGCTAATAAGTTTATATACATGGTATGGATTTCCTGGGTCATAGAGGGGGACGTCTAGCTTGCAAGGAAGTGGTATTGTATTTTACCTATGGTGATTTGAACATGGAGCAGCTCAACTGCATTGTCCTGTCTGACCAGCCTTGAAATATATTTATTTTTGATATAAATAAAGACACCTCCACCTTTAGCCCCTGCCTGTGAAATAGCTGGTCTAAATGTGTTGAAGGCATTATAACCCTGTACTGTTAGTCTGCCCTCCACAGCGTTAAGCCATGTCTCTGAGACTGCACAGACATCAGCATTCTCTAGGGTAAAGAGAGCTTCCAGGGAGTGGAGTGTTTTGCTTAGGTTCCTAGCATTGAGCCGTAATACCATTAGATTTTCTTGGCTTTGATTTGCTGTGTTGGAAGTAGTAGAAGTTGACTGGAATTACCACAACTTGTAGCATATAAGCAGTTAACCATGGCCCACAAGCTATTCCATAACTCTGAAAAAATACCAGCTCTTCAACACCTACTCCTCCCATGCTGTAACTCTTGCTCACTTCCTTTAACAAATAAATCTTTACTACAGGTCCATAAAATTATTAATTCTCAGGAGAATCCCTATTTTCCTGCTTCATTTCAAAAGCCTAGAACTCTTTACCCCACAATGTCAGATCTGCTGACAATACAACCCAGTTTAAGAAACTACTCAAAATGTATTTATCAGAGACACGGCAATGTTCATGCAATATGCCAGGCTGAGTACTCCCACCCGCATCTGACTTCTCCTCTCTCTCTACCTCTCTATTCCTACTAAACTACTCAATGTCTGTAGATATATACTGTGTATTGTTTTTAATGCTGACTTGGATTATCTATGTATTAATTTTTTTGTTACTCTGACTTCTGTATTATTTTGTAATATGCCCAAATGTTGTTCTCGACTACTATTGTACAAATTTCACATGTGCATTCATTTGAATAATCTAAGTTTACCCTTCTTTTTAATTTGTTAATATGTATTTGTTACATAATTCTATGCTGTATTTTCTTTATGTGGAGCTTTTCTCCCCAGGCCGCTGCTCAAAATAGGCTCTGCCCAGTCGGACTTTCCCATTAAACAAATGTATAATAAATAAATAAATATGAATTGCAGATGGTGCTACTGACAAAAAGACCGGATTGATAACAGATGCTGGCAGAGTCCCAGATGTTATGTTTGCATTGTGTGTGCTGATGATGGACAGTTGTATTAACCACATATTAGAATGTCAGCTTCTGTTGTGCAGTTTGGAGACAAAAACGGAGTGATGGGATTGTGCTGGTTTGGGCATGTGCTGAGAAGTGATGCTGGGTATATTGGGGGAAGGATGCTAAGGTTGGAGGTGCCAGGTAAGAGGAAAATAGGAAGGCCTAAGATATGTTTTATGGATGCGGTAAGAGAGGACATGCAAGTGACTGGTGTGACACAGCAAGATGCAGAGGACAGGCAGAAATGGAAGTAGATGATCTGCTGTGGCAAGCCCTAATTTTACTATCCAAAAGACTAGGAAGAAGAAGATGACATCTGTGTTTGGAGAAACCCCATCTGTACACTTGTGGTAGGAGTTCACAGAAGGAGTATCTATTTGAAGGATAGTGTGTCTTGCCTCAGTTTGGGCTTTAACAAAGTGTCTTTCTATTACCTGCTCTAGATTGTGTGCAGAGGCTGTAACACTTTGCCCTCGTACATGCCGAAACGTCAATACACTTGCTTTCAAATAAAAATGTCTGATGCTTTGTAGCATGCAGATCTAGCTGTCAGAACCTCTGTTGCATAATAAGCAGCAATTTGCCCACTTACATATCAATGACCAGATGACTTATTGGTTAAGGTCTTCGCCTCCCATGCACAAGGTGCAAGGTTTAATCCTGACCTCTGACCAATGCCTGTTTTGAGTTTGCATGCTCTCCCTGAGTCTCCGTGGAGTTTCTCCCATGTCCAAAAAACATGCTGAGTGTTTCCATCTCAAACTCACAAATGAATGGAGCTGTGGGCATCAGCACAGACTCTATATGGTGCCCTATAGGGGGAAGAGTTGTACAGACCAACCGGCTTCGTCACCTACTGTGGTTTACAGTATCCTCAAGATAGGAGAATAGGGATCACAGACTGCTCTCTGTGGCAGGTTTAGACACTCAACAGTGTAAAATATGGCTCTAGGTGATTCGATCATGTTGACTAATGTTGCCAAAAATAGGTTGAGGACCTGGCCTACTCTGACCCATGCCAAGGACCCTTGCTAATGGTGGGAGTGTGTGCCCACCATAAAGCCCAGCCCTGGGTCAATAAGCTATCTAGATAGCTCTGTTGTGTGAAAACTAGACATAAAAGCCAACCAACTGCCAAACATGAACTGAGAATTGCTACGCTTAATGTAGGTTCACTGACAGGATGCAGCTTGGAAGTGAATGACATGGAGGAGGCTGGACATCCTATGTATCCAAGAGATGAGATGGAAGGGCAGTGCAGCCACTTGGCTTGGGATCCAGAGTCTACTACTCAGGTGAAGGGCAAGCTAGAAATGGTGTAGGAATTGTGGTGAGAGAGAGGCTTCCAAAGGCAGTAAGGGATATAATCAGAATTAATGATAGAATCATGGAAGTCAGACTCTAGTGTAATCTCAGCCTATGTCCCACAACAGATAGTGAGGAAAAAAGTGCATTCAGACAGCAGTTGCAAGACATACTAGACAAAGCAAGAGAAGTGTTGAATAATGGGTGCACAGAGGACTGCCTCGGTGGGGCAACATGAATAAAGAAAGCTAAAGCATTCTAGACTTCTGTGTGGCAACTGGTCAGGCAAATGGCTTGATAGTAGCCAACAAATAGTTCAGAAAGAGAAAGAGAGAGAGAGAGTCTCATACAAGAGTAGTCATCTCCTGGTATGGAGAATGCAAAGTCAAAACCACTAGTTGACACAATCAGCTGCAAGCAGTGGTCAAAGAAGTCTCTGAGGTCAACAGAGACCTGGAAGTTGACTGTAGAGAAAGTACAACACTCAGGGCTCTAGCACTCCAAGAAGAGGAGGAAACAGGTGGAGTTGAAGAAGAATGGCAGCACCTAAAAGCAGCATGTGAAAAGATATATGGCCAAGCCAGGTATTGAAATATGATACATAATGCAGAAGTCCAGGAAGTCATCAAAAGAAAGAAGGAGTGCAGGAAGAAGTGTGAGATAGAAAAGACTGACCAGACTAGGAATGATTGGCTAACAAAGAATCTAAGAAGTTACAGTAGCAAAGAATAGGCATCAGGCACTGTACCAACTTCTGGAAAGTGACTCAGTAAGGAAAGTGACTCAGTAAGGGCCACAAATAAACTATATCAGGTAGCAAGGCAAAGACAGAAAGATAAAGAAGGTAGTCAGACACCCTTCATAAGGGATGCCAGCAACAGCCTACTCACCAGTTCAGAGGGCATCAAAGGCAGATGGAAGGAATATTTCCAGCAGCTTCTGAATGAAGAGAACCCCACAGAAGCTGTACTGCCCCAGAAACAGCCTACAATGAGAGAAGAAGAGGAGCCCACCCTAGAAGAAGTAAGAACAGCACTAAGGAAGATGAAGTCAGGGAAAGCATCATGCTCAGATGAGAAACGCAGCTTTCTATCGCATGATCGAAAATTGTAAACGGCGAATGCGTATTGAGCAAACCCGATTGGTTGAAATGTCGAAACATCGCGTGCATAAGACAGAAATCACTGTCGGGAATATTTTCCCTTTACTTCAATCGATCTCGGAGTAGTAATATTTAAGTAGTGGGGATGTGGTGGTGCAGGGGGGCTTGCCACCCTGCCTACAGCATTTAGGTAAGTATAGTTTTTTATTTTTTATTTTTTTATTATATTTTCGAAATTTCAAACATCGCTCATATGGTGTCGACCATATGGTGTTTGATGTTTGAAACTTTCGAAAATATAATATAGACTTGAGAAAGGCGCATCCCAGATGAATGGAGAATAACCATACTTGTGACAGTGTACAAGAACAAAGGGGACATCCACAATACAGAGGCATCAAACTCCTATCACATTTCATGAAAGCTCTGGAGAGAGTGATTGATAAACGGATATGCAGAGTAGTAAAATGTAAGATGGGAGTTGAGCAGTTTGGGTTCAGATCAGGATGCAGCACAACTGACCCGATGTTTGCATTGACTTGATAAGAAGCAAGAGATAAGGAAGGAGTCCAACTGGGCATTTCTGGACTTGGAGAATGTACAAGGACCCAATGACTCAAGTACAAACAGTGTTTGACCTCACAGAGGGGTTCCCAGTGGGAGTGGGTGTACATCAGGGTTCAGCTCTGAGCCCACTGCTGTTCATACTGGTGATGGACTACATTAGCAAACAGATTGGAGGGGATGCATCAACAAAGCTGCTGTATGCAGATGATGTGGCAGTGCAAGCAGACTCTGAGCTAGAAATTCAGCAAAGGAAAGGAGAATAGAATGCAAATCTGAAGGTACATGGGCTGAAACTAAGAACAGATAAGATGGTGGTAATGGCAGCAAATTGGGGAAATCACAGGAAGTTGAGAATAGATATAGAAGGGAAGATAGTGAAACAGGTAAACAGCTTCAAGTATCTGGGTGGGGTAGTTGAGGAGAAGGGTAGTCTGAATGAAGAGGTCAAAGCTAGAATCAGAGGGGCTGCAGCCAACTGGCATAGAGTATCAGGTGTAGTCTATGACAGATAAATGCCAAAAAAAGCTGAAATGTAAGGTATACAAGGCAGTGGTGCAACCAGTACTACTGTATGGTACAGAAAACTGGGCAGTAAAGGCAGAGCATTTGAAGATGCTAGAGGTGATGGAAATGAAGTGTCTGAGAAAGATGTTAGGATGCACACTGTGAGACAAGCTAAGAAATTAGGACATAACAGCAGAAGCCAAAGTAGACGATTGCAGAAAAGATCAAAGAGAACAGATTACAATGGTATGGGCACATGTGTAGAAAAGCAGAAGACAATCTGGTCAGGAAGATTTGGAGCAAACAGGAAGAAGTTAAGAGGAAGCAAGGACGTACAGGAAAGAAGTGGATGTGTTGTGTGAAAGAAGATCTGTGACAGTCAGGCATGAGTGTTGAAGAAGGCAGGAGTGTAGCACTGATTCGAGAGAGTTGGCGACAGTTAACATGATACCCTGACCCCATGTAGTGAAATGGGAAAAAAGGGAACTGATGATGATGATATGAATGACAGAGCTATTGCTCCACCTTATGAAGGACCTCATAATGTACACCCCATTGAATAGTCACCTGAAAATAGCAGTTGGATAACATATATTGTACCTCTCCTTTTTGCATTCTCTATGCATATACCAGGTTCAAACTTCCCATTATCACCTATGATTTCCCCTGTTTGCCATGCTAGCAAAGCTGACATGGGTTTTATGACTCAGTGCAGATAATGCATCAAGTGCACTGAAGAGCATCTATCTCCTGCATTACTGAAGTACACATTCCAAGAGATCCACCTACAGCATAGTAGGAAACTGGAGTCCGTGCTCTCTTGCTTCCAGAAGGATATACTGAATAGGTTGTCCGCTCACACACATTGACTCTTACTCATAATATGCACTCTACACAAAACATCATGTGCAGAGCTACTCCCCACAATCCAACCTAAACAAGAGATAAATCCTAAATGCAATCAGGCTACAAGCAGACATTACACATCAGAAATATCATCACCACTGTCTCACCATAGAAGTCCTTAAGGCAATTGGCATGTATCCCAAAGGTTTTCATAATGGTTGACTGTAGAGTGAGATGTACAGATGTCCCAATGACCAGCTTAAACAAGGATATGTTTAGTGCCAGTTGTGTGGCAGATGTAGTCATCACAGCACACATACAATCAAGTCTCTCAACAAGTCCCACTGTTAATCCAGCATACTTCATTGTAGTATGCACAACTTGAGACATGACTATAGGAAATATTTGAACACACGCATGATTGAGCTATCTAAACAGAGGTCCAAGCCAGATATATCCTTATGTTTGAGCAGCATTATACACTCACCTAGGATGATACCACTATATAAAGAACAACAGATTCTCTGAACTTGCCTAAGTTTCTGGTGTCATAGTACAGTGATACAGTGCCTTTCAGTGTGGGATGACATGGTGGATAGAGAATGCTGCTTTGTCAGACATAAGCCATTTGACTGCATCATAATCCCTTTATTAGACATGGTCACAAAAGCAGAATAACCAAGGTGAAAATGTACACCTCCAACAAAGTAAGGCCATGCTGCTAAACCCTAGGAGTTCACATCTTAAACCGCATTCTCTGTAAGCATTCTTCACAGTGAAGATGTTGATGTCTGTGCAGTCACAGAAATCTGGTTCAAGGCTGCAGTAAGTACTTTGGCCTTGCAAGGCTACAATGCATTTCAAACAACCAGACAGTAAATGGAAGTGGCGTGAACAACAGGTGGTGTCATATCTATTCACATTGAAGATTAGTGCACCTCAAGACTATTTACAGAAGATAACTACATGGAGTTATTATATGCCCAATATACAGAGGATAGGAAATCCCTTGATGTTATCACCATTAATAGGTCACCATACATAAACACAAAAGGCCACAAAGCCTATATATTACTGCATGGAACAATTAAAGTAGAACAAAAAAGCTCAGGCATGGGTGAGTGAAAGCATTCCTCTGTTGATCAAGATAATTATAGGACAACAATCTCACTTGCAAAATATTACCCGGAATTTGAGAAATTAAATGCCATTGAAGAAATAGTGCATCACCCAACAAGGTTATCTCATATTCCAGACATGTACATCAAAAATATGAGTGAACAATGTAATTGCACATGTGTAGTGCCTGTAATATTAACCCAACTATAAGGCGGCATGTTTTGAATTAGATATAGCTACTGAACTCCCCAAAGGGAGAATCAGGTTCACAAACATCATCCATCATCCAAGGTAACTACACTCTCCTAAGGGATAGTCTAAACTACTTCCAAGACACACCCTGAGATTCAATAAAGTGAAATTTCCATGCAGGAACAGTATAGCCGAATATGGCCACCAAGCGATCCATTAAACTAATGTTCTGACGTGCACAAGCCTGCATACACTATTCCTGCATGGACACCACTGCATAATGCTAATTACCTCATTTGCTGGTGAAAGCCATGCAAATGAGATGAATTAGTGATTCAGCAAGCAGGCAGGCATCCGTACAAAAATAGTGTTAGTTGCAGAAATGTATTCAGCTACTAGCCGAATACATTTCTGCAAAAACTAAAACAGAGGCATGACACCCCAAATAAAAGAATGTATTATAAACTTTATGCATGCCAATGGCCAAATATATGGACATTGGTATAGAAAAGTGTCATTTTTCTAAAAATAAAACTTTTTTTGGCCATTTAAGCATAGGTCAGCAGTGCACAAATGGGATCATGCCAAAAATAAACAAAAATGAGAAAACACAATTTTAAGTGAAATCTGCATTTTGTCATTATACCTGTGGCATGCAGAATCGAAACAATACCAGGCAACAGTGGTTGCTAAGGGGAAAGGGTCTGGGGTAGTGCAGTAACAAGGGTATAAGGCAGTGGGGTATGCAAATGAGGGGAAATTTACACTACAATACTACAGGGTGGACAGAGACATACTGCAGCAAATCATTGAGCTGTGTTGGCCTCAACTCAGATGCAAAGCCAACAGAGGGGAACCCATCCTAGTGGATACCAAGGTATGAGTAGCCCTAAGAATACTAGCTACAGGAACTTTCCAAAGACCTACTGGGGAGATCATGGGGGTCTCACAGGCATCTGCATCCAGGGTACTCCACCAGTTCCTAGATACCATGCTACCACATGCTGGTAAGCACATTTACTTTCCCAACACCCATGAGGAGCAGACCGGCAATATGCATCTCTTCCACCATTTTACAGAATACACTGTGGTACTGGGTGCAAAAGACTGCACACACATACACATCAAAGACCACCCAGTTAACAGGGTGGGGTCTACATAAACCGCAAGGGCTTCCTCTCCATCAACTGCCAGGTTGTGTGCAATGTCTAGGTCATTATCATGAGTGTGTGTGCTGGCAGCCATGGAAGCTATCACGACTCCCACATCTGGTATTTGTCACAGCTGTACCAGGCATTTGCCAGTGGGGGCATCCCATATGGCCATCTGGTGGGGGATTCTGGCTATGCACTGGAGCCGTGGATGATGACACCCATCAGAAATGCACACACAACCATACAGGAATGCCATAATGAGGCACACACACAAACCAGGATCATTATAGAGCATATGTTTGGGATGCTCAAGTCACGGTTCCCTTGCCTTGACATATCTGATGGAGCCTTGCAGTACTCTCCAGCCACATGTGCACAAATGTTCATAGTATGTGCTGTGCTACACAATATGATCCTGGGGATACAGCTTCAGCAGGAACAGCATGGGGAAGGGCCACACAGCCCACCACCATTGCCAAAGGTTCCCACAGGTACAGAGGGACTCAGAGGAGGAGGCCCCTGAGCCTGCTCCTGTAGGCAGATGGAGGCATGCCCAGTATGCTCATCCCTTGGCAAAGAGGCAAAGCATAGCACACACACTGACACTATAGGGGCGCCAGGGACCGGCACCTCTCTCTGACTCACACACACAGTAAAATGGATAACACACACATCACATTACCTGTAACTTACCATGTATAGACAATGTACTGTGTGCATCCAACACAGGCAGGCCTCAAGCACCATCCTCACAACTGCCGCAGGGACACGGTAAGTCAGTGTTCTTAACAATAAATGAATAGATTAGTATGTTTTGGTAGCATATCTATGGAAATGCTGCATGCATGCAGAGGAATGGGGTGGCCTTCTGGGATAGCAGCAGACAACTGACAGCTATGTGGGACACCAGGAAATGTCTGCCCAATACTGGCCTCCACACACTATGCAGTAGTATGCAGTACCCACAGTGGCAAATCCTACTGCAATATATGTGTGGGGCCAACTAACTGGAGGTTATAGGTCACATGCATGAATGTTAAGTGGGGGTCCCATACCTACCCCTCAGACCCATACAGCAAGTCAGCTGTAGAAAACCAGAGAGAAATGTCTGGCAAAGGTCCTCAAATCACGGCAATGTTGAATTACCCCCTACAGACTCACACAGTGATAGCACAGTAGGTCTTGCAGTTGCAATAAGGCTGTCTAGCATAATAAGGCTGAAACTCAAATGTATGCCATTACAGTCTGACCTGTGGTCTTTACTGATATGCCTCTAGTCCCCAAGACAGGGCACAATAGTATGATAAATGGAACCAAAATGTAAAGCAAATATCAGCACAGTCTGTGCAAATGTGTAAAGTTGGCAGGTGTGCCCCCCCCCCATATATCCACAGAAATGCAGTAGCATGTATGTTTGCAGGGAAATAGCAGCATAGCACACAATGGCAGGACTGTCCCAATACACATGAAAACATGTTGCATCTCCACAATATTCAGGAGTCAATGAGCTATGTGTATGTGTGGTTAATACTGACAGGATCTGGCCAGCACAATCTCCTGGTTGTGGTCTTGTAATACCCTAGGTACAGTGCTGTCTTTAACAGGGCCATGTATAGAAAACTGCAGTGCCAATTATTATGCATGCCAGTGACAACTACTGCTCTGCCACTGACATACCTAGAAGTCACAGTGCTATATGGAATCTACTACACATATAATGGACTTATTGAAGGCTGTATAGCCAAGGTGCTAAGGCTTTTGTGAAGATAGTCCTTTTTGGTTCTGTTGCCAGTGGTTATTTTCAATAAATCTTTTTTTTGTATGTTTGCTTTTACATATAATGGGTATGCCTGCACAGTAGAATGCACTCTGTACCCACACTCATAACTCCCAACCTCTGACAGCAAGATGTCTGGATAAGGGCAGAAATAAAGATGGAACAAAGGCACAATGGTAGGCATGTGTTGAATATATCACCCTTACATACTGAGAAAGCTGGTAGGGTGAAGTTTTGCAGTAGTGGAAATTGTGTGAAGGTTATGTAGTCTGAAACAGTAATGTCTGTCATTATTTTGTAACATCACTCTTCAATTATATGCAACTAACTTGCCATAAAAACACACGTTTATGTATACAGGATGAAACCTCTAGCCAGACACCTGGACAGTCTGCCAAAAAATGTACAGGTGAGAGGTATGGCCACACAGGAATATGACATCTCAGGTTAGAAAGATACCACACAAGCAGTAGATCCCCAGCCGGTACATCACCAAGTTGCTGGACTGTTTACACTGCATGTCATCACTCAACTGCCTGTAGCCGTACCTCACAACTGGCCTTGTTGGGCAAGAATGTACGTAGGTGCCCACATAATATTGGTCTATAGATCATACAACTAGTATTCCTCTCATAAAGCACTGTGATGATATGAGGATGTCTGGCGCTAGGTAATGACACAATGAATTGCAGTGTCAGACTACAGATATGTCAGGAAATGTCTGCTAAACAATCCCAGTACTCTGAGGAAAGTCCTGTGTACTCCTGAGAGGTATGGCTGTAGTGCACAATACCCTGGACCAGAGTACACTTATCTCTGGAATGGAGTCCCACTCTAACTATAAAAGTTTACACTGGGCATGCTCCTGCACTTACAGAATCACAGGATGTGTTGGAGCTCACATCGGACTATATGACTGTATTGTGTATATATGTCTGTGCATACAGACAACTATGTACACCTTAACTGTCGCCACAGATGCAAATCAGACAGGATTACCCTCACCTAGCTGTAGGTGGCCCATATGTGATATATATGCATCTGTTGCTTGTGATACACAGACGTATATATATGGGCAACAGATAATATATGTCAAGCATACACACACATAGATGTGAGGAACTGAGAGACAGAAAGTGATAGAGAGAGAGATCCAGGGGGACACAGACAGAGTGAGTCACACACATGGATACCCTGGATGGCATACAGTGATGTCCTGCTCTGGACAGTGCCATACCAGTTGTAAACAGTTGCACATGCCAGCATAAAAGGTGAGCCCCATTGTGTAATAGTATTGAGGTAGAGCTTATAATATCACATCACCTGCCTGTGTGTGTGTGTGTGTGTGTGTGTGTGTGTGTGTGTGTGTGTGTGTGTGTGTGTGTGTGTGTGTGTGTGAGAGACTTATGGGTCTGTAGTTTCCAGGGTCTTTCATGGCCTTTCTCCATTCATGAGGCACAGAGCCTGTTTGGGCGCTACACTTAAATAGTAATTCCAGATGCCCTGAAAGGTCATGTTTCATACTGTTTAGAAGGCATCCTGGGATATTGTCTGGCCCCATTGATGCAGTGTTCTTGGTCTTAGAGAGAGCATTAAGGACCTGTTCCCTAGTGATAGTAGGGGGAGATATATTTGATGATATTTCCTGAGGGAAGGTTTCGGGGGAGAAAGGAGTAAAGCTGGAGCTGAATTTATCAGCCAGGAGGTCTGCTAAATCTTTTGGCTCAGCATAGGTGGCTCCATTTACAATGAGTTCTGAACACAATTGTATATTGCCTTTGAGGTTGCAGACATAGCTAAAGAATGCTTTGTGGTTGTCCTTGGCCTGGGAGGCAAACTTACCTCAAATATTGCTTTGGTTGACTTTATTTGTCCTCTGAGTTGCTTGTTTAGTTTAATTAGAATGCTTTTATCCTGCTTGGTGCTGCACCTCCTAATGTTTGCCATGATTTTCTTCCTCCTTTTATACATCTGATTGATTTTGTGATTACACAAGCCTGGCTTTTTTTGAGTTAGTTCTGTACTTCTTCCTGGTGGTTACAGCTGCCTCTATACAGCTATTAACATGTTTGTACAGTGTTTCTGTGAACAGTTCTGCATAGACAGAAGTGTTCTCAGGGTTTATAGGGGCTTAACATTTTGTCAGATTCTCACAATAGCAGAAGGGTAGCCTTAGAATAGTTCCTGTATATTCCCAGTTTAGCTTGGGGTCCAGGTTTTATTTTTATTTCAAATGAGACAATTTTGTGGTCTGACCTTAACAGGGAAGGTATTACAGTAGGGGGGTGTGCAGCACTCTCTCACATTAGTGTGGACCAGATCCAGTATGCTTGCATTCCTGGTTGGTGCATTGACTATCTGGTCCATGGAGTTTGTGTTTACAAAATCCAGGAATCTCTGTGCATGTATGTTTGATGTTGTATAGGATTCCCAGTTAATAGTTGGGTAATTAAAGTCACCCATGAATATGGTATTGGGTTGGATGATTAGTGTTTCTAATAAGTTTATATACATGGTATGGGTTTCCTGGGTCATAGAGGGGGATCTATAGCTTGTAAGGAAGTGGTATTGGATTTTACCTATGGTGATTTGAACATGGAGCAGCTCAAGTGCATTGCCCTGTCTGACCAGCCTTGAAGTATATTTATTTTTGATGTAAATAGAGACACCTCCACCTTTGCCCCTGCCTGTGAAGTAGCTCATCTAAATGTGTGGAAGGCATTATAACCCTGTACTGTTAGTGTGCTCTCAGCAGCTTTAAGCCATGTCTCTGAGACTGCACAGAAATCAACATTCTCTTGGGTAAAGAGAGCTTCCAGGGAGTGGAGTTTTTTGTTTAGGTTCCTAGCACTGAGCAGTAATACCATTTAGATTTTCTTGGTTTTGATTTGCTGTGTTGGAAGTTCTGGAAGTTGATTGGAATTACCACAACTTGTAGCATATTAGCAGTTAACCATGGCCCACAAGCTACTCTGTAACTCTGAAAAAATACCAGCTCTTCAACACCTACTCCTCCCATGCTGTAACACTTACTCACTTCCTTCAACAAATAAATCTTTACTACAGGTCCATAAAATAATTAATTCTCAGGAGAATCCCTATTTTCCTGCTTCATTTCAAAAGCCTAGAACTCTACCCCACAATGTCAGATCTGCTAACAATACAACCCAGTTTAAGAAACTACTCAAAATGTATTTATCAGATACACGGCAATGTTCATGCAATACCCCAGGCTGAGTACTCCCACCCGCATCTGACTTCTCCTCTCTCTCTATCTCTCTCTTCCTACTAAACTACTCAATATCTGTAGATATATACTGTGTATTATTTTTAATGCTGACTTGGATTATCTATGTATAATTTTTTTGTTGTTACTCTGACTTCTGTATTATTTTGTAATATGCCCAAATGTTGTTCTTGACTACTATTGTACACTTTTCACATGTGCATTTATATGAATAATCTAAGTTTACCCTTCTTTTTAATTTGATAATATGTATTTGTTACATAACTCTATGCTGTATTTTCTTTATGTGAAGTTTTTCTCCCTAGGCCTCTGCTCAAAATAGGCTCTGCCCAGTCGGACTTTCCCATTAAACAAATGTAAAATAAATAAATATGAATTGCAGATGGTGCTACTGACAAAAAGACAGGATTGATAACAGATGCTGGCAGAATCCTAGATGTTATGTTTGCATTGTGTGTGTTGATGATGGACAGTTGTATTAACCACATGTTAGAATGTCAGCTTCTGTTGTGCAGTTTGGAGACAAAAACGGAGTGATGGGATTGTGCTGGTTTGGGCATGTGCTGAGAATTGATGATGGGTATATTGGGAGAAGGATGCTAAGGTTGGAGGTGCCAGGTAAGAGGAAAATAGGAAGGCCTAAGATATGTTTTGTGGATGCGGTAGCAGAGGACATGCAGGTGACTGGTGTGACACAGCAAGATGCAGAGGACAGGTAGAAATGGAAGTAGATGATCTGCTGTGGCAAGCCCTAATTTTACTATCCAAAAGACTAGGAAGAAGAAGATGTCATCTGTGTTTGGAGAAACCCCATCTGTACACTTGTGGCAGGTGTTCACAGAAGGAGTACCTATTTGAAGGTTAGTGTGTCTTACCTCAGTTTGAGCTTTAACAAAATGTCTTTCTATTACCTGCTCTAGATTGTGTGCAGAGGCTGTAACACTTTGCCCTTGTACATGCAGAAACGTCAGTACACTTGCTTTCAAATAAAAAATGTCTGATGCTTTGTAGCATGCAGATCTAGCTGTCAGAACCTCTTTTGCATAATAAGCAGCAATTTTCCCACTTACATATCAATGACCAAATGACTTAGTGGTTAAGGTCTTCGCCTCCCATGCACAAGGTGCAAGGTTTAATCCTGACATATAACCAATGCCTGTTTGGAGTTTGCATTCTCTCCCTGAGTTTCTCCCATGTCCGAAAAACATGCTGAGTGTTTCCATCTCAAACTCACAAATTAATGGAGCTGTGGGCATCAGCACATACTCTACATGGTGCCCTATAGGGAGAAGAGTTGTACAGACCAACTGGCTTGGTCATCTACTGTCGTTTACAGTATCCTCAAGATAGGAGAACACAGATCACAGACTGCTCACTGTGGCAGGGTTAGACACTTAACGGTGTAAAATATGGCTCTAGGTGATTCGATCATGTTTACTAATGTTGCCAAAAATAGGTTAAGGACCTGGCCTACTCTGACCTATGCCAGGGACCCTTTCTAATGGTGGGAGTGCGTGCCCACCATAAAGCCTAGCCCTGGGTCAATAAGCTATCTAGACAGCTCTCTTGAGTGAAAGCTGGACGTAAAAACCAAGCAACTGCCAAACATGAACTGAGAATTGCTACACTTAATGTAGGTTCACTGACAGGATGCAGTTTGGAATTGAATGACATGGAAGAGGCTGGACATCCTATGTATCCAAGAGTTGAGATGGAAGGGCAGTGCAGCCACTTGGCTTGGGATCCAGAGTCTACTACTCAGGTGAAGGGCAGGCTAGAAATGGTGTAGGAATTATGGTGAGAGAGAGGCTTCCAAAGGCAGTAAGGAATATCATCAGAATTAATGATAGACTCATGGAAGTCAGACTCCAGTGTAATCTCAGCCTATGCCCCACAGCAGACAGTGAGGAAAATAGTGCATTCAGACAGCAGTTGCAAGACCTACTAGACAAAGCAAGAGAAGTGTTGAATAATGGGTGCACAGAGGACAGCCTGGGTGGGGCAACATGAATAAAGTTAGCTAAAGCATTCTAGATTTCTGTTTGGCAAATGGTCTAGCAAATGGCTTGATAGTAGCCAACAAATGGTTCAGAAAGAGAGAGAAACAGTCTCATACAAGAGTAGTCATCTCCTGGTATGGAGAGTGTAAAGTCAAAACCACTAGTTGCCACAATCAGCTGTAAGCAGTGACCAAAGAAAGCTCTGAGGTCAACAGAGACCTGGAAGTTGACTGTAGAGAAAGTACAACACTCAGGGCTCTAGCACTCCAAGAAGAGGAGGAAACAGGTGGAGATGAAGAAGAATGGCAGCACCTAAAAACAGCATGTGAAAAGATATGTGGCCAAGCCAGATATGGAATCAAGGTACATAATGCAGAATTCCAGGAAGTCATCAAAAGAAAGAAGGAGTGCAGGAAGAAGTGGGAGATAGAAAAGACTGACCAGGCTAGGAATGGTTGGCTAACAAAGAATCTAAGAACTTACAGTAGCAAAGAATAGGCATCAGAGGCACTTTACCAACATCTGGAAAGTGACTCAGTTATGAAATTGACTCAATAAGGGCCACAAAGAAACTATATCAGGTAGCAAGGCAAAGACAGAAAGATAAAGAAGATAGTCAGACACCCTTATAAGGGATGCCAGCAACAACCTACTCACCAGTTCAGAGGGCATCAAAGGCAGATGGAACGAATATTTCCAGCAGCTTCTGAATGAAGAGAACCCCACAGAAGCTGTACTGCCCCAGAAACGGCCTACGCTGAGTGAAGATGAGGAGCCTACCCTAGAAGAAGTAAGAACAGCACTAATGAAAATGAAGTCAGGGAAAGCAGCAGGCTCTGATGAGAAAGGTGGGTTCCTATCGCATGATCGAAAATTGTAAATGGCGAATGCATATTGAGTGAACCAGATTGGTCGAAATGTCGAAATGTTGCATATGTAAGATGGAAATCACTGTAGGGAATATTTTCCCTTTACTTCAATCGATCTCGGAGTAGGAATATTTAAGTAGTGGGTGTGTGGGGGGTGCAGGGGGGCTTGCCCCCCTGCCTACAGCATTTAGGTAAGTAGAGTTTTTTATTTTTATTTTTTTATTATATTTTCAAAATTTCAAACTTCGCTCATATGGTGTCTACCATATGATGTTTGATGTATGAAACTTTCGAAAATATAATATAGACTCGAGAAAGGCGTATCCCAGATGACTGGAGAATAACCATACTTGTGACAGTGTACAAGAACAAAGGGGACATCCACAGTAGAGAGGCATCAAACTCCTATCACAATTCATGAAAGCTCTGGAGAGAGTGATTGATAAACGGATATGCAGAGTAGTAAAATGTAAGATGGGAGTTGAGCAGTTTGGGTTCAGATCAGGATGCAGCACAATTGACCCAATGTTTGCATTGACTTGATAAGAGGCAAGAGATAAGGAAAGAGTCCAACTGGGCATTTCTGGACTTGGAGAATGTATAAGGACCCAATGACTCAAGTACGGACAGTGTTTGACCTCACAGAGGGGTTCCCAGTGGGAGTGGGTGTACATCAGGGTTCAGCTCTGAGCCCACTGCTGTTCATACTGGTGATGGACTACATTAGCAAACAGATTGGAGGGGAGGCATCAACAAAGCTGCTGTATTCAGATGATGTGGCAGTGCAAGCACATGGGCTGAAACTAAGAACAGATGAGATGTTGGTAATGGCAGCAAGTTGGGGAAATCACAAGAAGTTGAGAATAGAGATAGAAGGGAAGATAGTGAAACAGGTAAACAGCTTCAAGTATCTGGGTGGGGTAGTTGAGGAGAAGGGTAGTCTGAATGAAGAGGTCAAAGCTAGAATCAGAGGGGCTGCAGCCAACTGGCATAGAGTATCAGGTGTAGTCTATGACAGATAAATGCCAAAAAAAAGCTGAAATGTAAGGTGTACAAGGCAGTGGTGCGACCAGTACTACTGTATGGTACAGAAACCTGGTCAGTAAAGGCAGAGCATTTGAAGATGCTAGAGGTGATGGAAATGAAGTGTCTGAGAAAGGTGGTAGGATGCACACTGTGAGACAAGCGAAGAAATTAGGACATAAGAGCAGAAGCCAAAGTAGCTCCGATTGCAGAAAAGATCAAAGAGAACAGATTGCAATGGTTTGGGCACATGTGTAGAAAAGCAGAAGACAATTTGGTCAGGAAGATTTGGAGCAAACAGGAAGAAGGTAAGAGGAAGCGTGGACGTACAGAAAAGAGGTGGATGGATTGTGTAAAAGAAGATCTGCAACAGTCAGGCATGAGTATGGAAGAAGGCAGGAGTGTGGCACTGATTCGAGAGAGTTGGCAACAGTTAACACGATACTCTGACCCCATGTAGAGAAATGGGAAAAAAGGGAGCTGATGATGATGATGATATCAACGACAGAGTTATTGCTCCACCTTATGAAGGACCTCATAATGTACACCCCATTGATTAGTCACCTGAAAATAGCAGTCAGATAACATATATTGTACCTCTCCTTTTTTGCATTCTCTATGCAGATACCAGGTTCAAACTTAACATTATCACCCATCATTTCCCCTGTTTGCCATGCTAGCATAGTTGACATGGGTTTTATGACTCAGTGCAGATAATGCATCAAGTGCACTGAAGGGCGTCTATCTCCTGCATTACTGAAGTACAAATTTCAAGAGATCCACCTACAGTATAGTAGGAAACTGGAGTCCGTGCTTTCTTGATTTCAGAAGGATAACACTAAATAGGTTGTTCACTCACACACCTTAACTCTTACTCATAATATGCAATCAACACAAACCATCATTTGCAGAGGTACTCCCCATAAACCAACCTAAACAGCAGACAAATCCTAAATGCAATCAGGTTACAAGCAGACAATACACATAAGAAATATAATCACCACTGTCTCACCATAGAAGTCCTTAAGGCAATGGGCATGTATCCCAAAGGTTTTTATAATGGTTGACTGTATAGTGAGATGTACAGATGCCCCAATAACCAGCTTAAACAAGGATATGTTTAGTGCCAGTTGTGTGGCAGATGTAGTCATCATAGCACACATACAATCAAGTCTCTCAACAAGTCCCATTCTTAATCCAGCATACTTCATCTAAGTATGCACAACTTGAGACACGAATATAGGAGATATTTGAACACATGCATGATTGAGCTATCTAAATATAGATCCAAGCCAGGTATATCCTTATGTTTGAGTAGCATTATACTCTCACCTAGGATGATACCAATATATAAAGAACAACAGATTTTTTGAACTTGCCTAAGTTTCTGGTGTCATAGTATGGTAATACAGTGCCTTTCAGTGTGGGATGACAGGGTGGATAGAGAATGCTGCTTTGCCAGACATAAGCCACTTGACTGCATCATAATCCCTTTATTAGACATGGTCACAAAAACAGAATACCCAATGTGAAAATGTACACCTCCAACAAAGTAAGGGCCATGCTGCTATACCCTAAGAGTTCACATCTTAAACCGCATTCTCTTTAAGCACTCTTCCCAGTGAAGATGTTGATGTCTGTGCAGTCACAGAAATCTGGTTCAAGGCTGCAGTAAGTACTTTGGCCTTGCAAGGCTACAATGCATTTCAAACAGACAGTAAATGGAAGTGGTGTGAACAACAGGAGGTGTCATATCTATTTACATTGAAGATTAATGCACCTCAAGACTATTTACAGAAGATAACTACATGGAGTTATTCTATGCCCAATATACTGAGGATAGGAAACCCCTTGATGTTATCACCATTAATAGGTCACCATACATAAACACAAAAGGCCACAAAGCCTATATATTACTGCATTGAACAATTAAAGTAGAACAAAAAAACACAGGCATGGGTGAGTTAAAGTATTCATCTGTTGATCAGGATAATTATAGGACAACAATCTCACTTGCAAAATATTACCCAGAGTTTGAGAAATAAAATGCCATTTAAGAAATAGTGCATCATCCAACAAGGTTATCTCATATTCCAGACATGTACCTCAAAAATATGACTGAACAATGTAATGGCACATGTGTAGTGCCTGCACTGTTAACCCAACTATAAGGCGGCATATTTTGAATTAGATATAGCTACTGAACTCCCCAAAGGGGGAATCAGGTTCACAAATATCATACATCATCTAAGGTAACTACACTCTCCTAAAGGATAGTCTAAACTACTTCCAAGACACACCCTGGGATTCAATAAAGTGAAATTTCCGTGCAGGAACAGTGTAGCTGAATATGGCCACCAAGAGATCCAGTAAACTAATGTTCTGACGTGCACAAGCCTGCATACACTATTCCTGCATGGACACCACTGCATAATGCTAATTACCTCATTTGCTGGTGAAAACCATGTGAATGAGATGAATTAGTGATTCAGCTAGCAGGCAGGCATCCGTGCAAAAATAGTGTTAGTTGCAGAAATGTATTCAGCTACTAGCCGAATACATTTCTGCAAAAACTAAAACGGAGGCATGACACCCCAAATAAAAGAATGTATTATAAACTTTATGCATGCCAGTGGCCAAATATATGGACATTGTCATAGAAAAGTGTCATTTTTCTAAAAATAAAACTTTTTTTTGGCCATTTAAGCATAGGTCAGCAGCACACAAATGGGATCATGCCAAAAATAAACAAAAATGAGAAAACACAATTTTAAGTGAAATCTGCATTTTGTCATTATAGTCTATGGCATGCAGAATCAAAACAATACCAGGCAACAGTGGTTGCTAAGGGAAAAGGGTCTGGGGTAGTGCAGTAACTAGGGACTAAGGCAGTGGGGTATGCAAATGAGGGGAAATTTACTGAATCACAAAAATATTCTAAGTGCCAAACTGCACCGAACCGTGTAGGTGCTATAACATGATCATGTAAGCAGGAGGAGCAGCAGACATGAAAAGGGTGTGTTTCATGCATGGTGTGAGCACATTGGAGCTACATGGCCACTAGATAAGCTTAGCTAAGCACAGCTAAGCAAGGGTGTGTGTCCGAGGCTGTATTCACTTATTCCATTAACTGAAGAGCATGTTCGCTTCCGGGAAGGGCCATTTCTCAGTGTTTACATTAACTAAACGGGGTTGCACGGCATGCACCAGGTCTAAAACAAAACAAAAGAAAAAATAGAAATAACAGAACTGTTTACATTTGGGCACCCGGTTTGTGCAGTGAGATCCGTGGCTTAAAAGTGGAGGAAGTGGGAATGAAAAAATGTAGAAAAAAGGGAAACAGAAGAATAAAAGCAATCAAGTACAAATTACATAGCTAGCAGGTGGAATGCATCATGGTCTACCAATCATACAGGCAACATCTGCAGCACAACCGTATAAACTATGGAAACATCATATAGTCTGTTTTTTTCCCACAAACTCTGCACCATTGGTGTACACATGTGGGGCAAGTTCAACTGGAAAAATGTTAGTGGCTGACAATGCTTTGATCCATCAGTATGTGTTAGAGGCTAAGGGCTGTGAGGAGGATAATGCTGCGAATGGCCACAGACCGAGGAGAAGAGTGTTCAGATCCAGGGTAACTTACCAGGGGCTACATGATCTGGAGATAGCAGAATGCTACAGAGTGGGCAGAGACATCCTGCAGCAAATCATTGAGCTGTGTTGATCTCAACTCAGATGCAAAGCCAACAGAGGGAAACCCATCCTAGTGGATACCAAGGTATGAGTAGCCCTAAGAATACTAGCTACATGTACTTTCCAAAGACCTACTGAGGACATCATGGGGGTCTCACAAGCATCTGCATCCAGGGTACTCCACCAATTCCTAGATACCATGCTACCACATGCCGGTGAGCACATTTACTTCTCCAACACCCATAAGGAGAAGACCGGCAATATGCGTCTCTTCCACTGTTTAGCAGAATACACGGAGGTACAGGGTGAGATATACTGCACACACATACACATCAAAGACCACCCAGTGAACAGGGTAGGGTCTAGATAAACCGCAAGGACTTCCCCTCCATCAACTGCCAGGTTGTGTGCAATGTCTAGGTCATTATCATGAGTGTGTGTGCTGGCAGCCCTGGAAGCTATCACGACTCCCACATCTGGCATTTGTCACAGCTGTACCAGGCATTTGTCAGTAGGGGCATCCCGTATAGCCATCTGGTGGGGGATGCTGGCTATGCATTGGAGCCATGGATGATGACACACATCAGAAATGCACACACGCCTGCACAAGAATGCCATAATGAGGCACACTCAAAAACCAGGATCATCATAGAGCATATGATTGGGATGCTCAAGTCATGGATCCCCTGCCTTGCCATATCTAGTGGAGCCTTGCAGTACTCTCCAGCCACATGTGCACAAATGTTCATAGTATGCGCTGTGTTACACAATATGCTCCTGAGGAAACAGCTTCAGCAGGAACATCATGGGGAAGGACCACACAGCCCACCAGCATTGTCAAGGTCCCCACAAGTACAAAGGGATGCAGAGGAGGAGGCTTCTGAGCCTGCTCCTGTAGGCAGATGGAGGCATGCCCAGTATGCTCAGCCCTTGGCAAAGAGGCAAAGCATAGCACACACACTGACACTATAGGGACCACAGGGACTGGCACCTCTCTCTGACTCACACACACAGTAAAATGGATAACACACACATCACATTACCTGTAACTTACCATGTATAGACAATGTACTGTGTGCATCCAACACAGGCGGGCCTCAAGCACCATCCTCACAACGGCTGTAGGGACGAGGTAAGTCAGTGTTCCTAACAATAAATTAATGGATTAGTATGTTTTGGTAGCATATCTATGGAAATGCTGCATGCATGTAAAGGAATGGGGTGGCCTACTGGGATAGCAGCTGACAACTGACAGCTGTGTGGGGCACCAGGAAATGTCTGCCCAATACTGGCCTCCACATATTATGTTATAGTATGTAATACCCAAGGTGGCAAATCCCACTGCAGTATATGTGTGGGGCCAACTAACTGGGTGTTATAGGTCACAGGCATGAATGTCAATGTGGGGGTCCCATACCCACCCCTCAGACCCACACAGAAAGTCAGCTGTAGAAAACCAGAGAGAAATGTCTGGCAAAGGTCCACAAATGGTGGCAATTTTGAATTACCCCCTACAGACTCACACAGTGATAGCATAGTAGGTCTTGCAGTTGCAATAAGGCTATCTAGCATAATAAGGCTGAAACTCAAATGTATGCCATTACAGTCTGACCTGTAGTCTTTACTGATATGCCTCTAGTCCCCAAGACAGGACACAATAGTATGGTAAATGGAACCAAAATGTAAAGCAAATATCAGCACAGTCTGTGCAAATATGTACAGTTGACAGGTGTGCCCCCCATATACCCATAGAAATGCAGTAGCATGTATGTTTGCAGGGAAATATTTATTTTATTTATTTATTTTACATTTGTTAACCGGGAGAGTCCGACTGGATACATGTCCATTTTCAACGGAGGCCCGGGGAGAAAAGCTCCAGGTACATAACAGACATATGAACATTGTTAATGCAAAAAAGGAAGATAGTTGAGTTCTAAATACAATATAAAGATACATCACATCTTGGGAAAAAAATAACAGCAGCATATAAAAAAAAACATAGGTCAGTTACAAAGGCGAGGTACCTTGTTAAAAAGCGGTTAAGGATAGTGAGGTAAGAGAAGGGTAAATGATAGTGGTTAATCAGGTTTGGAACAGGGACATTGCCAGAGAGTATTGAGATGGGGTTTAAGCTTTTTGAATTGTAGGAGTGAAGGTTCTGAGGTGAGCATGGTCGGTAGGGAGTTCCACATTTTACCTACAAAGTTTGAGAATAGAGAATCCCCAGCAGAATTATTGGCTTTGGTAGTTTGAGCTAAGATGTTATTGGAGGAGCGTAAAGATTGCAGGTTAATATAGGGGTGAATGATGTTTTTCAGAGCTGGTGTTTTCTCTGGGTGATACAGTATCTGGTGAGCCGTTTTGAGTTGGTTGAAATGGAGTTGGCTGGAAAACTCTAACCACCATAGTTGCTTCAAGTTAGTGCAGTGGTGCGTTCTAAAGGTGGAATTTGTGGCAAATCTAGCTATGTGATTGTAACAAGAAGCAAGCTTGTTAAGGGTTGTCTTGTTTAGGTTTGTAAAAAGGGGGGGGGCATAGAAAAGAGTTGATAATAGGTGTGTGCTGGCAATTGTAATTTTAGCGTGAGGAGTGAGAAAGTGTTTTACTTTATAGAGAGAGCCAAGCTTTTTATTGACGGTTTTGATGGTTAGATTGAAATGGGTGTCAAATTTAAGGGAGTTAAATAGCAGCATAGCGCACAAAGGCAGGACTATCCCAATACACATGAAAACATGTTGCATCTCCACAATATGCAGGAGTCAATGAGCTATGTGTAAGTGTGGTTAATACTGATAGGATTTGGCCAGCACATTCTACTGGCAGTGGTCTTGTAGTACCTGAGGTACAGTGCTGTCTTTAACAGGGCCATGCATAGAAAACTGCAGTGCTAATTATTATGCATGCCACTGACAACTACTGCTCTGCCACTGACATAACTGGAAGTCGCAGTGCTATATGGAATATACTACACATATAATGGACTTACAGAAGGCTGTATAGCAGAGGTGCTAAGGCTTTTGTGAAGATAGTGCTTTTTGGTTCAGTTGCCAGTGGTTATTTTCAATAATTCTTTTTTTTTATGTTTGCTTTTACATATAATGGGCATGCCTGCACAGTAGAATGCACTCTGTACCCACACTCATAACACCCAACCTCTGACAGCAAGACATCTGGATAAGGGCAGAAATAAAAGTGGAACAAAGGCACAATGGTAGGCATGTGTTGTAAATATCACCCTTACATACTGAGGACATTGGTAAGGTGAAGTTTTACAGTAGCGGAAATTGTCTGAAGGTTATGTAGTCTGAAACAGTAATGTCTGCCATTATTTTGCAACATCACTCTTCAATTATATATAACTAACTTGCCATAAAAACACAAGTTTATGTAGACAGGATGAAACCTCAAGCCAAACACCTGGACAGTCTGCCAAAAAATGTACAGGTGAGAGGTATGGCCACACAAGGATATGACATCTCAGGTTAAAAAGATACCACACAAGCAGTAGATCTCCAGCCAGTATATCACCAAGTTGCTAGACTGTTTACACTGCATGTCATCACTCAACTGCCAGTAACCGTACCTCACAACTGGCTTTGTTGGGCAAGAATGTACGTAGCTGTCCACATAATATTGGTCTATAGAGCATACAACTAGTATTCCTCTGGTAAAGCACTGTGATGATCTGAGAATGTCTAGCACTGGTAATGACACAATACATTGCAGTGTCAGACTCCTTATATGTCAGGAAATGTCTGCTAAACAAACCCGGTACTCCGAGGAAAGTCCCCGTGTACTCCTGAGAGGTATGGCTGTAGTACACAATACCCCAGACCAGAGTACACTAATCTCTGGAATGAAGTCCCACTCTAACTATAAAAGGCCACACCGGGCATGCTCCTACACTTACAAAATCACAGGATATGTTGGAGCCCACATCGGACTATATGACTGTATTGTGTATATATGTCTGTGCATACAGACAGCAATGTACACGTTAACAGTCGCCACACATGCTCATCAGACAGGATTACCCTCAACTAGCTGTAGGTGGCCCATATGTGATATATCTGCATCTGTTGCATGTGATATACAGATGTATATATATATATATATATATATATATATATATATATATATATATATATGTATAAATATATATATATATATGTACAAATATATATATATATATATATGTACAAATATATATATATATATATATATATATATATATATATATATATATGGGCAACAGATAATATATGTCAAGCATACACACACACACATAGATGTGATGAACTGAGAGACAGAAAGTGATAGAAAGAGAGACCCAGGGGGACACATACAGAGTGAGTCACACACATGGATACCCTGAAGGGCATACAGTAATGTCATGCTGTGGACAGTGCCATACCAGTTGAAAACAGTTGCACGTGCCAGCATAACAGGTGAGCCCCATTGTGTAATAGCATTGAGGTTGGGCTTATCATATCACATCACCTGCCTGTGTGTGTGTGTGTGTGTGTGTGTGTGTGTGTGTGTGTGTGTGTGTGTGTGTGTGTGTGTGTGTGTGTGTGTGTGTGTGTGTGTGTGTGTGTGTGTGTGTGTGTGTGTGTGTGTGTGTGTGTGTGTGCATGAGTGAGGGAGTGTGTGTTTGTAGGTGAAACTGTTTTAGGCCTTTCTCACCCACAACACTTCCCAGTGCCCCCACTTTATCAGTCCTGCTGATGTCATTCCCCTTATCAGCACCTTTGACCAGTTGTCATCCCAGTAAGCTCTGTAGCGCATGTGACATATTCGTAATACTATAGTACAAATAATTAGATAAGCAGAGGATCTACACTCAGATCTGCCAGATGTGTGTGTGTGGATGTATAAGTGTGTGTGTGTGTTTGTATGAAGAAGTATTTTGATTAGTTTCCCACCCAGTGCCCTACTTTATCAGTCCTGCTGATGTCATTACCTTTATCAGCACCTTTGGCAAGTTGTCTCCCCAGTAAGTTCTGTAGTGCATGTGGTAATTGTGTAATACTATAGTACAAATCACTATATTGGCAGGGGTTCTACTCTCAGATCCGGCAAATGTGTGTGTGGGTGTGTAAGGGTGTATGTTTGTAAGAAGATGTATTTTGATAAGTTTACCACACAATGCCCCATTTTATCAGTCCTGCTGATATCATTCCCATTATCAGCACCTTTTGCCAATTGTCAACCCAGTAAGCTCTGTAGCATGTGTGATAACTGCATAACACAATAGTATAGGCAGGGGTTCTAATCCCAATACTGGTAAGTAAGTGTGTGTCTGTGTGTGTGTGTGTGTGTGTGTGTGTGTGTGTGTGTGTGTGTGTGTGGCCTGCTGATGTCATTCAGCTTAGAAGTACCTTGTGACAAGGTGAAATCATGTAAGCTTCATGCCACATCTGATAACTGAGTAACACTATAGTAAATATAACTAGAGAGACAGGGGTTCTAATCTCAATACTTACAACTGTGTGTTTGGGTGGGAATCATATCCTGTATGGGTTATACCATTTTGATATATGTAACATCCATGCCTGTTTACCACCTCCCGATGACATTACTTTATAAAGCGTGTTAACGGCATCTGCTTCACATGCAGCATGTTAAACCATTGTACAGGCCATACCAGTCATCTGTATAGATGTGTATGGAATATCTAGATGTTTGCAAAATATATGTAGTGTGTGTCCCCTAACAGTGACCATGTATGTGATATCTTTGCCAGATAGGTCACAGTTAGTGTAATGACACACATGCCAGCATCAGATATCATACCTGACTGAAACATCATGCTGATACAATGTCTGTTACCCTATCACTTGTCCAGGCTTGTAGGAGCAATATATTGCTCCAGTTGCTATTTCTGGTATGTTATCTCACCATCCATGGAGGCATTCAAAACCTTACATGCTGTAAGAGGTAGTGGTTTATGTCCCGCACATATAATCTACGTGGGGTATGTTACACTTTAGTACATTAAAGTGGATATGTAGGTTTACTAATCTATTGCCAGTTTTGTTTGTGATACTGTATGCACCTCCCCCGTGTCAGTCTTTACTGTGTGTATGCAAAGGATACATTCTTTTGTCTCCCTGTTCCACCCTGTGAACTCAGGAATACATACCACAAACATGTCAAACACAGTAGCATGCATGCCCTCACCAAATGCATCAGGGTTGATTCTAAGGGAAAGAAATGGCAGGGGCAACAGGTACTGACAGGTAAATCTGTTGCAGTCAATCTAATGGCTAAGCTTGTAAGGGACCTACTGACAGTACTCCAGTAATCTGTTCTGTATGTATGCGCCTGTGGTACTATACAACACTGAAGTGACAAGTCTGATGGCTGCCTGTCTGTGAGAAGTGATATGTATGCAAGGTCACGCTATCTGACAACAGTGTCCATCACACACTGTTGCATGCATACACACCTGAAAAACATACATATAAAGCTGTACCTTGGCTATGAAATGGTCAGTGTATTTCCATGCTGTCATACTCCATGTTGGTAATGTCTGCAGGGCCACAGCCTGCAGACACACAGACACCTGGAACACAAACAGAATGCAGCATGTCAGACTATATTCTGTCAGAGGTACTAACAGCAACAATGCATCAAGGCTAATAAGGTACACAAACCTTTATGTGTACCCCTAACAAATGCAAGCAGACAGCACCGTACACAGTATCACATAGCTACACTGTACTATATTCACCCTGTGCATCGGACCCATATAAGCATGTCCCTACATCGATGGCATGGATGACAGGGATGTGGCACAGGTATCACCATATACACAGGGTGTGGTGTGGGTTTGACAGAGGCCTAGGCTGGGCCATACAGTTGACATCATGTGTGTGTGTTTGGAGAGGTATCCTATAGATGGGTTGTGTAGAGGTGCTGTGTGTGTCTGGAGGTGACCTTCCTGTTATACAGATGTGTGTGTGTGTATGTATGCACACAGTCACATCATGTGGCTGCCCTACACAGGGGTACATTGGACAGCTGTGTACCGTACATAACAGGGTGTCCAGTTCACCATCTTTGGACACGGACATGTGAACTGGTTCTGCCAGGGGTTTCACTGGCACCATCAGGCCTATGGCCAGATGCAGTACTGCTTCCCAATGGTGACTGCTGTCTGCTGGATCCATGTCCCTGATGGGACCAGACAGGACCATGTGCCCATGGCCTGCTCCGTTGTGATGTGGACAACAGCCCCTCCTTCAGTAGTGCTGATGTCACTGCCACTACAGGAGTGTGAAGGGGCATGGCCCCATAGACTCTCAGCTGATGTTGGTTTTGACCTACATCTACATGGCCAACGCTCATCTCCCACCACACACTCTAGCACAGACATGCTTTGGTTGAGGATTGCCAAGGTCTCACCCCATTGACTATTCATGATCTCAGTATTTTGGAATGTGGCCTCAACAAGGTCATTTAAGTTGCCATTTAAATCAGGAAGAGTTGCATCCAACACCCTTAGTATTTGTCTGGTGTTGTATTCACTACGTGCCTGTGCATCCATGACAGCCTGAAACATGCATCTGGTGACACCTGCTGTGACACTTGTGACAGCGGCTTGATGAGCAACAGACCTCCTGTGAGCACCCCTGTCCATCCGCCTGTGTGGAACCTGGACTGGCCCTTAGCATCATGCAGTGCAGCCCTTTCCATTTAATGTTACTACTTATATGCACCTCTGTGATATGTGAGTAGTATTAGTAGGTGATGGGCCTTCAAGTAGCACACATTGCACCCATGAACACATAATTGCTGTTCCCCTGTATAGCACTGGCTATGGCCAGTGTCTACACACACATCTGTCCTAGTCACCACACTAGCCTGTCCCATGCCACCACCTTCCAACTGTCCATCATCTGTGGCTGCTGGGGATGGGCATGTGTGGACATTGTGACTGTGTGCGGGGACATTGTGGATGACTGTGGAATACCAACCAATGGCACAGATTCAACCACTGACAACCCCACCTGTGCCTATTGCCATCATCATTGTCAGAGTCTGCAGAGACACTGACATCTGATTCTGAGTGGGATGGACCACAACCACCATGACCACCTGTGGGGGGAAGACAGAATATGTAAATTAATACCTGCACTATAGCATTTGGTGCTACACACACATATGCTCGCACACACACACACTCACACATACACACACATACACACACACACACACACACACACACACACACACACACACACACACACACACACACACACACACACACAAACATACACACAAGCACACGAACACACACACATACACACACACACACACATATGCACACACACACACACACACAAGCACACACACACACACACACACACACACACACACACACAGACACACACACACACACACACACACACACACACACACACACACACACACACACACACACACACACACACACACACACACACACACACACACACACACACATTCACAGGTGGGGTGGCAGACAGGCATTACACAGACCTCACAATAGTCAACTGGAGACATTCACAACACAGTCAGACCACTACATACACACCCTGGGCGGGCCCTCAACACCATGCAGTGCAGCCCTTTCCACTTAATGTTACTACTTATATGCACTTCTGTGATATGTGAGTAGTATTAGTAGGTGATGGGCATGCAAGTAGCACACACTGCACCCATGTACACATAATTGCTGTTCCCCTGTATAACACAGTGGCAACTCATACAGAACATACCTCTCAACTGTGCAGAGTGTTGCTGAATGCCTACATGTGTGGCTAATATTTCTGGTCTGTTCATCATAAATCCTGTGTTTGTCTAATACATTGCTGGGATGATAGGAGGACTGGTGTCACTAATTAATGACACATTTTGCGTTTCACACTTCAAAACCTGCAGTATATGTATGTTACAACAGAACCAGTTACACTAACAACCTTTTAAACTTACAGTGGTTATTATAAGTGTAGACACCCCTGTTAACATGCCAGGTTTGTCTGCTATATAACATGAGACCACAGAAATCATGTGATAACATTTCCCACCTTTAATGTTATGTATAACCTATGCAATCCAACTGAAGAACAAACACATCACTTTAAGGTAAGATGTAGAAGTTGAAATACATACAATAGGCTGGTTGCATGACTGTGCACACCCTTAAACTAATACTTTGTTAAAGCACCTTTTGATTTCATGACAGCAGTCAGTCCTCTTGGGAAGGTGTCCATCAGCATGGCATATCTCGACATAGCAATATTTGTATACTCTCCCTTGCAGAAGCCCTCCAACTCTGTCAGATTGCAAGGGCATCCCTTCTGCACAAGCCTCTTCAGGGCACCCACAGATTTTCTATTGGATGTAGGTGTGGACTGTGGCTGGGCTATTCCAAATGTTGATTGTCTTCTGGTGAAGACATTCTTTTTTGGATTTGGATATATGGTTTGGGTCATTGTCATGTGGAAAGGTGCAATTCCTCTCCATCCACAGTTTTCAATTAGACACATGATGATTTTGGGCCAAAAGGGACTGGTATTTGGAACTGTTCCTAATCCCCTCCACCTTGGCTAACATCCCACTTCCAGCTTAAGAACAGTAACCCCAAAGCAGGACTCTGCCATCATCATGCTTCACCATGGGGATGGTGTTCTTTTGGTGATGCACAGTGTTGTTATTGTTCCAAACAAACCTTTTGGTATTGTAGCCAGAATGTGCAACCTTGGTCTCATTACACCATAACATATTTCGCCTCATGCTTTTAGGAGACCTGATGCTATTTGTTGAAAAATTCACCAGACCTGGATGTTGTTCTGTCTGAGAAAAGGCTTCCATCTTCCAACCCTACCCCATAGGCTAGACATGTGGAGAAAATGGGAGATTGCTGTCATATGTAGTACATGACCGGTACTTGCCAGAGATTCCTGTAATTCCTATAGTGTTGTTGTAGGTCTCCTGGCAGCCTCCCTGAACAGTTGGGATCTTGTCTTTTCCACACATTTGGAGGGATGTCCAGTTCTTTGCAATGTCACTGTTGCCCCATATTTTCACCACCATTTGATGACTGTCTTCACTGTGTTCCATGATATATGCAATGCTGTGGAAATGTGTGTGTACCCTTCTCTGGGCTGATACATTTTACAAATGAGATCCCTTTGTTGCTTCATAAGCTGTATGTGAACTATGGCTGTTGCTGTAGCTGGCAACTGAGTAAATGTTAGGATAATCCTGGTACAATAGCCGACCATTATTTGCTGATAATCAAAGAGTCTCTGTAATTGATGGCAGGTGTGTACCCAAGAAGGCGTAATGCTGTAATTTTATCGAAAGGTGCTTCAGGACAGTATTAGCTTCAGCCTGCACACACGTATGCATCTAGCTTCTTGTATGTTTTTTATGTGCCATCATTGTTCTCCTTACAGATTTGTTTGTTTTACAACTGGATTTTACAGGTTATATGCCACATGAAAGGTTGGAAGGGTTCAAAGATGTTTTATTGTGCTCTAATTTTTGTATATCACAAACACCTGGCATTATAACAGGTGTGGGTACACCATTTATATGCACTGCATAACACTAATTTATAACATATGTCCCTAGTTTTGGGCCTTTGTCTCCCCATTTTGACAGTCTTTGTCCAGATTTATTGCAATGGCAGCTTGTGAGGTATGCCATGGATATGTGACATCTCCTGCAAATAGGCCCCTCTGATGACCACTGTGATGTAATGCAGTTAACCCCACCACAAGTGAACATGCAGATATTGCAAAATGGCTGAGAGTAACAGTTGTGTGCATGGTCACATGCATGACCTTCACATACCTGTGGTACTGGTGAGCCACAATAGGAAAATCGCATACTCATCGGCTTCAGGCTGCTGTCCCACATCCAGACCAGAGGCACATATGTAGTTTTGGGGGAGAGGTATTGGCAGCAGACTGACATTTGCTATTGGTACAAGATGAATGCTACTTTTCTGCACAGGTACAGTGCAAGCTCTGATAGTACGCAATTTGATGTCCTTCACCGTAGAAGTGCACTTGTGTGTATTACTAAACCCCACCCAGAAATTCAGTTTGACCTGATATATGCATCTAGATACTCTATAGTGGACAGAATGACTGCTACATGATTAAATTGATGTGCACTGTGGCCTTACGAGGACGCTCTTGCTTGTTGCCTGGGTGTAACCCACCTCCACGACTTGTGTTTCTTGTGTTGGCTGTTGTGTGGGGGCTGCTCAAGTTTGGCAAGGAGCTCCTCTGTTGCCATAAGTGGGGCCTGAGTGGTTGCAACCCCACCTGTAGCAGTACAGTCCCTGGCCATGGCAGCAGCCCTTTGCCGGGCATGATGTATCAGGTCAGTTGCTCGATACCTGATCTGATTGTATGTGCAGCCATGGTGGCCCATGGTGTTAACTCTGTGGACAAGGTTATCCCACAGGGTAGTCTGCTTCCACAGATTTTGTCAGCTACATCTGAACAGCACTACATGGTGCTGGATTATGCCATCGGTGATGGCTGCATTCTCATCTGCAGTATATGCTGGCTGATGATGTATGCCACCTGGAAGACATAAACAGGGAAACACATCACAGGACTTCAAACATTGCCCAGAGTTATTTACAGAGCCAGCACGTCAATATTGGCTGTCATTAGCCACCACTTACAATCACATCATACCCATGTCATCTATCAGCACAGTATAAACCTGAATTGCACTCCTGGTCCTGATGTGTCATGTTCCTCCCAGTGATGGCTAGTACATTGCATAAACCACTATTCATCATTCATGTTTGTGTAAAGCGATTACAGTAGCCATCTTCCTTGCAGATGGGATGTCAATGGTGCTCAGGCTTTGCTTGCATACAGTGTGTAATGGAGATGGAAGCATATGCCTGAGTTCATGTAGGATGCAGAAATGAATGTTAACAGGCCCCATGGAGACTTGCTTTTGTTGACATTGATTAAGCAGTATGCACCTTCTCCCTGATGATGAGGGGAGGGGTGCAGCTGCTGTGCATATCCACCTATACTGATGGTGAGCCAGGGGGGTGATGTTTGCCCTAAACCTGTCTGCAGCAGGTTGGCTATAGCTATGGTGTGTGTGTGTGTGTGTGTGTGTGTGTGTGTGTGTGTGTGTGTGTGTGTGTGTGTGTGTGTGTGTGTGTGTGTGTGTGTGTATGAGGTGTGACTGACCACCATTACAGGGTGAGTTGGGTTGTTGCCTCTGAGATTGCAGACATATGTGAAGACAGCCTTGTGATTGCCCTTGGTGGATCTGTCCAATCTGTACTCCTAGTTAGCCTTAACAATAATCCACCTGTGACCTTATATGCTCATTCAGATAAAGGTTGACTTGCTGCCAAGTTGGTGCCTGCTCCTACTTTGTCCTGTACAGCCAATATAGCGACCGATTATGTGGTTTGTGTATTGCTGCTGTCCAGCAAAGGGGATTTCTCTACCTGGGTGGAGGCAGATTTTACATGTAAGATATTGCTGAGTCCACACAGCTATGTAGGTAGTCATATAGCTGTTTATAGTAGGCATGGACACAATGTCATAACACAGTTGGACACCTCGACAATTTCAACCTGATAATCATGCTTATTCTAGTACTCATGTCTGTGTCAGGGCAATGCAACAACCAGTAGCTGTCGAAATATAACTCTTTGAGATGCACAGAAACTAACATTACACATGTGTACAACATGTACAGCTTATTTACTGGACGTTTTGCATCCCATGTCTGTTGTTATGAGGCAGCCAGGTACACATACTCATACATACATGTGCACAGGTAATACCTGATATACATTTCTGTTCTATGTCAGTATGTCACAGTATTTACACTCTTGCTGCTCAGTCTTTCCTCAACCTGTTCATTCCTGATATCATCCCAGTGATGTATCAGAATGCCAGACATGTTATGTGGAAGAGGCCTTATATATGAATACAAAGCCTGGACATTCTATGGGACTCTGTACAGTTGAGAGGTCTGTGTATTTCCAGATATTGTTGACAGACTGTCAGGATTGTTTAGCAGTGTAGTGTGTAAATATTATTTGGCCTGTGTAGAGACGGGGGGTAGATGTAAGTGTTATGGTTCCTTTTCTATCTGACTGTGCATGCTGCTCCAGTTTCTGGTGGTCTATCAGCTGTATATGTTTGTAGGGGCAGACTGAGACATGTCCCATACCATGGTCAGGAGGCATACTACACTGTGAACTGGGCCAGTATATGTAGGGTTAGTGTGTGAGTGGCAAACATGATATTTTTGTTCACACAGTCCTTATACACTACTGTTCATTTGGATTACTGGTATGTCACTGTGACTGTGGTGAAAATGGTTGTGGGTATGTACTTTCACACTGGTGTCTTTTTTTCAGTGCTGTTACATCCCTGTAGTGCCTGATATATTTGTAAATACATGTGTAATTCCCCATAACAGATTTGGGTTAGTGTTGTGTCAGTCTGACTGTAGTTTGGACGGTGACTGGTGTCATGCGTAGCAGCTCAATGTAGTTTCCATAATGTGATGTTATGTCCAGATATTTGTAAGATGTACTGCTCTCTGGCCCCATAAGTGTTGTATATTTCAAACACATCAGTGGGATGATGTGAGTATTTAAGTCACTAACTAGTGAGAAGTAATTGAGTGTTGGACTTGTGCTATTTTGTCAATATATGTTACAACAGACAGGAGTGTGTTACTGCAGCAACTGTGTAAGCTTATTTACTCCAGTATTTCAGATATGTCCCTATTTTTATGGCACCCCCTACTTTGTCAGGTTTGGTCCAGATTCAATGCAGTATGGGGTTCTGAGCATACTGCTCAACTGGCTGGATTGTTTCAGAATGTCCAGGTTTATTGCTTATAGTTCTGGTCTGTTCCACAGATTAATTATTTTTATTTCTCTGGTAAATCACTGTGATGATCTGAGGATTTCTGTCAGTAAATGATGACATACATTTCAGTTTCAGAACTCCCATCCATCAGAACATGTATGCTGAAACAAAAACTGTTACTCTAGCAACATTCTACATTTTAAGAGCAATATTTGAAATATGTCCCTAGTTTTGACGCATTGTCCCCCCATTTTGACAACCTATGGCCAGATTTCTTGCACTAAGAGGTTGAGAGGTATGGATCTGAGTCCACTGTATATATATATATATATATATATATATATATATATATATATATATATATATACACAATGGTGGCTGTGTTGCGGGCCGGACAGTAAGAGGCAGCCTGCCCCTCGAGGTGCGCCAGGTGGCCCTCAATATGAAGCAGCTGCTCTCCAAACTCAGATCAAAGGGAGCTCTGTACCAAACCCCTGAACTGACTGTGGGTGATAGGATCCTGTCAACACCTGCTCCAAGGTTGGGGAAGGGCCCTGTCCCCTGAGTCAGTTCCACCCAAAGGTGGTTTAGGACCAGCAGACATGGGAGATCCAGGTTGGGTCGCAGTCGTGCCTGGGGCTCAGTGCCATGGTCAGATGAGGTGGGACAGGCAGATCCACTGAGATTTGCCTTCCAAAATGCGCTAAGATGTTGAGGTTTTACAAAATATGTTGGTTAGTCATGAACAACACATTTCAAGATTAGTTATAACAGCATGCATGTGTGTTCCAATTAACCCCAAAAAACAGATTTGAAACAGTTGCATAGCAAACAGAAGACATGCATACATGGGACAACAGTAATCATCATAGCAGCATACCAGTAACATTGATGGCAACAGGCCAGCAACAATAGTATTTGACAAGGTATGTTAACATGCAAGCAATCAAACATATTAACAATAATATAACACAAGTCCCGACATTAGGGTTGCAGCACAACATATCCATAGTATATGAGTAATAAATATTGATGCAGATGAGGGGTAGGGGGGAGAGACAAAAAAATCCATTAACAACTTTCTATGCTTCTATTTTCCACAACAGTATTGCTCAATACTCTATGGGTCTGCCCTCACTTTACATCTACCTATGCCCATAGCTTCTGTAGTACAAACATACCTATAAACTGTCAGTCTGAAATGGAATGAAACAAACTGTGACAACTCTGGGTACATTTAAATAGTAAAAATACATCACATGATCTATCTCATTAAAATTAATGATCTCACTCTTACATGTAAATTGTTTCACTTTATGTAATGAGAAAATGTAAAAAAATGTAAATACATTGATATAAATAAAGAATGTGTGTATATGTGTGTAGAAAGTGTATATGTATAATAAAAATGTATACATTGTATAATATATGAAAAAACTTTACATGTTAAAACCATAAATTTAAAAGTACCGCTGTATGTAACTGAAAGTCCTACGTCACAGTGCATACAATTTCATTAATTGTGACTAAAACTATCTATGAAGACTCCTTAATTTCAAAAGCCAAGTAATGTTACAACATTCATTTAAACCAGGCTCAATGAATGCATTTAGCCTTATTTGCCATGCTAACTTACATTCTTCAAGTAGCAGGTTAAAGGGACCACCCCTAATATTGCACTGTATCTGGTCTATAGCTTTGAAGATGAAATTATGTCCTTTATTTGAAGCTATGTGTTTTGCTAGTGCATTGTCGAGCTTATTAGTTGCTATTACGTATGTGTGTTCGTAGACTCCGCTCCGTCTTGCCGACATAAAATGCATTACACAATGTACACATAGCAATATAGACCACAAATTTTGAATTACAGTGCAACTTATATTTTAACTCGTACTTTTTCTTATTTATAACGAATGTCCTGCCTGTTGCAATAAACTTACACATACTGCAAGTACCACATACGGACATTCCAGCAAACATGTGGGCATGCATTCACGTATTTGTTTCAAGATGGTTTTTGAGGTTTACTTCTCTTCTATAAGTAATTTTCGGGACATTACCTAGTTTGTTTAACATGTTTTCTATAATTCGACCTACATGGCAAGAGTTATCTATTACACACGATTTCTGGATGATATTTTTATTTTATTTCAGGGGCACCAGTCTCAAGCAGAAGAATTTATTGATTATTTGAATGGTTCCACAGATTTCCTTAAGTTCACATTTAATTTTCAACATTCAATTATTGATTATTTAGATGTGAAGCTAATCAAAGATATTGTAAATCATAGGTATATTTCACAAATTCACAGGAAAGATACTTATTGTAATTCATGTTTACTCTTCACCAGTTCTCACCATATTTCCCAGAAATGCTCGATAATAAACGGTCAGTTAATTACGGCAGCTAAAATGGTATCAGTTGAATTGGATTTTTTGGATGAATGCAAGCTATTAAGTGATATGTTTCAACAAAGAGGGTAGCCTCAGCACTTCATTATACCATTTGTAAATGAAGTACAATTGAAGAGAAAAAATGGGATTATCAACCCCATTCTAAACAAGTCTTTCAGTATGAGGGAAGTTATTGAAATTGAACCTAATGAGAATCAACTGACATCAGACTACAATAGATATCACCCAGTAAACAAGATTTTGCCTATGGGGTTTGAATGTAGCTTCATCAGAACGTTCACTACGGATAGTGAAATAGTTAGAATCACTTTGTTCAAAAATTGGGAATTAATAAAATATGACAAATTGTTGTTAAACAAACTAGGTAGTGTCCCGAAAATTACTTATAGAAGAGGAGTAAACCTCAAAAAACATCTTGAAACAAATACATTAACGCATGCCCACATGTTTGCTGGAATGTCCATATGTGGTACTTGCAGTATGTGTAAGTTTATTGCAACAGGCAGGACATTCGTTATAAATAAGAAAAAGTACGAGTTAAAATATAAGTTGCACTATAATTCAAAATTTGTGGTCTATATTGCTATGTGTACATTGTGTAATGCATTTTATGTTGGCAAGATGGAGCGTAGACTTCGTGATAGAGTCTACGAACACACATATGCAATAGCAACTAATAAGCTCGACAATGCACTAGTAAAGCACATAGCTTCAAATAAAGGACATAATTTCATCTTCAAAGCTATAGACCAGATACAGTGCAACATTAGAGGTGGTCCCTTTAACCTGTTACTTGAAGAATGTGAGTTAGCATGGCAAATAAGACTAAATGCATTCATTGAGCCTGGTTTAAATGAATGTTGTAACATTACTTGTCTTTTGAAATTAAGGAGTCTTTATAGATAGTTTTAGTCACAATGCATGAAATTTTATGCACTATGTTGTAGGACTTTCAGTTACATACAGCGGTACTTTTAAATTTATGGTTTTAACATATAAATTTTTTTCATATATTATACAATGTATACATTTTTATTATACATATAAACTTTCTACACACATATACACACATTCTTTATTTATATCAATGTATTTACATTTTTTTACATTTTCTCATTATATAAAGTGAAACAATTTACATGTAAGAGTGAGGTCATTAATTTTAATGAGATAGATCATGTGATGTATTTTTACTATTTAAATGTGACTTGTGTTTTGAAATGGTATCTGAAGAAGTTGCTTTACTGAAAGTGACGAAAAGCGCTTCATTAAACGTTTTTTTGCAGTTTGGAATATTGTTTTTGAGTCTGAATCTACAGAGCTTTCTTTGTTTCAATTTGTGACAGTTTTTATAGTTTGTTTTAACTCTGGGTACATGACTAGAGTGGACTCATACATGTCAGGGTTACATATCTGGCACAGGAGGGGTACCCTGAACTGCTTTCATGTGAATGTACAACTGGCATACATCGACTGGTTTCCTGTCTGTGTCCAGGATTATTTGCAGCAGTGATCACTAGCCATGACAGCATGACACTTGAGAGACATGTATCGGGAGCATACCTCTCAACCTCTTAGAGCATGACATGTGGACAAAACCATATATTAGAGTGGGACAAAGGCCCATAAATATGGACAATTTTTAGATATTGCTCTTACAAACTTAGAAAGTTGATAAAATAACAGGTTTTGCATTTCCATGGCTTTTCTTACGGATATGACATTTGACACTTGTATGTCTATCATTATTTTCTAATTTCAGTCTATAATGGTTTGCCGCTGATTTGCCATGACACCACTACTTTATGTAAAATGGACCAAAATCTGAGACAAATATCTGGACATTCAGTGAATATCTGTGAAGTTGAGAAGTATGATTCAGGAAGAGTGCATATTGCATGTACCTCCCCTGCTGTCATTTGCAGGCAAGTGGTGGGACAACTGAACAGTTGTACACAGTTATTAGTATACCTGTCATACAGCTACTGGGAGCATTTACTTACCTGTAAAACTTGTGGGGAAAATAACTAACACTACCTGACTGTTTTTACATTTATTCCTGATTCCTTGTGTGTAGATATGCACACATCTTAGTACCACTCCCTGGATTTGAACCGTGTCTGGGTTTGCAAAATTAACAACTAAGCTGTTTCACATCACACTAAGCTACTGGGGAACTGCTGTTTTGTGTTTCCTTGGTATCTGCCTAATAGTCTCTTGGTTAGACAGTCTGAACTTGTAATCCTATCAAACATGTATCATAGATAGTTACTGTACTGTGCATTACTCGTTTGGATTACTACAACCTAGAAAGCAAAGGTTAACACAAGACAATGCTGCATGGAACGCGCTTTGATACTTTACATATTACTATTCAGGGTTAAGAGCTTAGTGCAGTATATATTTTACATTTAATGTATATCTCGTTTTACAGTTATACCATCTACAGTTTCTCCTAATAGCATGTTCACAGATGAACCTCAGTTAATGTATGCTGATACAGCCATATTTGCTGAGAAGGACCTCTATACATTCTATATATGTTTACAACAACATACCAGAATAAACAAAAAAGTTTTTAAGGGTCTTTATTGTACTTTTATATTCATCAGTCATACTTTTTTATTTATTCAATTCACACAGTAACAGTATACCTACTAGCGGTAAGCAATTTACTCCTTCTTAGCTATTTTAAGAATATACTGCAAAATTGATTTTTATTCACTGGCCTGTCAGCTCAGCCTCA
The DNA here is from genome assembly GCF_019279795.1 of Protopterus annectens. Taxonomy (NCBI): domain Eukaryota; kingdom Metazoa; phylum Chordata; order Ceratodontiformes; family Protopteridae; genus Protopterus; species Protopterus annectens. Next base: position 1,063,333,668 of record NC_056731.1, on the reverse strand, counting down.
GTAGTCTGTCACCATTGGCTTTGACATTCACAGCCCTCTCTGCTGCAGCTGTAGGGGAGAAAAACTCACATTATGCTTATCCATCTATCACATTCTCAGGCTAGTATTTGCTACAAACTACTTGATAGTGATACTTACACACTACTGGGGCATTCTGGTCCCATCCATCTTGGATCCACTGGTCCAAGAGCACCCCCTTCCTACGCTTTAGGTTAGCATAGTGGTGCTGTACCTGCTCACCAGACTGGGGTATGTCAGTAGCACTGGTGATGTCACATGCAAGATGGTTCCAGGCCTCTGCTTTGTATTGGGAGCAATGGTACTGGCCCTGCAGCAGTCACTTCTCATGTTTTTTTACTAGGAATCTAGCCATGACCCTGGACTCCTGAATGCTCCAGTGTTGCACCTGAAAGCGCACTCCTTCTCCTACATCAGCCATTGTATCTGCACAGATTATGGCTGTATTCCTGCCTGCACCATTTAAATAGTGCAATATTCCCACCCTTTGCTGTCATTGGAACATTTTGAAAAGGTGAAGCTCCGCTAAGCAGTGCACAAACCCGCTGAGCTGGTTTTGACACTGTTTAAAAGAGAAGTTGTTAAGCACTGTTTAACAGTGCGCAAATCTGCTTAGCTGAGCTACCTGTTGCTTATCATTCATGTCTTAGCAATGATTACACCTACTAAGCAAAGCTGAGCATTGCTAACCATTGCTCACTTTTCATTTATTAAATATATCAGAATACTGACTTCAGTTAAGTGTATATGATTTACTTTACATGACATCCCAATATGTGCTTTTCTTACATTGGCAAGGGGTGTGACTATACTGCATGGGACACTTATGTATACATGCGTGGTTTCAAATGTTATATGCACTCACACTTCCATTTTACACCAGCTACACTACCCTGGTTGACAAAAAACAGTTACTACATAATTTAAGTTTAAAAAATAATTTTAACACTGCTTTCCCATGTAAAACGAACTTGCCTGTCTTGGCATTCAAACCATGAACACCTGCGTACAAAGCTGGGACTTTAACCACTACACTACCTCAGCTTGATAATTTCAGTTATATGTTTGTATTTATCTCCTATGAGTTGTTTAAACTATGGTATGAAAAGGACCAAAGTGCGCACACCCACTTAGCTACGCTTAAACATTCCTTAGCCTAGAAAAAATATATGATATTATTATTATATTATTATGTTATGTAGTGAGTATTGTGGTGTTCTGACAAGTCATTGAGGACTGCAGTCGTGAAATAATGGCATACATTTGGCTTTCAGGCTTCTATCCTTCAGAGATTCATGCTAATACATATCTTGTTTTTTATCAACTTTCTAGGTTTGTGAGAGCAATATTTAAGTGGTGCCCCTATTTTCAGTGTTTTGTCCCCCATTATTTGTGCCTTTGTTCACATGGACTGTTATCAGGGAATATTGTCATACATTTGACTTTCAGACTTCTATCCTTTGGAAATTCATGCCAGTGCATGACCTGTTTTCTATCAATTTTCTAGGTTTGTGAGGGCAACATGTAATACACAACCCTTTTCAGGGCTCTATCCCTCATTATTTGTGCCTTTGTACACATTTCCTGCTTTAGCAGGTTGTGAGGTGTCATATGGCACTTTTACAATGGAGGGGTGTGTGTCACAGAACCTGTCACACACCCCCTGCATTGCTTTCCTGCTACCATATGTATTTCAGTGTCCGTGAATACTGAAATGATTATTTATTTCATTTCCGTGTCCACAGACAATGAAGTACTGGCATAATATTAGATAAATTCTCTAATATCATGCCAGATTATGATTAAAAAGTGCCATATGGCACTTTCTGAGTGCAAGGGGTGTGTTCAATGTCCGTGCATACTTGACCATGCCACCTGCACTTGTTCACAGTTCGTGTCTGTGTAGGTTAAACAACAGCGTGCCTTCATGAATATGCAAGGCATGCTGCTGTGCTACATGAACACGAACCACTCCATGCAGGAATAACACTATTCCTGCACGGAGTTTAGTGAATCCCAGGGACAGTTTCCACAAAGGACATTGACAGCTATAGTACATTTCTCTCTGATGTCCTGTCTACACATCTACACAAATGTATACACACATCCGTGCCTGATAGGCTCAAACAAAGATCCTTCAAAAAATACAAACCTGTCTGTCATTACTACATAATGCAGTAAATGAAAGAAGCTGATGTTTACAAATAAAACACTGAGAATCCAGGACTGGTAGGCCACTCTCCTCAGCATAAACATGCAAATAAGACACCTTCAAAAACCCTCACAGAGTAACTATGATAATAATTTACACAGCAACGAATCCAGGGATAACCATAAGGCTTTCTTCATGTATATTTGCAAACTGATATACATATATATATATATATATATATATATATATATATATATATATATAAAACTCAAATGTATTTGGATCCAATTGTGTATGGTAGCACATGCACTGACCCAGTGTAATTTCCAAACTTGATAGCAGACATGTTTGGCTGAAAATGGTCCCCCTTGACTCCACCAAACCTACTACAAACCATGCGTGCAACACTCACCTCCAAGCTGTGGTATCTACAATGAGAAAGTTATCACTGCCCTCTCCAAGACTAGGAGCACAGTCTCCATGGGACCAGATGGAATTCTAGCCTGTGTTCTTGATGTGCTTCAACAGTGAGCTACTCCCCTAGGCAGCATATTCAACCAGAGTCTGAATAATGCTGTTGTCCACATTGAATGGAATACAGTGACCATTTTCCAACCAAGCAAGAGATGACTGGCAAAATACAAGTGTAATTATAGAACCATAGCTTTACACAACCTATGCTGTAAGGCAATTAATACAGTTTGCATGCATCTCGGACACAAGGAAATATGTGACCACCAAACACTAGATGTGTTCCAGTTAGGTGTTGTTAAGGTTATTTAGTGGCTGCAAAACCTGGTTAGATTCAAGTCTGTGACCAGAGGCATACACAAAGTCAAAGATGTGCACACACCCTATTGTAACTTGGCCTTCTCCTTCAACACAATCCAACATTTCTTGTCAGTGGGAAATTAACCAAGGTGAATATCAAATCCTATTTTATTGGTTCATTTGCAAATAGGATAACAGACCGACAATATTCAATCACAGGGAGAGACTTCACCTCGAGCAGAAGACATGTCACCTGTGTGGTAACTGAAGTGTCATTGCTGTGGCCCCCTCATGTTTGACATATAGGTTTCAGACGTCATGAACAAAATAGAGGTTCTGTGGCACTAATGGCTGCTGACAAAGCCATGGGTTTTACATGAACTGCACAGAAATGCATCAGCATACCCTGTGGTAAGAATAAATTGTCTGCTTATTATAAAATAACCATGAGTACACTAGTCCCCACTTCTGTATTGATAGACCTTGGAACACATGTTAACTGCAACCTGGTTGTACTGTGGGGAGGCAGGCATTTTACAACTTATATCTGATTAGCAATGGCATTACATCAATAGCAATATATGTTAGCAATCCCCTATACTCATTCCTAATTGGCTGTATTAATGAATATAATCCACCCGTTGAAATGTATTTTATTAGACACCTGCACCAACTTGACAGATCTCAGACATGTCTGAGTAATAAAACATCAGAGGGTCTCCAACATGTGTCTTCTGTTGGTAGACTGATATATCTGTCTCTGTGTGCAGTATCATATTGTAGCTTTGAGGCAGATTATGTATGCCATACAGGGCTATCTGTGGTCAAAATGGAATGAAAATGCTGCACATGCATAACTAATGTGGGATTTGAGTTACCTGCTCCAGGGACCTCAATGTGCACTATGACATACATAGGACTTGCTGGAGAGACAGATACATCTCTCAAAGGTCATCTCTCCTCTGCAGTAGGCTTCAAATCCATGTCAAGCAGAACAACTCCATTACCCTGTTGAAGGATATGCTGGATGACTTGCTGTGAAAACGTTATCTGCCATGGATCACCACTTCTACACTCCTGGACATAAGCGGTCCTTGCTAGCCAAAACTTGGCAATACATTATATCTGACTTTTAATATTATACTGTGATGTAATGACTATGATTCTAAACACCATTAGCTCAATACCCTAGTCACATCCTATGAACCTCGGAACCTATGGCGATGTACATGCAGAAAGGAACATTATACTGTATTATCATTCTGATGAGATTAGTCTTCAGTGCTGACATACAATCCTGAGCTTTGAATCTGATGGGTTGACTTTGGATGTGCTCCCATATGTTTTTACTAAACAATCCTTAAAGAAAGAGGTAGATGCATTAATGAGACACATTTAGTTGTCTGAATTCACAGCCCTTACAAAAGCATCCACTATAAAGTACAAAAATTATAATACTAGCAACTGTCTAAATGGCTATACACAATCTAAATAACAGGTACAATTATCAGTTCAAATGCACAAATGGAGGTAATAACATCATATTGATATAGATTGTCACCCTGTGCACCAGACCCATAACTTTAGTATTCCTGAATCCATAAGATAAATGACAGGGATGTGGCACAGATATCATTACTTGCACAGGGTGTTGTCTGGGGGTGCAGGAGGCCAAGACTGACATAAAAGGCTGGCGAGTGTGTGTATGAGTAAGCAAGGGAAGCAGGCAATATTGACCATGTAATGTTGCATGTGTGCCTGTAGGTGCCCTTAATGTGACATTTGTGTGTTAGTGTCTGCATAAGCATACCCAAGCTTGGTGCTAGCCCTATATGTCTGTATGTCAGACAGCTGTGAGCCATGCAAGGTAGAGCTGACAGCTCATCATCTCTGCCCCCGAACACAATAATTGGCTCCGTCAGGAGTTGCACTGGACCTCCATGCCCAAGGTCAGATACTGTGCTACTACCTGAAGGTGACCAATGTCTGCTAGATGTGCTCCCTTCAACACCCAGGACCACGACCCCATGGTCTGCTATATCTGGGGTGGACAGCATACTCCTTGCTGGAGCAGTGGATGTACTGCCACTCTGGGAATGTGAGCAGGCACAGCCACATTGCCTCTTAGCAGATGTAGTTGCTGACCTATACCCAAGAGGTTAATGCTCCCCTCCCAGCAGAAGTTCCATCACAGACAATGTGCGTTCCATCACAGATACACTGCGCTCCCCGACAGACACATCCTGTTCCAATATGTCATTAAACTGATTCAGGGGAATCAACAACACTGTGGAGGCAGTCACGGATGTCATGCTGTGCTGCATCTATAACCCTGAGCATTATCCTGTAGTTCCTTTCTGAATGTGCCTGTGCCTCCATGACTGCCATAAACATACATTGAGTGACACATGATGAGACACTTGCAGCAGGTTGGGGAAGGACAGCAGGACTCCTCTGAGCACCCCTATGACTCCGCCTGCATGGCACATTGCTAATAGTTTGGCTATGGCCAGTCTCAACAGTCATTGAAGCCACAGTAGTAGCCACATTTTCCTGATTAATGTCTTTACCCTCCAACTGTCCAATATCTATGGCCTCAGTGGACTGGGTATGCTTAAACAGTGCTGGCTGTGCCTGGTGATAATGAGGGGAGGTCACTGGATGTCAAACTCTGTGTCAGAATCAGCATATGCAACCCCGGGCTGTGCCTCACTTTGGCCACCATCATCATCAGAGTCTGATGAGACACTGACATCAGGTGGCATAAGGGACACAGAAACACTTCCATGTTCACCTGTGATAAAAGGAAGGAAAACAGGAATACATTAATACCAGTATTACTATGCTGCAATATATGTTAAGCAATTTACACTGCTGTCACTATTACAGACATCCATACTTTTCAACCTCTTAGGGCAAGGAATGTGGACAGAGGCCCAAGAATAGGCACCGTTGTGACAATTGCCCTTACAAGCCTAGAATGGTGATAGAATAGCAGGCATAGCTTCACCTTGACATTTATGAGTGGTATGCATTTTTAATGTGAGATCTGTCATTATTTTATGTCTGCATTCTTTAATGACCTGTCAATAGTTTTCAACTCAATCACTATGATCTTAAATATAGGCCAGAGGTATGAGTCACACATTTGGACATTCTACAAATATTTGTACAGTTGACAACTATGCAGGCAGTACAGCAATCCATACAGCAGGCGTGAGATGACATTTTAGCAGATATGTTGGAATATTCCTACATTACCAGCCTAAATGTATTCTGCTTATCAACTGCAGGAGACCTAGATCTGTGGATTCTTGATAGCCCTAGAAAAAAATTAAAGGAAGAGGTAATTATATTTAACAGTATAACAGAGTGTAATACTTTTAATAATCTATATCTACAGTAACTGCAATGTTAACAGGAATGTAATTGACAACCTCTAAATAACCTGAAAACTGCAGCTATTTTAAATGACCCCACCAAAAGAGGAACCTGACACACATTAAAACTGTATACATTATTACAGATTTTATGCAACAGTATTCTACTGATTACCTAACAAAGCCTACCTGAAAGCTCCTTCTGAGATGCAGGAGTAGCACCCATGTCCAGAACATACTGTCTGATGGACTGCTGGGAGGTTTCTTGTGTGGCAATGTTTGCCAATAATTCCTCAGTGGCAGTGAGGGGTTTTTCTGCTGCAGGCCCACCACTGGTGACCTGACATTCATGTGTCACTTTAGCAGCACACCTCCTTGCAGCATCATGTCTGTGGCTCTGAGTCGCACCTGCTCATAGCTGCAGTTTTGTCCCCAGTTGCATTGACATTTTGCACCACTTTGTCCCACAGGGCTGCACATCGCGACATTTTGGCCCACCCAGTGGACATCAGGACCACGTGATGTTGCCTTAATGCCTCAATGATGAGGTCATTCTATGCCTCAGAAAACAGAGGCCTACTCCAAGCGGGCATATTGTTTACTGAAAGACAAAATAATGATAACGCATATAAGGATCACATAAGTAGAAACAAACTCTGTACAGATAAGGCAGTACAGGACGTATCTCAGTATTCACCACTTGATTACAATTTAAAGATTCAACAGTGGTCAACAAATAACATGGGGGCTACAAAGCAAGGAGAGTAGCATGATGAACATATCCTTGTTTGAGCCATAACAGATACTCACTTATGCTCACGCACCCAACACAACAGTCCATTTTAGTTGGTGCCATAGCAGGAACTCATCTCCCCCCACCCCAAAAAAACAATATAACATGCTAAGGGACAAATGTACTAATCAAACAACAGTGTAAATTCAAAACTGCTCTCAAAGGACAAATCCATGAAACATGTCTGCATAGTTATCAAACAGCATTTCGACCTTCAACTTACTCTGCATCCTCTGTACCTCTCAAATGTCTGGTAAACAAGGCCATGTCATGAGTACAGTTCTAACAAATGCTTACTGATTTACTTCACATAATTCCTAAGTACATTCCAAAATATGCATTATTTAGGTAACAAAATGGATACATACCTGATAGAGTACAATGCTCATCTATCAAAACATATTGTTATACTGTTCAAAATGAAATGTGTAACTGAGTTTAAATTCTGATACAACTCTCATCCACATTGTTTTGCCTAGCTACACATTTTCCTTTTTATAATGGTGTACATTACTAATTGATTGCATCTGACCTAGTTTGTACTTCAGAGATGCTAATTGCAACATGCATGCTGCACTGCATGCTAATCAACCAACCCGTGGAACTAAACAAGATATAAGGCATCAATGTAGATCACATGCACTTTTTTACATGTGCAGTGAGGAAATAGTGTAGTAGAGATACAACGTAAGCACTGACAGATTGTTAGTAGCAGCTACCATTTACATACATTTGTGTGTACTACAGGCTGAAGCCAATGCTGCTGCTGCCAATAGCCATAGACAAAGAGGGTGAAGACCTTGTAGGCCAACAACACAGTAGTGGAACTGTAGGACTTCTGGCAGCCTTGAGTCACATACAGAGCCAAACGCAGGGCACCCATCCCAGTGGAATATAAGGTATGTGTTGGAGTTAGTATGCTAGCCACAGGTACCATTAACAAGCTACCAGGGGACATGTTTGGTGTTTCATAGGCATCAGTATCTAGTATTACTATTTTTTATTTTACATTTGTTTACTGGGATAGTTCTGAATGAGCTAATAGCCCATTTTCAGTGGAGGCCCAGGGAAAAAAGCTCCGGAGATAGTTACTTAAGAAGTAATTAGCTATACAAAGTAAGTAGACCTTTGGTAGTATAAAGCTAAGCATTGTCATCAGATAAATAGTAAACACACATTAAAATGACAGCAGGAACATTCCATTAACAACTTGACAATCAAGATAGGCAAGTTACATCATAGTGAAAATTAAGTATGAGTTGCTTGTTTACTAGAGGAAGACACTGATAGTGGATAAAGAAGTGAATGAGGAAAGAAAGGGGAGGTTGAAGGAGTTTATCCTGGGGAGATACAGTGCATAGCCAGTTATTGAAGGGATGTTCTTTGAGTAGTAATTTAAATCTGGTGTTGGTGGGGGTGCTGAGTATGTTTTGTGGAATACAGTTTCAGATTTTAGCAATATAATTTGCAAATAGTGAGTCACCAAATGAGTTATTACTTTTGTGGCTTTTTAGTTGTTTATTGGATGAGCGAAATGAATGGGGGCTACTGTAAGGCTGGAATAGACTTTTTAGTGCTGTATAGGCATCAGGTTGATAAATGATATTGTGAGCAATTGTAAGTTGGCTAAGTGATAGTAGGTGTGGTAGCTCAAGCCAGTGCAGTTGTTTTAGGACAGAGCAGTGATGTGCTCTGTTAGGGAGGTTGGCAGTAAATCAAGCAATTTTGTGGAAGCAAGTCTCTATTTTGGAGAGTTCAGATTTTCTAAGGTTAGTGAGGATGGAGGAGGCGTAGAGTAGTGTGGATAGAAGGTGTGTTCTAAGTAGGCCCTGTTTGGTGAGAGGGGTGAGGAATGTTCTGGACCTATATAGACAGCTGAGTTCAATGTGTATCTTCTTGATAGTAAGGGCTATGTGTCTGTCATATTTTAATGAGCTATCTATTATGACACCTAGAAGCTTAGTGTTATCTACTTGCTTGATTTTGGTACCATTGGAAGAGAGGATATAGAGAGGGGAATTGGGTTCCATGGATCTGTTTATGTGAGAATATCATAAGCTTTGTTTTATTGGGGTTTAATATGAGTTGGTTATCCTTGAGATATAGTTCTGTATCTAAGAAGGCCTGCTGAATTTTGAACTGTAGTTGTGGGTAGTAGGGGGCTGTATAGATGACTGTGAAGTCATCTGCATATTGCATTATAGTAGTGTATGGGGTAGTGGTGTTGACTTTATTAGTAAAGATGGAAAAGAGTCGGGGCCCAAAGTATTGAACCTTGTGGGATTCCAGCAGTAACAGGTTGAGATGATGATAAGCCGTCAGCCCACTTGACAGCTTGCTGTCAGTTATACAGGTAGCTATGAAACCAAGTGAGTGCTGAGAATGACATATGGATGGAAGATGGTTCTTGCAGTAATTTCTGATGGGAAACCATATAGAAAGCTTTAGACATGTCTAAGAATATGGAAGAGACAACATTATTGTTCTTTTTGTGGCTGTTGATGGTATCTGTGAAGCTTAATAGAGTGGTAGCAGTACTGTGTTTAGGTCTAAAGCTGTGCTGAGAGGTGTTGAGCAGATTGTTTTGTAGTAAGGTAGGTTGGAAGTTGGGAATGTAGACATTTCTCTAATATTTTGCTAAGAGGTGGGAGTATGGCAATAGGTCTATAGTTGGATATTTCTATGGAAAGCCCTCCTTTATGAGGGAAATGATGTGGGAGACTTTCCAGACTACTGGTACATATTGTTCAGTGATGGAGCGATTGATGAGCAAGGATATTGAGTAGGAAATGGAATCAGTTCCTAGTTTTAGAAATTCATTTGGGAACTGACCGGCGGCAAGAGTAGTGGGTTTTAGTTGAAGGGCTGTAGTTGAGGGAATGATTAGAGGGGTGCTGTTGCTGTTATTTATTAAGGTATGGATGGATTTGATGAAATGTAAGTTGAATTGGGCTGCTATTGTTGTGTTGTTATTTGGGATTGAAGGGGAGGAGGTGGTGGTTTGGCCAGGGCATAAGAGTTGTTTAATGGCATGCCAGAATTTTTGAGAATTATTTTTATGCCTTTTGTTGGATTAGAGTATAGTTAAATTTCTTATCAATACAAATTTGTTTTTTTGGCTACATTTTTTAGTTGGTGGTAGTTCTGTAAGGAGGTTAGAGTTTTAGTATGTTTGGAGCTTAGCTATGCTCTGTTTCTTTGTTTCATGATGTTAATTGTTTCCTTGGTTAACGATTGAGTAGGGATTGTTTTGCAATGTTTTTTTTTCTGATAGGCCCTAGTGAGTTTAAGATATTTAAAAATGAGTTATTGAAATATTGAATGGCCTTGTCAAGGGGAAGGTGCCTTAAAAAGGACCCGTTGTGATGTTTTAGGAGGGAATTAAAACTTTCTGCAGAAAAGTTTTTTTTTTGGTACAAATCTGTTTATTGACGGTGTTCTTGGTTGAGTTAGCTTTTTGCCTAACAAGGTAGGTCTGAGAATGATCACTAAGTGAGTCGGGGAGACAGCTGGATTGGGTACAGAGGTCCGGGCAGTTTGAGACAATCCAGTCTACTATAGAATGTTTATTATTATGTTTATCGATTCTTGTAAGGGTGGCGATTAATTGGGAAAAGCCAAAGAGGTTGATAACATTTGTTGGATTAGTGGAGATACATGAGGACCAGTCTAGATTGAAGGAACCTAAGATTAAAGTTTCTTAATTGAAAGTAGTGGAAGCCCAGCTTAGCAGGTTTTCAATAGTAAGGCTATTGTTACCAGGGGGGAGGTAAATGGCTATAATTAAAATTGACTTGTTTTTGTTGAGGTGAAGATGAGAGACTATGATTTCAGAGTCAGTAGTAAGAGAAGCAGATGCATCTAGTTGTTGTAGGGCAAAGTTATTTTTATAAAGGATTGCTAAACTGCTGCCACTTTTGTGCTTTCTATCTAATCTATGAATATTATATTTTTGGGGAAAAAATGTATTGCTTTTATTGTGGTCCTTTAACCAGGTTTCAGTAAGTATAGCTAAATCTGGGGAGTACAATGAGAGTGTTGCTTGGAATTTGAGAATTTTGTTTAGAATGGTTCTACGATTAATGTTTAAGATTATAGGTCAGAGGTGGCAAGAGTGAAGGGAGAGATGGTTACCAAGAGAGAGTTTGGTTGTTAGGAAGGTGGCTTGCAGTTTTGGACAGGGCCAGGATTTAAATGTACATCCCACCAACAATTAAGTAGTGAGGGCTTGAGAAGATATATGTTCCTTTAATGGTTAGCTTGGAGTCTTTGTTTTGAAAGTGTATGGGTTTTTGTGTCAGATGGTATTTTAGTGAGAATAGGTGGATGTTTGTGCAGCTGAGTAGTTGCAGAGATATGCTGGTATTGGTGTTTAGGCATGATTGTGGAGGGTAGTGAGTGCTAGTGGGTTTGTGTATGTGGCAGAAGATGAGATGGTGATAGGAGGTAAGATAGTATGACAATATGAGTAGTAGGGTTAACAATGCTGAGAGAGATAGCATTATGAATTGAAGATAAGTTGGAAGCACAGTCAGTGGGTGTAGTTGAATGTAAGTGTATGGACAGCTGTGGAAGGAGAGTAGGCAGATTGGGGAATTTAGATGGAGTGAAGGTGACTAGAGTGGGAGTTGTGTGTGAGTATGATGCTGGGAGTGGTTGATGAGTGCTGGGATGGTTAGATTTTGAGTAGGAATGTGATTAGTTGAGAGAGTAGAGGGGTGTGGTTTGTATGAGTATAAGTTTAAGGAATGTGAACAGTATCTTCCAAACATTTCTGCATGCTATGCTACAACATAGCAGAGAGCACATATATTTTAACATAAGTTCTGAGGAGAGAATCACAAGTATGCTACAACTGGTACATATATTGCACAACTCTTCAGTAATGTTGCCATACATTGCAGTCATGTACACAAGAGGCAACACCTGAAGAACAGGTTAGGGTCTACATTAACCATAAGGTCTACCACTCGAACAACTGCCAAGTCATGTATTGTGTAATGGGAACCATGTGGAATGTGTGTGCTGGCAACTCTTGCAGTTAGCGCAACTTGCATATGTGCCATATTCCCCAACTGCACCATATGTGTCCTATGGGGGATATCTCCAAGGTTGACTTAGGTGTGGATGCATGCTATGCACTGACTTCATGGCTGAGGAAACCCATCGGAGATGCAAACACACACACACACACATACACACACACACACACACACACACACACACACACACACACACACACACACACACACACACACACACACACACACACACAGAGGAACACCATAATGAGACACACAGCCCAACCAGTAATGCCATACACCATGTTTTTCAGCTATTGCACTCACAAGTGCAAGTTCCTACATAGGCTGAGGGCACCATTACAATCCATCAACATGTTCCTCAATGCTCATATTATGTGCTATGCTACCTAATTTAATATAGTGGAAACAGTTGCAGCAGGATCATCAAGGGGACGGGAACACATCCTTCCAACAATGCTAAGGTCACTACAGCCATAGGCCAATGATGACTCATAGGAGGAACCAGTAGCAGGTGTGGTTGTAGGCAGACATGCCATTTCCTCAGTAAGACCTTGCATTGGCTATGAGACAAGCCACAGCACACTGACTCATCAACTAGGAGGCTAAAAACATCCTCCAAGATCACTATATGTCTCCATTAAGGGTGCATTAGACATAACATTTATCAACCATAACTAAATCATACAACAGGCAGGATGCCAGACATGTAGGGTGACCAGACCAGCACAGTCTTGGTAGTCACATAGCAGGCACATATCTTTGCTCCCTCACCCACAATAGAACAGCCAATGTTTGCTTGTGATATCCAACCTTTCTTTAGTTGGCAGCCACAAATCATATTATTTCCAGTTAATATCCTTTGACATTGGAAATGTCATGATATTGATTTGTGTACATACTGTATGCTCCAGACTACTGGGCAGATTACTGATGAATGACCAAGAAACAAAGACATGTAAAACAGTGCTATATATTTGCAAGCAATTGTCATAACGGGGTGTGTAATCAGTAAGTGCAGTATCGTAAAACTGAAACATTTCGCTAGATGTACAGGTAACATGTAATATTTTGTTATGACTGTACATTATTTTCTTTTTGATTGTGTGCTGATCATCCCTCCCAACTGTACAGATTTTCACAGAATGTCCAGATGTTGGACTCATATATTTGGTCTGTTTCTCATACAATTGAGGTTTTCTGTAAAATCACTGGCATATTATTGAGGACTGACTTCAGGAAGTAATGGCACATGGTTGAGTTATAGACTTCACATCCTTAGGTCATGCTAATCCATAACCTGTTATTCTCTCCAATTTCTGAGTATATAAGAGCAATATTAAAGAGTGTCCTTATTTTTATGCCTTTCTCCCCCCATTATTTGTACTTTTGTCCAGATTCCTTGCTCTAAGACATTGAGAGGTATTGTGCTGGACGCCTGTTGCTGCTTGCTGCACAGATGTATGCTTGAAACACAGGGTTAAAGCACCCATCCTGTGTTTGGCATGTGCATTGGATGGTGAATTGAATTTTACAACTATGTAGTGATATTTCCAGTGTAGTTACATAGTCTAGTAGTGTGTGTGTGTGTGATACATTGATTTTATATGCTGCCTATTATCACTTCTTTTTATCTTAATATTTGGAGCCACTATTTGCGGATTGATGCATGCTCATGCATATAGCATAAAAGGTGTCAGCTCTACACAACTGGTTTGTATGCAGAGCAGCAGTGCACAAACTGTAGAAGCAGACCACCCAGGTAGCAGATGGGATCCAGACATCTAAAAATAGACGTCAGATGTTTTCTGTTAATGTGAGTCTGCATAGCGCAAACCCGCTAAGTGCTGTCGCACTGCATGTAACAGTGAGAGCCAAACCTCATTATCAATATTAATGTAGTAGATATTCATGTAACCTCCCCTGTGGCTGCAGATGTTAAGTGTTGGCCTAAAGTTGACAAGGTGCTGGATTCTAATACAAGGATTCCAACTTGTATTTTACTAATCTGTCCTTGCATTACATAGCAATGTAATGAAACATACAGATATATTCTTTAATTCATCTACTGGAAACCGCTGTGAATGTAGGATTACTATAGATAAGGTCCAGGGTTCTAATACAGCAGACATCTGAATTATAACAGTTGACCTAGTATTTCTCATATCCTAAGTATTTTCCTGATGGATAACACAGTAATATTGTCAGTTATGCAAAGATATGATAATATCTGTAATAAGAAACTTCACTTTATTGTTGCCCATCACTCAAACACGGGCAACATGTTTGCACGATGGTAAGAAGAGCTCACCATTTTCAAATGTTGCAAAGTCCAATAGTGTGCATTCTCAGCATCTGCCATAACTGGAATTGGTGCAAACAGTCATTATACATTGGTTTTCATCTGCATTATACATGGCTGGTGTTCAGGGAGAGTTTCTGAGATTTCAGTCTTAAAGATGGGATGTGCAAGAGTTCAAAGTGTTTGTTGGACTCCTAGTGAATGGTTATGGTCCCCGGCTATCATGGATCAGATTACAAATCAGATGCATAGAATAGTTTAGTCTGGGATCTGTCCAGTGTTACTGGTATCCCCCGCACTGGTGAACAGTGTAGAAATCACTACCGAGACCTCAGGATAAGGAAGAGGGATACCCTCAACAATTGGATCGAGAAATGCAGGAATGATGGCATCCCACAGATGTGTAAGTGTCACTTACAGGCACTGTTGTAGGAGGTAGCAACTGCATATATACATTATTGGTGTTCTTAATGATATTCTGTAGTGTTCTGTTTTTGCCCACAGCAAAGTGCAGCACGATCACTGAATGTGTGGACGGCGGGCCTATGAGGAAAGAATGAGAAGGATGCGACATGCAAGTGATATGTGTGCTTCCCAACAGTATTGTTATTTTAGCATTAGGAGTAAATACAGCTCATTGTGGTAAACACTTGTATCACACTGAGTATTCACTTGTCCACTGCAAAGCAAAAGCATGTATACATTAGTATGTTAGTTAGAACAACAGTCCAGTATTACAGAGTAGACAGGGGTAGTAATTTAGAAAACCACACATCCAAGGTATACAGTACTTGTTTAAGTTGACATAAATGTTGCAACGTAAAGTATGACCTATATACCAGGGACAACAAGAGCATGCTGCTGATTGTTATAATTATAACATTGAATCTGTATCTATAAAGTGTAAAAGGAAAGTGTGCTAGCATTATTCTGTATTCCAAAGGAAAGATACAGTATTAAAATAAAAACTGCTTGTGGGTCCGAATACCACACTCCCTATATTTAATAACATCTCTTTAGAATACTGTTTTAGGTTATCATCAATAAAAGTACAGTACTGTTATGTATTCATAATGATAGCATTAGAAGTGCAGACCTCTGCAGCTATGGCTCGTATGGCCTGCTGTCAAATGTAATCAGTGTACATGGAACATGCATATGTGCAATATATGCCTCCATGATTGATTATTGGATGTGATTGATTTGAACTATGGTGTGTCTGTGTTAGCAACAGGGTAGGAAGTAAAATGTATCAGAATATTGTACATTATTTGTAGAAAGTTTTGTATATTATATGTGTGGTTATTAATGTTATTTTTTTTTCTCATCCCACCCCTTTTCTTCTTTTTTATGTAGTTCTTATTTTTATTATTTTTTAACTGTTATTATGTGATGGATATAATCATATTTGTAATTAGCATGATTATTTTTTATTACCTATGGCTTGTTTATTATGTATAATTTTATTTTTCTTTTCTGTTACATACCTTTTCATTAAATATTATTTTTCATTGCATTTGTAATTCTATTATTTATTTTTGTATTAATTTATTATATGTTTACATTTTATTTAATGTTATTCTGTCCATTATTTTGTTAAGTTCTATTTCATTATGGAATTTTAATTGTATTTATGTTATGACTGCAGTACAACAGGGTAGGACTGTTCCCCGTGGTCCGCCTACACTCATTCCACTGACTTTGGCACCAAGACCCAGCACTTCTGAGCTGCAGCCTGGCTGAACCCCCCCTGCTACCTCTGCCCTATCTAGACCCTCAGTTTGTTCTGCCCCAGTTGATAGGCCTGTGATTCCCTCTGGGAGCAGAGGTAGAGGGGGTACACACATCACCCGAACTGAACTGTGAGGTCTGGTGCATAGGATTGTGCACCACAGAATTGGTGCACACCTACACAGAGTGGAGACACTGCTCAACATTGTTGTCCTGAATAATACAAGGACATGCAAAAGTCAGACACTGCAGACTTCGGCATAGTGAAGTGACAGTGGTGACAGTCCAGTGGGTGAGGACCCGATTCTCACTGTCACCAAACATAAAGTCTATAGGTTTGCGATGCCCCCATCCGCACCCCAGCCAAGGAGTGCAACCCCTCATATGTCCTTCACTGATCTGCAAGTGCTTCCACACCTTCCCAACATAGCTGCCCTAGACTTGCCTATGTCGCTTCCCCAATATTCCACTCTCTCCTTAAAAAACAAAAAAGGACACCTGTCCAAAAAATATATATTTTATATATATATATATATATATATATATATATATATATGTGTGTGTGTGTGTGTGTGTGTGTGTGTGTGTATGTGTGTACGTGTACATGTGTGTGTGTGTGTGTGTGTGTGTGTGTGTGTGTGTGTGTGTGTGTGTGTGTGTGTGTGTGTGTGTGTGTGTGTGTGTGTATGTGTGTGTGTGTGTGTGTGTGTGTGTGTGTGTGTGTGTATGTGTGTATGTGTGTGTGTGTGTGTCCCATACATAGTTCTCCATTTTGCACGTGTCTACTTGACACACTTAATTTGCTCCAGTTAGCATCACCACACAATTAAGTTAATGTTCCTCCTGTTTCTGGAGGTGATAGCCTAAATTCAGCTAATAACTTGTACATGTGTTCATTTGCTACTGTTGAAGAAATGGATAGCTATGGTTGTCACCTACACCCTTCCTGTACACTCCTGCCTTCCCTTCACTTTGTTTTTCCCCATACTTACACTCTCTGTCACCATTTTCCAATTCCCCCAATTTCTTTTCTTTAAAAGATCATTGCACAATGGTGTGTAATGCACAGCATTGCACTGCAATGGTAAAAAGTAGCTTATTAGCATACCAGTACCATCTAACAACAGACATTTCAAAATTTATAATCTTGATGTACACATACAAGTATTTGAAATGATAGATGCACCTGTATTTGAACCCATTACCATCTGAACCATGCATTTAACAGATAGTGCTACAGAGTCATTTAAGTAGCAGGTGTATTTTACATATTATATAGATAATTGCATAATAAAATGCTTGTAGTTACACCTGCTACTTAAGCAAATCAATTAATAATAATAATGAAATATCTGTTATTCCATAATTTTTCTAAGTTTGTATGAGCAATATTTGCAACGTGTCACTTTACTGATGCTTCATTGTCCCCCGACTGTGTATGGCTTTCTCCAGATGTATTGCTTTACCAAGTTGATAGGTATGTTTCTATTATATAATTAATATTATATCAGCCTTGCTGAGTGTTGCTGCATCATATGCAGCATCATGCAAACTTGCTTTATTGAGAAAGTGACAATCTTGTTTGTTTACAATACATCTGCTAATTAACTGCCTCTGTGGCTGGGAAAGTTAATGCACTGTTGATGAAGTCAGATGGTACTGGGTTTGAAATAGGGTGTCGGCATAATTTTTCCAAGTGTGTCTGATACTTTTACCTACATTCACTGTCCCTACTGCTGCTTGCTTAGCAATATTGCACATCACGCACCATTGTGCAATGATTCCTTAAAGAAAAGAAATGGGGGAAGATAGGAAAGTGGTGAAATGGATAGTAAGCAGGGGAGAACAAAGTGAAAGTAAGGCAGGAATGTGCAGGAAAGAGTGTAGGTAGGAATCATAGCTATCCATTTTTTCAACTGCAACAACTGGGCACATGTACAGTTTATTAGCTGAATCTGGACTGTCACTTCCAGAGAGAGGGGTGACAACAGCAGAATTGTGTTGTGAAGCCAGTTGAACCAAATTAAGTATGTGAAGTGGACACGAGTGTGAAAGGGAGAGCTATGTATGGGGTGAATTTTTTTGGGGGGACAGGTGCCCTTTTTTTTTTTTTTTAAGGAAAGTGCGGAATGTCAGGGAAGAGACATAGGCAAGTCTCAGGTAGGCAAGTTGGAAAATGAGGAAGCATTTGAAGACAGACAGAACATGCGAGATAAGAGACAGTGTCTGTGAAGGACACAAGAGGTGGGTGAACACCTTGGTTGGGGTGCGGAGTTCGAGGTCCCATGAACTTCAGCACTGTAACAGTGTGACTCAAGTCCTCACTCACTGGACGGTCAACACTGGCCTTTCACTGTGCCACTGGCAACAGTGGCTGATGTCTGTGCCTACTGCTGGTCTGATATACCAGGATGGAAAGCAGGCTCTCCATCTGGCGTAGGCATGTGCCCACAATCTGGTGCACCATCCTATGCACCACAGCAGGAAACTCTGCTCAGGTGATGCATGCATCCCCTCTGCCTCTGCTCCCAAAGGAGACCACAGGCCTGGCCCCTGGAGCAGAACTACCTGAGGGTCCAGTTATGGCAGGGCAGCAGGGGGGGCTGTTTGCCACCAGGCTGAAGTCCAGAAGTGTTGGCCCTTGGTGCTTCAGCCAGTGGAGTGAGTGTATGTGGATCACAAGGGACTGGCCTACTCTGCTGTGCTGTAGTAATAACATAAATAAAATTCAAACCAAAAATTAAATAAAATATAAAAGAAACAAAATGAAAATTATGAAAAATAAAGGAACAATAATAAAGCAGTATAAAAAATGTTCAAATATAATTGTGAAACAAAATGGTCATAAAAATGGAAATGTATTTAACAATAAAGAAATATGAAATTATACATAATAGAAAAACATAAGAAGTAATACCAAATAATATAATAGTAAGTAATTTGATTATATAAATAATATAATAATAATAAAAAAAAGAAGAAATCCATTAAATAGTAAAAGAAGAGAAGGGGTGGCATGAGAGGAAAAAAAGAGGAACATTAGCAGCTTCACAGATAGTATACAAAGATTTCTACAATTAATGGTATTCTATTCTGTTACATTCTAGTGTTAAGAATATCAACTGCTAAGAATTTTCTTTATTAGTTGGAATACATGTACAGTGATTACACTTGACAGCAGGCCATTCAAGCCATAGGTCTAGAGGTCTGCACTTCAAATGCTGCAGTGATGATTACTTAGTGCTGTATTTTTTATTTTATATCTTTCCTTTTACACTTTATAGACTCATGTTCACTGTAATCTGAGAATGTGCAACTGTTGCTTTGTTGTTACAGACCATACCTCTCCACCTTTTAGAACAGGATATCTTGACATATCATAAATTAATGGGTGTACAATGGCCCATACATAATAGGAACATATTTCAAATATTGTTGTTACACACATGGATAGTTGCACAGGATTTGTGTTAACATGCATTTTGGCACTCATTTTTTATTGACTTCAATAAAAATTAATTGCCAGGAAGCCATGAAACCTAAAATGAACAGAACAAAACAGTGATTCTTAAATGTGGATATTCAGCAGAAATAAATACAGTTGAAAGCTATGCTATGCAGTGGTAGCTGGTGGCTTCAAATCAAAGGGGGACTGTAGGAGACAGCTGAATGGGTGGGGCCAATGGGAAGGGTTGTGACCAACTAGAAAGGGGTGGGGCTATGCTAAAAACGCAAAAACTGGGACTTTAAATATGCTGCCCTGGGTGCAAAACCGTCATTATGAGAGTCCAATCAAGACAAAATGAAGTGTAGAAGAAAAAACATTTCAATGCATTAGCTACATGACAACTTACTTAATATCTAGGTAGAGAAATAGGAGTCAAACCACCACGAGTAAAATCTAGTTCTTTATTGTAAAAAAGGAGATAAGCGCTTTCACGTGCATCCAAAAGGCACGCTTCTTCAGATCTATCAAACAAAGTTTCTAATGCCTTTTTATACAAGTTTAATTAATTAAAACAATCAATCAATTGAAATCAATCAAACAATTAAACAATTAGTTAATTCATTATTCCATCTAGATTGTTCAATGGAAGATGCATACCAGGGCTTATTTAGTGGCTAAAGCACTTTATCTGATACTATTTGCTAAAGAAACGTATATATTATCCCAGTAGACAAGACATGGCGCTAAGGCAACATTGTAGCAGGAAGCTGCATACCAGGGCTTATTTAGTGGCTAAAGCAACATTGTAGCAGGAAGTGCAGCACTGGTTTTCAACAATTTTGCGGTTTGCAGACAAATCATTTAAATATTAAAATCATTTAGATACATATTAAAACAGTCAAAATTGATAGCTTGGAGCCACATAGATAAATATGCATATATATGAACAGATAGAAAAAATCATATATATTAAAATGGATGAGACAAAAATGACATCATCCATGAAATGTGTACATATAAATTAATAAATAAAAATAAATATAAAATATATATATATATAATATACAATATAATATATATATAATGACAATCTGATCTAACCTTAACTTAATATCTAGATAGAAACAAAAAAGTTATGAGGCATGAAAAAGAAATTACTTTTTAAATACAATACTACAATGCCATGTCAATCAAAATCAAGTATATAAAAAAATCAAGCAGCACTCAATCTCAAGCCACTACACTTCTCCTAATCTCCTTGCACTGTACTTCTATTTATAATTTACAAGTAACATGCAGCCAACATGCATTTTATGAATAAGAAGCATACCACAGTATAAAACTATGACAGAAAACCAGAACATCCTGCAAAATAAAGGACAGATGAAAAGCCACTCTACTTGTGTCTACCTTGGATTGGGGAATATTCTGTCTGCACACTTCACTGCATAACTGCTCCTTGCCTTGCTTTGACACATCCAAAGTCACTACATGGGGGGAGTGGGGTACAACAAGTATGTCACTGTCACAATTTGAAATGTCTCTCTGGCTGACAGTGATGGCCCTGACAAAATAAGTGGG
Organism: Protopterus annectens; assembly: GCF_019279795.1. Lineage (NCBI taxonomy): Eukaryota > Metazoa > Chordata > Ceratodontiformes > Protopteridae > Protopterus > Protopterus annectens. The sequence continues at coordinate 1,063,312,450 of NC_056731.1, read as the reverse complement.
ACAAAAGCCCCAAAAATAAGGACAATTTTTAAATATTGCCCTTTCAAACAGAAAGTTAATAAAATAGTAGGTCTTGCATTAGTATGACTTTTCTGAAGGGTATGAAATCTGAAACTCAAATGTCTGGCATTTTCTAACTTTAATCTTTAATGATTCCCTGCTAATTTGCCAGAAAACCACAATAAAATGGGTCAGAAATGTTGTGCAAAAATCTGGATAGTCTGCAAAAATGTGTACAAACACAGGCTGAAGCTCTCTGCCTCCATGTGCAGTTTATCATTCTTCTCTCTAAAAAGGACGCAGCAGAAGGGTATGTAAAGCATGTGTGTGTGTGTGTGTGTGTGTGTGTGTGTGTGTGTGTGTGTGTGTGTGTGTGTGTGTGTGTGTGTGTGTGTGTGTGTGTGTGTGTGTGTGTGTGTGTGTGTGTGTGTGTATATATATAAACATATACTCATTTCCCTTTCACAACCTTCTGAAAAAAATCCAAAAGGATACCTAATGTTCTACCCAGTCAGAGGGAACCAGCAATTCAAGAAATAAAAAAAAAACTACTAGAAGAGACTAAGAGAGTCATCTAACATGTCCCCTCAGACCAGAAAGAATCCAGAATTTACTCAAGATTCATTTTAGATGTTAGTGAAATTAAATAAACACCTTAATTTATCCTTGATGCTCCCCCTCCCCCTTTGATATCTCTTGATGAGACATCTAACTAAATACCATAGTCTAGGAGAAAGTGTTTGCATGAATGCATGTGCCCTAGGTAAGGTAGCTAGCCCTGGACAAATCAAACTATATCTGACAAATTTTAAAGGATACTGCATTTCTCTTCCAAAACTGGTCCTGTGAAAGGAAAGTGAACTGCATATCATGGGAAATAAATATATACAAACATATCACTGAAACAGCTTTGTGCTAATAACTTTTTCTGATATTTGTCCTGTTTGTGATGTATTATACTGCTACATCCAAGAACAATCTATTTGAAGATTATACAACAAACCCTAAATGTAGTAAGAAATTAATTTAAAGTGATCCCCTTGATTAATATTACAGCCCTGTCCTACCAACAGCTATGTCCTTTTTTTAAAACACTACACCTTGTATGTAACTGCCACAAAATGCTTTGGAGAAAGTGCACAGCACAGCACCCCCCCCCACACACACACACACATGCCTGAGAGAATGGGAATGTTCTTAGAATTCTGCTATCCATCTTGACAAAAACAAATGCATACTCTATAATAACTACTAAACTAAGACATCTTACGTCACCTGAAAACTACTAAACGCCCCGCAATGAATATTACATGAACTGCATAGATTACACAAAAGGCCTAGTTTAATAACTGCACATAAACATTCTAGCAGATATTATTCAAAATGTCTGATAGGTACTCCTAAACTCTCTCAATTATCATTTCTGTTCCCTATTTTTGTTTTTGTAAAGCAAAAAAAGATTAAAAAAAACAAAATTAGCCAATACTCTTCCTATCAATTGGCTTGCATTCTTCTATTCATAACTAGTCTTTCTATCATTTGGAGTTCATCTTCCCTCCACTTACTGGCATATTAACTTTAAATATATCTAATTTCCACATCAGAAATAACCTACAAGATGCATCGCCCAGTTTTGCCCTCAACACTACAAAACAAAACACTCCTTCATTAAGCACTCTCCTCCTGTCATAAGGAACTAAATCTCACCTGATTGTGCAACACCCCATTTATTGGCGACTTCAGGACTCTCAACTTCTCTAAATCAGTACAATGCACATGCCCTCACCTAATCTTACAGTCACACATTTTTTTCCTCATTACATGCACATAAAAAATGAATTCACGTTCATGATCAAGATGCAAATCATGCAGTGATAAAGAATTTGGTTTAGAAAATCGCATACAGTAAACGATGTGCAGCACAACTTTGAATTGTAGATGTTTAGACAGACATCAGCAAAATACGTAACCTCTCAGGGTAAACAATCATTCCCTACAAACATATCTACAATAAACAAAAGTACTTTCCAGTTCCCAATATAAAAAAGAATGCCAGAGTATCGTTAAATACTATAAAATATACTTAACCACAGGAGATGCAAAACAAAAATATCACATTATCCAGTACGCTAACTAAAACATAAAGCTATTCTAAATAATAAAACCATAAGCAGCAATACACTCCATTTCCATGCCTTTCACCTGCTCTTAAGGTTATGATCACATTCAACAACTTCCTAATAATGTCTCAGACTCCAACTCCACCTGAAAGTCGACAAATGCAATGGGCAGAACTGACAGCTGTTTCTTAAAGCAAGACAAGTAAGGCCGTATAAATACTTACACAAAACACATTTTCTCTTAACCCCCAGTGTGTTCCAACTGCTCCTAAATAATTTTAAAACTCTGTTCCTATTATGATAGCATATCTTATCTCTAAACCTCCCAGTGTACACCAGCAGCACCCAATTTTAATTTCGGGTGCTTCAGAAAAATACGTCCATTTCTGGAACGTTAATTAATTAATGTTCAAAATAGTGTGGACCCAGTACAAATGACTAACACCATAAATGGCAGGCATAACATAAGTGTACACTCACTCCAAAGTCCAAACCACAGATGAATACAGGGAAAAAAGTGCCAATAAATAAAATCTTTCCATTTCCAAAATTACATGTCCATGTTGTTGTGGTGTGGTGTGCTTAAACATTCCACTGAACCATGTCAGGTACCATCTAAAATTAAATAACCATAATATTATTATTAGAATAACAATTATGCAGACATGCCAACAGATGAAGTGAACAGACAAAAAAATCAGTCTGAGCAGTGTCAGTCAGTACAGGCAGTGCACACACTGTGTCCGATCGAAGTAAGGAACTCAGTAAACTAAAGTACTACTATTAATTGTTTCTCTTTTTCATAGCATGCAAAGTGTGGAAAGAAAGTGAGAACCAATAAGTAGCCAACCAGCCATCCACTTTACTTATGAGACTGTGGATGTGGCAGTCAGATCTCCTTCCATTTTACTGTGCGGTTAAACCGCATAGACTTCTGGGCATCACACTGATGCCTTCTCTCCTTAATCTGGACTGCTTTCACAGTAGTCAGATTTACAGAAACTATTTTTATTTTTAAAGCCTGGAACTCACTGAGCATGCTCAGTTTGAGTTCCAAGGCTTATTAGCATGTCAGCCAGCCAGCAGTAGTAGATAATTAGTAAGTAAAGTAATACAATAGAAACAAATTGCAATAATTTATAAATATTTTTTAAAATGTTTTAAATATTTTTTTTCTTTTTTCACAGCTGGGGGGGGGGGGGTTGCAGTCCTATGGCATGATCTACCAGTGTGCTATAGAGTGATGCATGCACACTTACTTTTACAGTTCAGATATGCATTCCCAAGTTCATACAACTCTATAATAAATCAACTAATCCATCTATCACTGTTAAGGTTGCAATAACAGTATTTCATAAAATTGTGCTTACTTACCACATGCTTCTCACATCCCAGTCAATCTCTTCACATTGGATCTCATGTTTGAGGCCCTCTCTTCTGCAGTTGTAGAAAAAGGGAAAAAGAAAAAGCAATTTGAATACTAGTTTATACCATATTCAGCTTGAATGTTTACAAGTACTAAATGTAAAGCATGCATACACACTCTGGGGTGTTCCCTGCCTGACAATCCCTGATCCAGTGATCAGGGATATCCCTTTTCTTGCAGTGAAGGTTGTCATAATGGTGATGACATTGTTTCCCATGTGGGGGATACATAAAGCTGAAGCCCAGTAAAGACCTTGAACTCCTGGACACCTCAGCATTGTGCTCTGAAATGCATACCCTCTCCAATTCCTGACATAGCTGCAGAAGGTCGATCTGAGTGTTTAAAGTGCAATTCCCACTGACTCACTATTAAATAGCATGTTTTCCTGCCAATTGTGCTTAAAGACAATGCGCACTGTGTGCATTTTGATACATTCAAATGAGCTGAGAGCCACTTACCATCATGCAAACACAGTAAAACAAGTGCATTGGTCTGCACGATGCTTTGTGGTGCCCACCTATTTTAATTGTATCCGAAAATAACTTGCAACCAGTGCTATTCCATGGTTATTTCATTAGAACACCACTTTAATTGTATAACTTGCAATGTCACAACAGTATAAATAATATTTGCTTACCCAGGACCTTATGCATTCCAGTCCAACACTCCACACATGTAGCCACAGGATTTCTTACATGTAGTCACGTATTTTAGTATTCATTGTTAAGTTGATGGTATGCGAGTAACGCAGACCTGCTTACTGGGTTTGTGTGATGCCCAGCAGTGCTGAGCAATAGCAACTGAAAGCATCCAATTTCTTTATTTGGATGTTTGTGTCATGTCTGACATATGGGTGGTCCCATTGTGCAAATGGGGTAAGCATAGCCCAATGCTGCAGTGCATTGTGCAAACATGACATAAATAATAAAAAAAATTAGGAGGAAAGCAAAAATACATAGATATAAATAAAACTATTTCTTGCAGTTTTTCCAGGGTTTCGTCTGGTATTTCTGTGGCATTCCACATAAAATTTGTGGTTTTGTAATAATCAGTTGGGATAAATGGCACTAAATAATGACAGATGTTTTAATTTAGAGCTTCATAATTTTCAGAAGATGGATGCTAATGCATAGCTGTTTATTTTGTAAAGTTCCTAAGTTTATAAGGGCAAGATGTCCATATTTGCTGGCCTTTGCCCTACTTTATTTAGTGGTTTGTACAGATTTCTTGCTCTAAGAGGTTGGGAGGTATAGAGGTGGACCCTTGGTGCTCTCCTGTACACAGACTCATTATTCATGTTGTTCTAAGAGGTTTCTTTCCCAACACTGCTGGGGCACAATGCAAAACTTCACTTAGGCATGCTGTGCATCATTAATATGCATTGTGCATTGCCGAGAGCACATGGACCCTACAAGGAGTTTATTAAATCCTGCTGAATATCCATATCTATAACTTTATTTATATCTATATCGATAAATATATCTATATTTATATATTTATCTACATCTTTATCGATATCTATAGATATCTACAGAGAGAGAGAGTGAGAGAAAAGGGCAACAACTTAAAATTAGAAAAAAAAATGTGATGGAACAGTTTTATATGGCTTAGTGGGTTAACTTCAATTTCTTGTTGTATCTGTATTATTTTGTTGTACTGGCAGTCAAGCAAAGAAAAAGGGGGGGGCTAAATCATTTTATAATTGCTGTATGTTTCTTAGTAGAATTTTACTGTCATTTGAGTGGGTTCACAGTTGGACAGTTTTTGGTTGTATGGGCATGGTAAGACGTAAACATAAAATTAATAAACATGGCCTGGGGGAGAGCATGGTGGACATTGCAGTCTAATGGATAGTCACTTGGGAATATTCCCTCTTTTTGTCCCCCTTTCTTTCCTGGGCTGCTTGATCATGATTATGACAGGTCATGAAGTGGTTAGCAGCATTTTGATGAAGGAGTTCTAATGGTAGTCAAAGGGACACTAGGGTTATGCCACATGACTTGTGGAATGAAGAAGCAGACTAAACGGGTGGTACTTTATGCTTCTTGGCAAGGAGCTGCCCAGCACACTGGGGTCCCAGAGGTTGTATTAACACTCTTTATGAATAAGTTTGTCTCTGATTGTTTATTGGTTGTTACTGTTATTTAATTTTCTTATACTCGCTCGTGCGCGTGTGTGTGTTAATATATAATTATATTATAAAGTAAGAAAGGCTAACATACAGTGCATTAATGCACTGGATGCAAATCTGTCTTCTCAGTGTTACCATTTGTTTGTATATCACACATGGATACTGCTTGTTACATTACCTCTTTACTTACTCCAAAAACTTTGGAACACAACATGCACATTTTTTTGGATTTCCAACTTGTATATCTGCCCATGTAACTATAATTTAAGCAAAACCAGAATACACTGCATTTTTCACTGGAAAAATGCTTTGTCAATATTTCATTCCTTTGCATATCAAAGATGTATATTGTGTGCTAGATTGCACCTTTCTATAGACTGAAGACTTCAGAGTAGCTAGCTATAAGATTTTCTGGAATTCATTCCACCCCTGGATTTTAGAACTTTAAATAGTGGCCAATATTCTTTTATGTTTCACAGTATTAATGTCAAGTAATGATTATTTAATCATATTTTAGATTCTTCTATATTACAAGTTTAAAGACAGTATTAAGGGCTTGGTCTTTGCCTTCATAAGACCTGAATGGATGAAAAGAGAAACAATGGGTTTTACTACATTAGGATTCAAACCATTGTAAATAAAATATCTAACATTAACAATATGTGACGATGGAAAGTTGCAATGTAAAACATTACAGAAAATAAACACACTGCACCCCCAACCTTGACAGCTCTGTTTCCACACTTCCATCAAAAATATACGATCTACAAGGAGATAAATTCCTAAAGACTTAGGCCAGTGTTGTAGAGGGCTTCCAGTGAGATGAAATGCAACTCCCTGCTGTTCTAAAGGCAACTCCCTCTCCCAAATTTAAAGCACAGGGAATGTGGAGACGACATGTCATTTAGAAAAAAATCTACACTTTACTATATGTAATGTGTAACTCTAAAATGTGCATCCAGAACTATCAGATTTATGGAACTGCATAACATGACCAATGCTTAATTCAGCTGCATGTGATATAGAGTCTATGTTAACCAGAGGTGAATATATGGAAAGCATTGGTACAGAGCACCATGTACAGTATCCTGGTTGACAGTAGGAATATGGGAAATAGCTGGGGATGCAATGGCCATTATTGGAAGCCCAACAGGTAAAATACAGACCTGTGTGACTCTATTTTGTGACCAAAGGAAGGAAGTGTCCATGACTGCAATTATTAAATGAGTGCTACTGCAATCGCCACATATGCACAGTAGTACCCACTATACGATGTGCATCCTACCACACCATGCTGTAAAGTCTAGAACACTCTATAGGGTGTGAATTGTTTTCAGTCTCTGGAATCTGATTCATATACAGACCCACAACTCTTACATTTACTGGTGTATTAGGCTTTACCCTGTAATAATGAGGAATGTGATGGATGCACATTATATTTGTAGGCAGCACAAACCTTTAGATATGCTGCATAATGTACTATGATTCTTCTGAGTCTTTTGTTATTGCGTGTAGCCATCTTCCTGCCACAGAGTTCAAGTGCATGTTTTTATTTGCATACTTTACCATAGGTTCATAGGAGGCTGCTAGGCTAAATGGCCCTAGAGCCTTTACAAGCCTAGCCATACTATACATTTGTTCCCTAATTGACCTTGGTTAGATGATCTTTATTCACAGAGTGAGTCTGTGCTCAGCATTGACTGCCTTTGTCCATAATGGACATAGGTGCCACCCTGGGGTGAATTTACAGGGGTCTATACTAAAAGACTGAAAAATCAAAACCACGAACGCCTAAAGAGTGAAAGAAACAGAACCTCGAACTTGCTATTTTTCAACTCTGAGATCGCACTATAGTGAGGAAAGGGCAAATATTCCAATCTTCACTGTACTGCGATCTGATAAACAGCACTTTGAGGTTCTGTTTTTTTCACTCTTTAGGTGTTTGCGCTTCTGCTCTTTCGGTCTTGTAATATAGACCCAATTTACAGATCCCATCCAGTTTTCTAGATTGCACATGAATAGGGTCATTGAAGAGATCTGCTTCATGTGAATTGGGAGTTTACTCCAGAGAAGCGGCAATCTCTGGGAGATATATCTGTCTCTCCAGCAAGTTCTGTTAATTTCACAGGCCAGGTTGAGATCCCAAGTGAACCTTTTCCCATTTGATTTGCAGATGTGCAGCATTTCCATTAGGGTAGGATCATAGACTGCTCTGTAGGCCAGGCACAAGTCACTTCTCAGCAGTCTGTAGGATACAGAGTACAGTGACAGGGCTTTCACTTTTGCCGTGTAGCTCATGTTTTGGAAGCCCTGAATTTTCTTGGTGAGAAACCTCAGTGGTCTCTCCAGCTGCTGCAGGTGTCTGCTGAGGTACATGCAAAAGGGAGAGTTGTACTCTATTTGTTTTCTGATGATGGTCGAGTACAGAGGAGTTATAACATCCTTAGTCATGGATACGATGCCCTCACTTATGAGATGCACAGTGTAGAAGGCTTTCCTTACCACTTTGGATATATGGTGATTGAAATTTAGATTGCTATTAACCTGTGCTCCCAAATCTTGCACCACTGGGTTTGAGCTTAGAGAAGTGCTGTCAATATTGTAATTTGCAAGGACTTCCTCTTTGCCAAAGGGGATAATAATGCACTTTTTTGCATTTAGTTTTAGTCAGTGGGTTTGGCACCAAACATTTGTCTGTGTTAGCTACTTTTTTAATACATTAACATAGTTTTGGGACTCTATGATTGTGCCCAATTTGCAATTATCCTTGGTAAGCCACAGGCCATCTACTTTCACCTGGACTTCCGAGAAAAAGATTCCAAACAATAGAGGGCCCAGCACAGATCCTTATGTTACTCTACTGGTAAATGGTCTACTGGTAGAGGTGGAACCCCCAACATTGACAGTATGCATTCTGTTGATGAGCCATTTGGCTACCCAACTAGTGATATCTGGGTTAATCCCCAGCTAGGAGGGTCTCTCAATAATAACTGAAGTGGGGGATTGTGGCAAAAGCCTTGGCTAAGTCAATATAGGCAGTATGTATTGTTTTTCTTTCACCCAGGGGGTTGCTGACATTCTCAGAGAGGTTCACCAGGTTCAGTAAGCATGATCAATCCTTAATGAAGCCAAACTGGGTCAGGTCAAGAATTTGAAGGTCTCATGTCCTTGTTGATAAGGTTCATGATGATTCTTTCCATGGCCTTGCAGATAAGGTAGGTTAGGTTTATAGATTTAATAGTTCTCTGGGTTGGATGATGGGCACCCTTTTTGCAAGTGGATTGCTGTTGTTATTCTCCACACTGCCTGAACAAAGCCAGTGCTCAGGCTGAGGTTAAAAAGAATGCCAAGTGGTTCTGCTAGGTCTTGTTTTAGATTATTTAGTAAGCAGCCTGGATGTTATTTGGTTCTATACAGGCCAGGTTTTTGGCCATGGGGGGTGTGGTTATGACCTGCTCTGTGGAGATACTAGGTTGAGGACTGGTGTCAGGTATGCTTTGGGTATGCCTGCTGGGGACAGGGCTTGAAGTATGCACAAAATCTGTCAGCTAGCATGTTGGTAATTTCCTCAGTTTCAGTATGAGAGGTACCATCCACTATAAGTTCTGCACATAGTTGGGCATTCCATTTTAGATTTTGGAAGTAACTAAAGAATGCCTTGTGATTTTCCTTAGCCTGGGATGCTAATTTAGCTTTGTAACTAGCTTTAGAGGACTTTACAAGATATCTGACTTGGTCGTTCAAGCTGTGGAGAGTATTCTTCTTCTGCTGAATAAGTTCTCTCTTGTTCGTAGACACCAGTTTCTTCCTTTTGTTATATAACTTATTTATATATGAGGTCCACTAGGATGGCCTGTTTTTCGGGACAACCTGGTTTTGATCTGGTCAGGTACAGTCAAGTCTGCAATTGTTTAGGTGGTTATACAGGGCATTTGGGTACTCATCTGCATAGGTGTCAATTTTGGCTGTGTTAGCAGGGTGGTTTGAAACTTTTTATACCATCGCCTAATAGGCTGTAGCTTGCTTTGGAAGAATTTTTCAGTTTTTTTTTTTTTTTTTGCTCCTGTGGGGATATCAGGTCTGATTGTTACTTCAAATGAGACACATTTATAGTCTGACCTTACTAGGGAGGGCAACACAAAGAGGGTAGTGCAGTGACCCCGCCCCCCACCATGTTGGTGAGTACTAAATCTATGACATTTGAGACCCTTGTGGGGTTGCAGACTTGTTCTTTCAGGGCATTTGCATTGACAAAGTCCAGGAACCTCAGGGTGAGCATGTTTGTGCTCATGTATATCACCCATTCGATGGATGGATAGTTGAAATCTCTCATGACCAAATTGTTCGACTGCATAGTGAGTAACTCTAGTAAGTCCAGATAGGCCGTGTGCTTCTTTTGGTTCATGGTAGGGGACCTGTAGCTAGCAATGATGTGGTAGGGTTTGTTACCTATATTTAGTTGGACCAGGAGTAGCTCAAGAGAGAGTTGTACTGTTTAACCAGTCTCAAGGTGTATTTGGTTTTAATGAAGATGGATTCAGCTACACTTTTGGTTCTTTCACACTCATTTTGGGGTCAGAACATGTGGAAGGTACTGTGGCCTTGCACATTCATGGTGCTGTGTGTGGCCTTGAACCATGCCTCAATGACTGGACAGACATCTGCATCTTCCAAAGTGAGGAGTGTTCCAGGGAGTGCAGTTTTCTGCTTGGGCTCCTAGCATTAAGTAACATAACCTTGAGCTTGTCTCAAGTAGATTTTTTACGTCAGAAATTTGTTGTTTTGACATTGCCTAAAAAAAGTACTATGGGGCAGGCAAGTGCTTTTGCCAGTATCCAAATGCCTAGAGGAGACAAGTAAAGACCATCTCTCTGGCAAAGCAGCGTGGTCTGGCAACCATGTCTTCCCAGGCTGACAGATAATGGATCCCTCTGGTTTGACACCAGAAGCTAAGCTGATTGTTGAATTCAATCATTTTTTGTCAATATTGTGGCATCATCCTTGGTGAAGGTAGAAAGCTGCTTAGGGCTAGAGATATACCTGCCAGAGACACATAATCTGAGAGTTTTGTGATGTCTCTCTTCATGTAGTCCAGAGAGGTATGTCTCATCATTCACCCCAACATTTACTATGACAGAACCCTAACATTAACTGTTATTGAGTGACTTGAGTCCATATGTGATTTGATGGATCCTGGCACCTGACAGACAGCTGACCATGACTGTCTCCTTGTTCAGCCTGGTCAGGGGGTACATCTGTGTGTCTCACTATGGAGTCTCCTATGACCAGGACATTTGGTTTTGATGTGCACTGCCTTACAGGCTTACTTGCTGAGACATCAGTGTGTGGGTGTGTGTTGCTATATGTAATGAATTATATTTGCTTTGCAGTGTGTGTAAGCGGTTTGCACTTGGGAGGTCTCTGATCTTCTGGTAGGCTTCTATTGAGCAACTCCACGTATGTGGGTTCATGTGGTTTGACCTTGTTTTGTGTGAGAGGTGATGTGTGTGTGTGCTGACAACCTGATTGATGTACAGTTTGTTGTTATGTGAGAGAATAGATTCCAAATTCATAGCATAATTACATCTCTCACATATTGTATTTGTTTGTTTTAGGAGTAAGTGGTTGTCAGTATACATGAGACAATTACCACATTGCCTCAGGATGCCAATTTCAATCAGGCTGGCTGGAGAAATGGTTGGAAACTGACAATCCATTATGGCAGATTTTACCATAACCATTATTGCGGAGTGGACTAGTTTGACCAGATTTTAATCTAGGATTAACACAGGGCTCGTTCTATTGAAGGCTAGGGGTAAAACTATGGCAATGCTTCTCAGTATGCAACTGAGTTTAACACAATGCAGCAGAGAAGCTGGGAGAATTCACTAGGAGAAAATTGTCTTTCAAGGTGTTTGCGGCTATACAGGGCACCGCTAAACCCCGTTGCATGGTTAGCAGCTATGTAACACATATTTTAATTACTTATGGTTAGATGACTATTACATGCTTGGGATAGCACATTCCCCTGAGCATAAATTGTGATGGAATCTGGGGAAGTCCTCCAAACATGGAGAAAGAGGAATGCTTACTTTATATGTATATTCCTCTTCAGACATAACCCTAAAGGCAGTCTGATCAAGTCAACAGCTAATGCACTAAAGCTTTACTAATGCGTCACTTTGCTTAAAGACATACAACACTCATCATCCGATGGGATGCAGCAGAGTGATTCTGACATGAATTTCACAGTTATTGACCAGGGCATAATTTAGTTCATTTGACTTGACTGCCATGGATTGAAAAGTCTTTTCCACTGTAAAAGATCAAGTTCTAGGAAAGAGACTTGGAATGATATAAAAGAGATTATAACATCTTCAGGAATACCGACATTTTTTGTTATTGCTTTAGTTCTGTTATCATGGGTGCTAACTAATGACAACATGACTTTTTTAACATGCTGAAAAAAGATATTCATTTGTAATTCAATTCATTTTCTTGTAGATGCTGGTCAACATCAGATAATGAATTCACTATATAACATTTCCTTGCTCTATGGCTACGCGGACGATAATGATTTGGTTTAGAATCATAGGTCTATTGTTTTTCTTTAACTCTCTTATCTTCCTACTGACCTCCAACCCTTCCCTTTCAGCCGCTGCACTGACTGATTCATCCTCCCCTCTCTAATACAGATCCCAAGGGCACATAGGTTCATTCATTAGGAGTTGGGGATCATAGGGTTGGTGAGCAGGACAAACATTCAGATGGAAAATCGGGGATTTTTGCCACTCCATTTAGGTCCTAAACTGCCTAAATGCCATATTAAGGGAAGCACATGTGCCTCAAAGCACATGCTGCTCCCTAGGTTGTAGGTGCTGTATGCACTGCGTACAACAGAAGTGCACAGTAAATGTCTGCTCCATGGATGTAGGATTCAGTGTTCCTCCTAGGTATCACCCATATAATGGACCAGAAGTGTCTCCTTTCACCTATGGTTGGTAAGCTGGCAGCAGTCACTCACTCTGTTCCTCTCTGTTCCATCCCTCTGTGCCACAAGAACAGGAATCAACAGACCCACTTTGTTAAATGCTCAAAAATGAATCACATGAAATTCATCTCACAAGTAAACAAGTAAAGCTTGAAGCCAGATCTTTGATAAAGGTATGAAGCTATGACTATGATCTAGACCACCTGGTTTTGATTGCCAGTTCTTGTGCTTAATGACCTAGCTGTTTAAGAAAAGGAAAAATATAATAGAGTTTGCATATATCTCTGGATGTAGGTTGATGTCATGTGTCTAGGACCATGCACTTCACTTAAAATCCCCAGTTGACACTAGAGATGGCTGGAAGTGTTTGCCTCTGGGGGACTAGGACAATGAAGTAGCCTGTCTCCTATAAGTAGATAACTAGCCCTCCGCATGCATGCCAGCCCTTGCACTCATGTGGCAATGATAAGTGAAACATTTATGTTGCATATTAACATCCTCTTATGACTATTTAGATGATGGCCTCTCTGCAATTACCTCTCACTTAATTACAAAATAAATTGGTAGAGATATAATCCAGATTGAGAGCACATAGCAAGCTGAAGTTATAATAACATATATTATCATATTTGCTTGTAATTTCTTGAATTTTTAATCATGGAACTTTCTTGTGGTGCTTTTGTACATTTCAGGTGCTACATTATGTTGACAAGATGTGTGCTGGGGATTGGGAATAAGGTTTAGTAACTAGCAGCTTTGGCAGGGCTGCACTTAAAAAGAATAACAATAAGCAATTCTTCTTTTCACGTGTTCTGTGTAAGAAAGGGTCACAATGGCTAAACACATTATGTGAAGAACTATAGCATAATTTAAGGTATTTATGTTTGTTATTTAGATTTGTGAAATCTCTGCCTCATTCAAAACTCAGGTAATGGCCACTTTACGAGTTTTTCTAACTTGCAGCCTATTAACACATGCAGATTATGAATTATTTGTATCTTATTCACACTGACGGGCACTTTCTGTGACCAGCATATCCTTTTAATTTTTTCCTTTCCATTAACACCAACTGGTTACACTGGGTCTGTATCACTTTGTTGAATGCTTAATTGAGCAAATCGCTAATCATCAAACCGTATTCAGCGAAAGATCAATTAAGGCAACGATCGTTTCAGCAAAAAAATTCCTAGGGAAAGGATGTGGTTGGTCATTGTCAGGGATTATCTCTTTTCCGCACTGTAGTATGATCTCAGTGTTGGTATATTTAGTTAGGGGCAAAATTTTGTTGTATTTGTTACGGATGGTTGCTGACCTGCTACTTTTGTTCCCTAGGAAACGTTTTGCTGAAATGGTGATTTGCTTAATTGATCTTTCACTTATTTGAGTCTGATGATTAGCAATTTGCTCAATTAAGCTTTCAACAAAGTGATATAGACCTGACTGTACTTTACTTATTCACTTTTGCAAATCTGAATCCATTTTTTAGCCTTTTTTTTTCTTTAATTTCTGTTGATGCCTTTACTAGACAAAGTCTCTTGATCAAAGTCTGTGTTCATTGGTAATGCAGGAGAGTTAGCTTCTCAAAGTCACACAGTAAGCAAATGGAGCCTGAGGATGTCAAACCCTGGTCTGCACAATGAAATACAAGAGCAGTTCAGAATTTTAATCTTGTTGGCTGTACCCGAAACTGCCCCTGCCTTACTCCAATACTCCAATTTATGACCTCTTTTTCCACTGCATTATTTAACTGAGATGAGTTGCAGGACTGGGATGCATGCCTATAGATGATGGTAACATGAAACACATGAATATCTCCTTTCAAGAGACATATTGAAGGTATGTGTCAAGCAGAGACAGAAGTGTTAAATAACCTGGAAGATGGTGCACTGCAGACTACATTTAGTAAATGATGTTGTGACTTAGCAAATATACTGCTTCTCTTACTGGTATAATATTCATATCCTTTTGTTTTTGGCTATTTCTGTGGATGTGTAAACATTTTTAGAGCATGTCATTGTGATGTTCTTAGCATATGATCCTCATTATAACAATGTTTCTGACAAAAATAAGAGTGCTGCTACTGCTATAAGTTGTTTCTTTTGAGAGTGCCACAATGTACACATCTTTCAGAGATTTGCTGCCTTGTCATTTAAGACTTGTACAGCCATCATTAAACTAATAATGAAATTTTGTTGCTACCACTTCCAGAAGCAAACCTCTGTGAGATTTGACCTCAAAGTTATTTTTGGTATTTTTTCTAATCGTGGACTGACATAACTGGATATACTTACAATACATATCCTGCATGCAGTAGCAAATATTGTATTTATCTACAGCCTATCAGATATCTGTTTCATGCTCTCATTATTTAAATGGCCATAATTAAACACAATTAATATGAGAAGCCAAAAAAATGCAGTTCAAAGTATGCTTACCTATTATACCCAATCTAACCAAAACAAATAATTTACAAATTAAAAATACAGATTTTAATATTACAGAAACTACTTAATAAAAACTCACTAATAGGATCTGTGATTGCAACAACTATTCTAAACATGCCTAAAAATCAGAAGAAATCATAATACATATCTCCCTATCTATCGTGATCTATAACTTTCTCATATCTGTCTACCTATCTGTCTCTAGATAGATAGATAAATAGGTAAATCTCTCTCTCTCTCTCTCTCTCTCTCTAATATAATCTGTGTATATACAGTAGTTCTATTTCATTTAGTCAAAGGTAGATATTATTGTCACATGGAATCTGCAGAACAAAATGTCAACAGTATTTATTATCATGAAGTACAATTATTAAACGGATGCATGGTCACAGAACTATGAGTAGATAGTACAAGTTAACTTAAGAGTTCAGACCATGTGCAAGTATCATGTGTAAGATAAGTGTTTTTGATTCCTAATGATAGTGCATTGCTTTTCATGAACAACATACCTTATGTGGGAAGTCTGCATAAATGCACATTATCAGTTACATAAGCATATCTGAGAGTGCCACAATGACAGAAGTGTTCACACACAGGAGCTAGGAAAAGTTAATAGAATATTGTGTTAGTGAAGTAATCACTCTCAAATGTCAAATAATATGTATATAGATCATAATGTCATACAGTAAGCATAAGTGGTTAAACTGATTTAATATCTAGCATAAGTGCACAATTTTACAAGAAAAACACATCAACTCAGGCATTATGACAATTTCACCTGTCAATAAGCTGGGATGTAACTGTACTTACCTGTAGTTATGTAATCCTGTTTTAAAATGTTATAAATGAACATGCTTTATTTGTCATATAGATGCAGCACATATACACACACAAGAAAGAAAAATGATATATATCAATCAGTGGTGTATTCTGTCAGCTACATTCAAACATAAAATATTTTGCAATATTTGGACGTGTAATGCATGGATATAAAATGCGTAAACTCCAGAGTAGTGTAATGATGTGATGAATGCCTTTCTCCTTATCTAAGTGACACTTATGAGCTGGACTGAGGTTGTCACTAGATGATCAGTTCCAGACTACTCCTTCCCAGTGAAATACATACTGTTTAAATCCACATTCCTTCTGGCTAGTAAACATTTCAAATGCTTATGACACCTTTCAATGAGGTTCTGGCTACATGGTAGACCTGATGACCACTCATCATTTCATTACAGACCAAAATGAAGGGGGAAATGCAGGTGGTAAACAAGGAGTTTTTGAAAAATATGTAATAAACTTACTTTTTGTACTGAAAACGTAGTACTGCTCAAAATATGACATCTCAACAGGTACTGCGGAACCACTTCAAGATAATGCAGGGAACACTTCAGGAAATTCTTTATCAAACAGAAAACATAGTGATTGCAATTGCTTGATGAGTGATCTAAACTTAGCAAGTTGATGATATAATGTATTTAAATCTAAAACCTATACTTTCCTCCACACATTCTGGAATAAATGAAAGAAACATCCTATTACGTGTGTCAGTGCAAATCAATCCATATGATTTTTATCGTTGCTGGATTGAATCACAAATTATATGTGCAGGTGATGTAACAAAAGATCACTGACAGAACATATAAGATATACTGTTTCACTTAATACAGTGTGTATTAAGACACTTAGATATCATCAGTACAACTACAAAAGGAAAGCTCTTAAATCTCCCACTAATCTCTATATAGCCATGGTCAGGAAAGGTCTGTTGAATTTCACTGCCATTGATTAAGTATGTCCCGTCAACAAGACACATGTCACAGCCTGATAAGTTATTGCTGTTTATGAATTTTGTCAGTATAATTATAGAAGTGCTCCTTCTATCATCTGCAGTATGTCAGTACAATAACTCTAAGTTCTGCAAAATTCTCTGTTTCAATTTTGACAATACTTTATGGGATACTTTTAGCAGCACCTGCATGCTTATGTCATACATTGCATAACATGAGACTAGCTTTTATGAGAAGGTAACTCCATTGTCATATCAATTGCAACATCTGCCAAACAATCACTTAACAGTTTGCAGGCAAAGTCTTTTGAGTGTGTAGCTTGTTCTCTTACAAATTTAATAATACGGGATTTTTCTGCCAAACCATATTCTGGCATGCGGAAATGTGCGAGAGATTTAATGAGTTCATCATTTGTGGAAGTAACCACTGTAATTACTCTATATCTACAATGTGATGCAAACTTAGTTTTAGAGACCAATATCATTTGTTAAATGTTCTCTTTCTTTGTAGTACAAATATCCATCAAGATATCATCTAAACACAACATATCCTTACCCTTCAGGGACATCACAAAACTATCATATTTTTCAGTGGTGCTTGGTCCAATCCATAAAGAATACATTGAAGTTGTCTTGTCATCCGTTATAGCAATACAGTGTATATAGGTTATATATCTCCTTAAGTATATATTTTCTGTGTGTGGCCTTCATATTGGCATAATTATTCTTGCACATACAACATTAAATTTATCACAGCATGTTACTATAAAGATTTTCACACAGACTACTGAAAATTTCCTTTAAAATTGCAATAAGCTTGAAAATTAGTACAATTTATCCAGTTGCATACTGACAAATAGGGTGGTAGGGCTGTATATATTAACAATGTGTATATATTTCTAAATGCATATTCATGAAAAAGACTGCCCCCCCCCAATTTATGTAGAGGGGCCCTGGGTTTATTGTCTTATTACAATCATATATCTCATTAAAATTGTGCACTGCATTAATAAAATATGTGTATTTAGCTGGATGCTTGAGCATAATACATGTGTACGTTGACAATTGTAAGATGTTGGAGCTATGCAATAACATCCATTTGTTAAAGGTTATGTAGGTCTGATGATAAAGCAACAAAAAAAGAAATGAAGTACACTGTCAAGGAATGTTTGTCACATAGCAGCTTTAATCCCCTGCGCTGAAAACATTCAAATATATGGTAGCTACGTTTAGTGCTCACTGCCTATATGTGGCTATCTTACTAATATAGTTGCTACAAATGAAGACGGTCATTCCTGTCACTTGCTGTAAAACAGTGTAATTTTGTCAGTGCTACACTATGTATTTGTCAATGTCAAAAACAGTTAAATTTTGTAGCATGCATCTTCAAATTTACACTGTATTTTTAGTTTTATGTGTTTATAGATCGTGATGTGGGTAAACTTCTGCCAACTAATACATTATTGTGTCAACAGCGGAACACCTCAAATTTTCTTCTCAGTCAGGAGATGTAACGTACTGGGACAGTGAGTCATGCAGCCTTGTCATTGTTTTGCAACTGTGTGTCCTTTTGGTCTTAGTTTTTCACAATAAAAAATACCAGCAGCATTTTGTACTGCATATTCCAAACTGAGATAATTGTTATCTGCTAATTGGTATAGAACCAAATATATATATATATATATATATATATATATATATATATATATATATATATATATATATATATATATATATGGGCATGTCTGTGTGTAGTCTGTGCTGTGCTGAAATGTCAAAATTCATCACTAAATCAATGTTTGCATATAGTGAGCCAAACAGCTGTCACACCCCTTTGCTACTCATATATATTAACTCCAAGAACACATATAATTGGGGAACAAGGACATTATTTTGCACCAAACACCATAAAGTCACCCCAAATCCTAGACACACACACACACACACACACACACACACACACACACACACACACACACACACACACACACACACACACACACACAAATGCATATAATAATAGATACTCACACACCTGCACTTTCAAACATATACTAAAACACACATACACATTCCCTGTGATGCAATATACTCAGTGTAGGCTTCATGTGAGCCTACATGGAGTTTACTTGTTTGCATGATGAGCAGCATCACTTAATGACTATTCATGCTGCGACTCGCCTTCAAACATAAGCAAGCAAGGTTTCGTAGCAGAAGGAAACTGTGTTAAGCAACACAGATAGCGATCTTAGTTACGGCATGGGAAACTGGGTTAGCAGGATTGCACAGTGCACAGAATGCCACAAGAACTGCCAGGGTTTTTCATATATTAGTGTATTATGTTGCTGGGGCAGGACAGAACATTGTATCAGGACAGGACAGTATATGTGTACACTTCAGCATACTAGGCTAGTGGGATTGCATGGAATGCCACAAGGACCATCAGGGATTTTCATATATTAATGTATTATTTTGAAGGTCAGGACAGGCCAGTGAATCAGGACAGGACAGTGCATGTGTACACTCCAGCATATTGAACTAGTGGGATTGTGCAGAGTGCCACTAGGACCACCAGGGTTTTTCCTATATTAATGTATGAGTTGCTGGAACAGGAAAAGACATTGTGTATAGAGTGAGTATTGTGGAGTCCCATTCCAGGCAGTCTGTACAAGTTGTGTCAATGAACTGTAAGGGTACATGGACTGTCATTTATAAGAAACAGTCATGGGAAATAAGTTGAATAGGGATACACAGATGAAATTTAGGAATGAGGAATGGGAAGGATGAGAGATGAAATATTGTAATGTACTGCACATGAGGAAATGTAAAAAGAAGACAGTTGCAGAAGGAACACTAATCACATCTCCACATGGAACAGTACAGACACGGTGACAAATGTATATGATGTGACTGCCATACAAGGTGGCATAACAGTGGAGGATATCTGTGTGATATAAGCATCCAGACATGAGCGATGGAGAGGACATGTATCATGGATGTTAAATATGTTGGGTGCATATTGTGAAGCTGTGCAAACTGATTTGCCTGACTATACTAGTATTGTCAGCAGAGGCTTTCAATAACTAGAACACAGATACAGGGTCATGGCTAACAGTGAAACCATCACACACAATCATGGTCAATATCAGAATAATACCACTATAATACCCATGCCTCTGAAACAACATATGTGTTTCTGAGTGAGCATAGTTGGCTCTGCATCAATACAATCATACAACTATTAGGATATGTCAGCAATCTATGAGTGTAAATAGTCACACTCTCCTAACCTTAACATATGCAGGAGGTGTGAGGAGACACACTAGATATGTTGATTACTACAGGCTAGTTGACTGGTGTGACTGGCAAAGATAATATATATCACAAATGTAAACCATGCAATTGATGTCATTAAACAGCTATGTATGTTATGAGTGCATCACTGAAACACATATCATATGTGTATGTGGCGTTACACCTTGATGGGGGTTCCATGCTATAAGCCAGTAAAGTTTATGTAACAAAACTAATACCTAGGTATGCACAAATAGAGATGTGACAGCTCACAATGACAAAGGTGGTACATTTCAGTTACATATCAACGGAAGATGTGTAAGGAGGGATGTGAGGAAGGGTGCATTGTACTCGGGAATTGTTGTTGTGAAGGCTGTGAACTATGAAGGTATTATGGCCTGTGATGTAGATGTCCTGCACATACTCAGTGTTTGTGTTACATACAAGAGAGTACTCACCACTGTGGACACATGCTGGTGGACATTCCACATACAATATATGCCAGGACACTGGACACATAACAACTATGTCTGCTTTTAGGGTATGATGTCTACATGATCCTTGGTTTTTTGCATTTGTTTGCATAAAGAAACAAACCCCACACATTTATTTATTTATTTATTTATTTTTTTATTTTCATCTCATGCTTTTGCTTGGCTGTGGCACCATTCTTTGATGTGTGTTGATAGTGTCTGTATTATTCCAATATCACAGCAGGAGTCAACGATTGTTGCCATCTGTAGTCCTCCAGATAGCTGTTGGGACACAGGATTTGTGTTTCATTCTTGACATTTGTGATTTCAATCTTGGACAGGAAAGGGCCTAGCAGATAACCCTGGTGTATAGACTTGATCACTGGACACAAGATACAGGTCACTTCACACATTTCTACATATATATATATATATATATATATATATATATATATATATATATGCCACATATGTGACTCAATTTCCTACCCACTTGGTGATATAGGTGTTGAGGGCCACATCTGTCATTGTGGAGTGAATACCTCAGTGTGGACTCCTGCGACTGCCTTGGACTTTTCAAGTTCCACAGGATGATTCTCTTTGAGGATATTTGACAGATGTAACAGACATAGCTGTAGCATCAAAAACTCACACATCTGTGTCTATTGTACACAGCCAGGACATTACTAGTGTCCATTTAGAGAAGGTCCATGATGACATGTTGGTCTTCCTCACAGAGTCAGATGTGTCTATATATGCATGCATCAGGTGGTGTCACCAGCCCACTCATATGAA
Organism: Protopterus annectens; assembly: GCF_019279795.1. Taxonomy (NCBI): domain Eukaryota; kingdom Metazoa; phylum Chordata; order Ceratodontiformes; family Protopteridae; genus Protopterus; species Protopterus annectens. Next base: position 1,063,290,987 of record NC_056731.1, on the reverse strand, counting down.
TGCATGTCAATGTACTCCCCTCTACAGGAACACAGTCCATCTGGACGTTATGCTAAAGTGTGTATCACACCGTGTCATGTAGGCATATGTTTTGAGTCATGTTATAGCTGATCTTTGATGTTGTCACAGCCTATTGTTTCTGTGTGGGAGGCATGCATGAAGGTAACACAGTGCATACTGTTGTCTTGATCTATCTTAGGCTTTGGACAAAATCTCTGTACTCGAGTATCAATGACAAATTGTACCAGCTGGGGGTTAACACTTAAGTCACTTTATGGTTAACCAATGTCCTCACTGACAGACCACATACTCTAAAAGTTGGTGAATCAACCTCTATCATTGTAGCTGTCACCACTGGTGTGCCCCAAGGATCTATGTTGGGCTCTATACCTTTTGGAATCTATTTCTCAACAATCCGTGGTACAAAATACGACCTGTAGCCTGCCAAGTTTGCTGATTCATGCGTATTCTTTGCAAGCATTGAGTCCACTGATTATGTGGCTATAGTACAAGCCAGGCTAACACACAGAAATGATCGGTGCCAAAGCCACATGGTCTACTAATAAATACAGAATGTGTCAGGATATGTGCATTATGCAAAGTGGAATTCCCTGGTAAATATACCATTGACAACACTCCCCCATGCTGAAACCAGAAGTGGATTTTGGAATGCACATAGATAGCAATTTGAACTTTGACCAAGTGTCCACAGTATGTATGGAAATGCATATCATGCAGCTCAGAAGTCAGGCCATTGTATCCAGATCTGAGGAGAACATAACAGCACTGTACTCAAATGTCATCTGAACACTAATATAGTATAATGCTTGCTTTTGAATGTACCTCACCAGACACCTGTAACAGCTGAACAGACCACAGGGGTTTTACACAATGGAAAATACAAGTCCTACAAACCATGTCATGATGTACGTGGATATACTGAAAACCCTGTTCCATAAATCTGTATTGCAAAGGATAAGGTGACTTGTGCCTCGACTACAGGACATCTCTGACCCTGCCCTGATGTGTATACTGCACATCACCAAATCAGCAGATCCTATTGAGAGAAAGATTGTAAAAGCAATGTCTGACATGCTGTTATAAAATGCTCTGTCTACTACTAGGCAAGTGCACACACACACACACACACACACACACACACACACACACACACACACACACACACACACACAGTTGACATAGAACACCTACTTTTCTAAGTACATATACTACACAACACAGTACTTTACACAAGCACCACAGCACAAGTCTGACTTGGAGTGTCTCAGTCAACACTTTATAGCTGATGACATCAACAGTGTCTGTTGAGGAGATTATAAGTATCCTACATGCCTGTATAAAGGGGTCTCTGTAGCATCAAGTAACAGCTCTCACACACACACAAACACACACACACACACACACACACACACACACACACACACACACACACACACACACACACACACACAGTTGACTGCAGTTAGAATAGAACTTCTACCTAAGTACACAGACTAAAGAAAATAGTACTTTAAGCAAGTTCAACAGCACAAGTCAGTCTTTTGCATGGCTGCAGGTCAACTTATAGTAGATGACATCAGCACTGTATACTGGAGAGAAGCAGTTGGGAGGCCTGCATGAAATGGATCTGTAGGCATGTGTGCACATCAAAATACTTTCAATTCATGGGATTGGAGTGGTAACTGTAGGATACACACTTCTGCTCTTCTGACTAGACACAGACACACAAACACATGCCCAGTTGTCTGCAGTGAAAACAGAATCTCTACCTATCTATGTACATGTCACACTTTTACAACACTGCATGTGAACTTATACTAGATGACATCAGCAGGCCATCTGGGAGAGAAAATGATGGGATACCTGCATAGGCTTATAGCTTCATATGTACATAGTAGGCTACTAGCTTAATGGCTATATGGCATTTAGAAGCCTAGCTGTGCAAAAACATAAATACACTTATTGAGCAGAGTTAGATGGTCATTGTCAGCAGAGCAATTTTGTAAGCAGCAACAACTGGCCCTGTCCATGAGGGACATAGGTGCCATGCCAGATGACTTTACAATCACCCAGCCAGTAGTTAAAGTTGTGCTTGAACAAGGTCATTAAGGAGCACTGATTCACATGCACTGGGAGTATATTACAGTGGAGTTTGAGTAATGGGAGGGTATATCTGCTGCCCCAGCATGTTCTGTTTATTTCACGTTAGGTTGAGAACCCTGGGCCATGTTATTCTTGACCCATTTGATTTGCAGATGTGCAAATTTTCAAGTAGAGCAGGGTCTGAGACTGCTCTGTAGGGCAGGTATAGATCACTTGTCAGCAGTCTGCATGATACTGGGCACACTGACAAGTCTTTCAGTCTTTCCATATATCTCATGTTTGGAGGCTCTGGTGTCTCTCAGGAACAGCCCTGTGTTTTCTCCAATTGCTGCAGGTGTCTGGTGAAGTACAGACAGAAGGAAGCATTGTACTCAGTTAGTGGTCTAAGGGTAGAGTACAGCAGAGGTATGACCTCCCTGGTATTGGATGTAATGTCAATATGGATGATGTGCACAATTCAGAATATGTGCCTCACTACTATGGACAAATAGTGATGAAAGTGTTGATTGCTATCAACATGTGTTCCTAAGTCTCATAACAGTGTGTTTGAGCTTAGAGGCATGCTATGTATATTGCAATTAGCAGGGGTACTTCACTGCCAAAGGGGACAATGAGCCATTGCATGTTTTAACTAATTCACTCCAGAGCAGCTCTGAAAAAGCTGCCTGCTTAATTCCACCACAGGAACAACAGTGCAGCCTGAGCTCATTTTCAGAAAATCCATTTCCAATACTATACAGAAAACAAATGTTCATAACTCTTTAACTATAGGAGCCAGACTAAAAATGTAAACACAAAAGTTGTTCAGCAGGCACAGACCTTTCCAACAGTATAAATGTTGGTAGTGCATATCAAAGTCATTATTAAATATTTGGCAAGGAATACTGATATTCTGCATATTTTTTACCTTTTTAGAAAAGCAAAGCACAATATATTGGTCAATGTACCATGTAGATCCATACAATTTGTATTTAATTTGTTAGTATGAATGCCAGCTTTAAAATGATACCTTAACCATTACTGTGTGATGCTCCTTTATGGACATATTCACAGAAATATGATTACTATAATATTTCTCATAATTGATAAATAAAGCATAATATATCATCACCTGTAACAGATAGAACCTACATATCAGTATAAAAGTTGTGTGTCTCAGTGTCAGCTTCAAAATGATGCATCACGTGTTTGATCACCATGCTCCCTTGCAAAGATATGGACATAATAATGAGAAATATTAGAAATGTATAATTTTCATAATCCTACAAGACTAAACAAACTGTGATATTTGTAGATGTCTACAGTGCACAGACATAGTTCTTTTACTATGTTCTAAGAAGTAACACTGTCTTCAAAATGAGATATTACTAGGCACACTGACATGCTCCCTTGCAAAGTTATTTACCAAAATATGAAAAAAAATCATAATTTCCATAACCTAACTCCAAAACAAACATTGATATCTGCACATGTGTACAACATACAGGCAAAATTATTTTACCATGTTGGAACCAGCAATACTGTCTTCAAAATGAGATATTACTTGGCATATTCAGATTCTCCCTTGCAAAGTTATTTACCAAAATATGAAAAAAAATAATAATTTCCATAACCTAAGTCTGAAACAAACTTCGATATCTGCGCATGTGTACAACATACAGGCCCAATTATTTTTACCATGTTGGAACCAGCAATACTGTCTTCAAAATGAGGTATTACTTAGCACATTCAAATTCTCCCTTGCAAAGTTATTTACTAAAATATCACAAAAAATCATAATTTCCATAACCTCAGTCGTAACAAAACTGATAGCTGTACATGTGTATAGCATTCAGAACCAGTTGTTTTACCATGTCGACACATATGATTGCATTCTTGGTGTAACCAACATAGTGCTGAATGGGTACATGTAAAGAGAAAAAGCAAGGTAATGACCGCCACTCCACTAATGAACCCAGGACAGTCATGGGACTTCAGTGGCAGGCATGACCATCTGATCTGTCTGATCGCTGTGCTGGCTACTCACTCAGACAGCTGATACCACTGCAGTCTCACAACCTCCTTCAGTGTCAGCAGTCTTCCTTACCTATGCCTTTTCTCTTTACATGTGTCCATTCAGCAATGGACCTAAGAGATCAAGTTCTGTACTAGCAAGCCCTTCCTGTCATCTAAACTCTACACATGCCTAATAAAAGCAGACTAAAAACAGAAGTATTGCAGGATGGTCACTGACATATTAGATTGTACATGGTAGCACTCTCCTAAAACAGTTGTCCTTTCTCAGCATCCTCACCAGCTCCTTACCACAGTTATTTGCCAAACTTGGAAAAATATATTTTACACAACACATTTCATAATAGAGTTTTACTTACCATACTGGTCCCTACTTGGTCATGGGTGTTTTCCATTCTTCTCACAAGCTGCATATTACCAGTCTTGCATAGCTCTCCTCACATCAATGTGGAGGTCAGTCAAGAACACTGCAATGCCCTCTTCAGATAGGTGAATGCCATCCCTTCAGAACAGGTGAACATCTTCTGTGGCGATGCTGTCATGACAGTTTGTAGATCCACCGACCCTGTGCATCAAGCCATGCATGAACCCATTCTGTAATTGTCTGCCTTTGTGTGCTTCCCATTGACTGTTTGCTGTCTTATCTGTCGAGGAATTATGTCAGACCACACAAAATGACAACATGGCCACCATGACAGCAGGTGTTCAAAAATTGCTGTGATTTGAAACCGTAGCCTTCTGAGTGGTCGACCGATGACATCATTCCCTACAATGTGCAGCATAAGGATGTTGGGTTCAGGGTAGATGGAAAACTTCTCTTCCAACAACTGCAGTACTCTGCTCCAATGCATACCTCTTCTTGCAATCCAGTATACCTTCACACTGGATGTGGGAACGCTCAAGTTGTACTGGTTTTCAGTTTTAGAGGCATGGCTGGCAGCCCAGTGAATTTAGGAATGGCCACATACACACACTGTCACTTGTCGTTCTCCTGGTCGTGAAGCCATGTCAGTGTGAGAAGGTGGACAAACCTGCACAGGAAAGAAAATGCAAACAGATTACTACTGATGTTTGACAGAAGACGACATATATTTGTATATGATATGCATTACCTGGTTAGCCCATGCAAATCTTCCATCCTAGCCCCAGGGGCAGTATTATTTGCATTAGGTACATAAGTGGTGATGATGCTGCAGAGGTACATACCTACTACACACACACACACACACACACACACACACACACACACACACACACACACACACGCACAGACACACATTTTGCATTAGCATGTTCTAATACATGTTAGTGTGGAGTGCAGAGGCATTCATTATCATTCAGTAGAAATACCATATCATTATAATTCAGTTAAAATACTATAACACTTGGATGTTACTGAGCCTTTCCTCCTACCACCTAATTTCCATCCATGACTGACAAAGCGTGGAAACATGCTCAACTACTGAGTATAAGCAGAAGTACAGTTATACAAGCAGAAATGTCAAACTTATCTGGTTCATCCATGTAAGAATTAGTCAGAAAAGTAATAATTCCAGTTATCGAATCTGACCATCACTCTGCTTACAATAAGACCCATGAGCTTTCCTCAATGCAGTATGTGCATATTGTTAACAGATAATAAATTATTCTTGAAAGCTGAATACACAAGCAAAAAATTATAACAACCATCACTGAAACCTGAGCTATAGATAGCCTATACTTGTTACACTGTATCTGTATTACAATCTTCAGCAGTCTGACCATGTATGCACAAGCACTTCCCTGGTACACAAATGAATTATTTCCACTACCAACATCTTCATTAGTACATGTTACACATGTCCCTAAATGAAACATTAACCCAAATGACCCCTTCAGGAAAATGTTGAGATGCACACAATCACCATAATTTTATATGTATATATATATATATATATATATATATATATATATATATATATATATATATATATATATATATATATACATATATATCTGTGTGTGTGTGTGTGTGTGTGAGACCAATGTATATATGTGCAAGTACATTATATATATATATATATATATATATATATATATATATATATATATATATATATATCCATATACACACACACATGCACAAATATATGTATGTATACAGCAGGAAAAAAAATCAGGGTTTAGGAGGGTAGACAGTTGATGAAGAATGAAGGGGAGTTGCTTGCAATGACTCCAAGCAGAGAAAAAAAAACAATCTGGCTTGTGCATTCGTCAAAGCAATAACAACGTGTACTTCTGTGAATAACAGTGACAGCAGCTGAGTCTTTTCCCAGAAAAGTGATAATGACTCACTGCTATATTGTAACTGCATGTATTGCTATTGTGATAATGACCCTCCTTTCATTACTGCAAATGTATGCATGCTGAGACACAGGTGTTAATTGCTGCACATAACCTGTTGAGTAGGCATTCATTATATTACATTGTGCAGCTGTTATGTAACACTGACTCATTATCATCAGTAAGGAGAAGACCTGAGTCATTCAGTCAAATAGTATAACACTTAGATATTACTGAGCCCTTCCTCCCACCTAAATTCCACACATGACTGACAAAACCAGGGAGAAATCCACAAAAAAATATGGTAGCTCCATGCTGTCAGTAGTAGGGTTGCCACCTGGTTTTTTCCAGACTATCTGGAAATCAAACTGATTCTCCGGTAGTCTGGAAAACACTATACAAACTCCGGTATTCTGTTTCAAAAAGGAAACTGACTATTGGAGTTTGTAAATCGGCTGATTTACTATGCTTTTTTTTACAGAAAAGCATATTAAATCAGTCAAAAGGATGCAGCAGGAACAGAAAAAGAGGGTGCTCCTCACCGAGTGATGTCATCGTGACATCACAAAATGGGTGTAATATGGGAGGAAGGAGGGGTGGGATGGGCGGGGTTACTGATGATGCAAGGGGTGTGGCTTTACTCTAGTTTTAGTCACAATGAAAGGTGGCAACCCTAGTCAGTAGTCACCTAGTGATAACCTTTATCTCACTCAGGCAATATAATCACAAATAGAATAATACAAGCAGAAGTGATGTAACCCAATGTAATTTGCAGACTGACTTTCTGTATGTCCCCAGTAAGCCTTCCAGTTGTTTACATTCTGTATGCACAGGCACCAAAATGACACAAATTGGCCCAGCAGTCACTTTAACAGTGAGACCATCTTTGCACAAGCACTTCCCTGAGACACAATGAATTATTTCCCCAAGCAACATCCTCATAATTATGTCCAAGTATACATGCACCCAAAATTAAACGTTTCCACAAACAAGCCTACAGTAACACTTCATAATATGTGCATCCACCAGCATGTACATTTCACCCAAGCAACCCCTTCAGTCTCATCCTCATAATTATGTCCAGGTATACATGCACCCAAAATGAAATGTTTCCACAAACAAGCCTACAGTAACATTTCCTAGTACATATACCACCTGTTCTAAAAATGCAGCTTCTGGTTGGGGCACAGCATCATGACTGCCCTTTGGACCATAAAAGCAAAACTCTAACATGAATAAATTCAGTTTTACAAGTAAGTAATTATGTATGAAATCACATCCCTCTAGATACAGCTGTACAGCTGGCTGGTCCCTAGCTACACAAACAGTTACTACATGACAGGTGAAGAACTATGAAATGATGCATAGCCAAACATAATACTTACATGAAGCAGTGAAGGAGATAGCAAAGCTTTAACTAGATGTAGTGGAAACTAACAAATGTAAAAACAGTAACAGTCCAACCAGACAGATGGCACACAGACTGTCTATGAAGCTAGCACCCTTGACTCAACTAGCTGGAGGAAAGCATGGTCAAGTGGCTGGAGGAATCCTATGTCAGAGGGAAGGTCAGGGCCTTTCATCCTGCCTGCAGTATAAGGTGAACACCATGAACAGAAGCATCAACAAAAGGCATGCAGTGTATCTCAGACGAGGAGAGCACTGGCAGATGTCCACAGGTAGACTGACAGATGTCCGCAGGTGGACTGATGGTGTACCCCAGATGAGAATAAGAGCACTGACAAATGTCCAGAGATAGACTGACAGATGTCCACAGATGGACATCCATTCAATACGAAAACAGGAAGGTCAACATATGCCACAAAAGAGACAGGGAAGAAGGATAGGTGTAAGCTGTCTCTAAAAAGCTCCATCTGCTCCACATTATAAAAAGGGCTAAGCTTAGGGTTAGAGGTAGTCCCATGTACAGGACATTACACTAGTCTAGTCTAGATGAGACAAACCATGAACAACCACCAAGATAGCAGGAACTTAATTTGTGAAATGACTGGCAACATGCTGATTTCACAACAGGTGACACTTGTTCCTGAAGTGTCAACTTACAGTCAGGAAACATGACTGGATCATACTCCTTATCAACAAACTCCAGCATGTTGCTGCCATATAAGATGAAATCTGGAAGGGAGAAGGAAACAGAAACCTTTAAGGTAGTATAACGTATCGTGGCCACAGAGCGGTTAGGGAACACACACTTGGAATATTGTCCTGAGGGAAGGACAGATAAATGTGGATATCATCAGCATAACAGTGGTACATTACACATTTCTCTCTTTATAGATTATGCAATGGAATCAAATTAATTGTGAACAATAAAAGGATTTTTGGAGCTCCATACTTAACAGGAAAGCAGGAAAAGGAATGATTTATAGAGAAAACCTTTTTAGAATGACCAAAAAGGTATAATATACACCGTTCAAACAGCAGATGAAGTAACACAGTAAGATTATAAATGGCATTATGAATTGTATCAAATATATGTGAGAGATCCAGGAGAACCTGTATTGAATAATACCTTTGATTTCTATCCATTAAGGCATTGTTAACTAGTCAGACAAGAGCTGTGTCAGTTATATAGTGAGTGTGATCCTGGACTGAGATGGAGCCTGCTGACTTAAAATGGGTGATCTTTTCAATAACCTTTACTAGAAAAAGAAGATAAGGGATTAGGCAGTAACTGTCATAGATATTATGATATAGAGATGAATTCTTTGATAACAGCAATAACAAAGCATCTTTCAAGGATGATGAAAAATCAAGTTTCAATGAGTAAACCATGATCTGGAATATCACTTCTCTCTGCATATCATGACCACAGGTCATCACACGCATACTTGAAATAAGACTTATGAGCATTCTGTAAAATGGCTATGTCAAACATTATCCAGACAACCTGAAATGGAAGTATAAGGACTGTACTAACATCCATGTAGTCATGTGACAGCAGAGGAGTTCTGAAAGTGTCAATCTTGTAAACAAAAATAAAAGCATTGTCCTCACATTCTGAGGCAGATATAGCTCTTCTGATGTGAGTCAAGCAGGTCAGCACAGTCTCTTCAGCTCAGACAAGAGAGCAGCTGGTCTGTTACATGCTGTTGCTGCTGCTTACATTTATCTTCATTGCAATGCTGCCTTGCTATGACAGATCTCAGCCAAAAATGCAGCATAATGCTAATCCAACTTAAGTATGACATTCCACCGACCCACACTATGCTAATGATAGACCAATCTGCACCCTTCTCAACACAGGAAATGTAGTTCACAGTCAAACCAAGGTTCATGTCTCCTAGTATATATGGGGTGTGCATGATTAAGAGCTAGAGAGTCTAGAGTCAGGGGCACAGACCTGTTGGAGTCAGTAACCACAGCATCTTGTATAATTCAGTTGTTTTACATTTGATGGAACTGCCAATGGGAGTCTGTTTCAGGGCCTCCTTATATTGATGACTTTGTGGTCCTAACTGTGCTAATTGTTTTAGTTTGGATCAATTGTTCTCTCTCTCATACACACAAGCAGGCACTTCTAAAGTAATACATACACTCTCCATTTATTCCTTTACTGTTTGCTCTCTCATACACAAATGCAGGCACTTCTAAATTCATGCACACACTCTCCATGCATTCCTTTACTGTTTGCTCTCTCATACACACATGCAGGCACTTCTGAAGTCATACACACACTCTCCATGCATTCCTTTACTATTCACTCTCTCATACACACACTCAGGCATTTAAAGTCATACACACACTCTCCATGCATTCCTTTACTGTTTGCTCTCTCATGCACACATGCAGGCACTTCTAAAGTCATACACACACTCTCCATGCATTCCTTTACTGTTCGCTCTCTCATACACACATGCAGACACTTTTACATTCATACACACACATTTCATTCTCTCCACACACACTTGCAATCACTGCCCAAACAACACAAGAATCAAACCCACTACCCTTGGGTCTGCAGAGAGAAATATTTTAGAGAAAAAATTTCATAGGTGGCAAATGAAAACAGATTATTCCTCTTACCCAACTACGTGATTACTGCCGCTGCTGCCCAACTTGCACCCGATAGCTTACATGAAAAAATAAAGCTGTTCACAGACCAAACTTGCAAGATCCAAATTGGTGTGGTTCTCTAACCATGCCCAGGTAAAATAGAGGGATCCAGTAGTAGGTAAATCTCCAAATATCACAAAAAGAAAGGAAATACCTGCTGCTGGACCCTCTATTTATCTGAGGAAAACAAAAGAAAATTAGGTTAGGGGTGGATGTGTTATGCAAGTGGTGGCATGGATTCTGAGAATCCGATTGGCTGCCACCACTTGCTTTTTCGACAATTTAAAACCACATTTTCTAGTAAAAGTGTAACGTGAGCAGCATGTAAAATCATGCTCAATCGTAACTATTGATGGCAAATTACAAGTTAAGTTACAATTTCAGCGTGTTTTGCATGAAGCTCAATTGCAAGTCTGCATTAAAGTTTCTCTCGCCTGTTGAAGGCACTCGGGGGTAACTTCCAATCTTCTCATGGCCCGCACGGTGTTAAGCACAGAGGCACCATGAGAAGGTACTCAGGGTTTAATGAGTTAAGGTTCAGTTTGTGAGTTTGGCCCTAATCATTTGTGTGTGGCAACTCTTCTGTATTATATTATCATCATTGGGGGACTCTATATTAGTGTGTCCACTTACCAGTCACCTACAAACTTGGTAACCCACAGGTCATCTACCATTAGCTGTGCTTCAGGGAAGTAGTTTACAAATAGTTGAGGGCCCAGCACAGATCCTTGTGGTATTCTAATGGTAATTTGCTACTGGTGGAGGTGTAGTTACCAACTTTGAGAGTGTGTGTTATATCACTGAGCCAGTTGCCTATCCCTGTATTACTGTATGGCTTAATTCCCACATAGGAAATCTTCACTATAACACATTAATGGGGGATAGTGTCAAAGGCCTTGGATAAGTCAACATAGGTGGTATATACTGTTATCCCTCATCAAAGTCTGTGGGGTCAGACTCCATGAAGTTCACAAGGTTCAATAAACAAGATGTACCCTTGACAAAATTAAAATGGGAAGGGTGAAGTGTGTTTGAAAGTCACCTTTGTCTATGTGGATATGGTCCATAATGATTCCTTCACTAGTCTTGCAGATAAATGTTTTTAGGTATATGGGTCAGTAGTTGCAGTTTGCATTTTACCACATTGATGTGCATTGAATAACGCACAACATTTGATATTACATTTTGTACTGTGGTTGATATATGTGTGGAAAAAGTACTGAGACACAAGCATTGCAGTGCTGGGGGAGGGTTTGGGGTTGGCAACAGATGAATGTATTGTAAATATGTGACATATATTATTAGATAGGGACCACAGTTTATAATATTTACACATGTAATTTCATGTCATACACAGGAAATGGACAGTAAACAGTAGTAATACAGCATAATATAATCATTTCCATAGAGCAGCAAGCAGCAGGCTTGCGTGATGGATAACAAAGTGCATATGCATGTGAGATATACATGTTTGTGTGTAGCAAAACTGTGCACAAATGTGAGACACATTGCTAAAGCCTGACAATTAATACTGAATCTATGAAATACACTGTCTGCTTAAATGACTCTCTGGCAGCATTTGTTGATTCACAGCAGCATTCTTTTGACTGATATGATCTTTTTTTGACTCAGATACTACTGTTCATGATGCGGGCAAATAATTTTTTTATACTTTTCATTAGATGTGTTGCTGCATTTTGCTGCTGCTCACAGTCACTGTGCATTAGTGGATGATGTGCACATGGAGCAAAAAAAAGTGAAGGGTCCATTCCTTTTTGTGCCACTTATGTGTGTTGTGTGTGATTCTATTTTTTGACCAGATTAAAGGTGCTAAAATGGGATAAATAGAAAAGTGGTGAAAAGTGGAGCAAGCAGGGGGAAGAACACAGTCTGAAAGTTAGTATTGAGTCTCTGGAATACACCTGCTACTTAACTGATTCTGTGGCAGCATGTCTTAATACAGAGATGCATTCCTTTTTGGGGCCAGATGTTACTGGATTTGAATACAGCTCTATGTAATACTTTTAAGCACTTTTACATTACCTTTGCTGTGCATTGGTGAGCGATGCGGACCATCGCCCAATAATGCATTAAAGAAAATAAATGGGAAAGATAGGAAAGTGGAGAAATGGGGAGAAAGCAGGGGAAGAACAAAGGGAAAGTAGGGCAGTAGTGTGCAGGAGGGAGGTAGGGATGAACCATAGTTATCCATTTCTTTTACAGGACAAAGTAAACATATCTGCCAAATATTAACTGAGTTTAGACTGCCACCTCCAGGGAGACGGATAACCACAATGTAAGCCAATTGGACCAAATCAAGTTTGACGAGAAGACACATGTGTGAAATGGAGAACTTCATCTGGAACATTTTTTTTTTTTTTTTGTGAGACAGTTACCCATTTTTTTAATTAATTAATTAATTAATTTATTTTGAGAGAGAGCGAGAGAGATGAATGTTGGGGAAGGGACGTAGGAATGTCTGATGTCTGGATGGAGCAAGTTTGGTAGGTGAGGAAGCAATTGCAAACAGAAAAGACAAACATGACAAGAAACATGGACAGTGATGGACACAAAAGGTTGGGGACACCATGATTGGGGTGAGGGTGACGACATCACAAACCCATGGTTATAAAGCTGCGTGACAGTGAGAATCAAGTTCTCACCCATTGGACTGCCATAACTGTCACCGCATTCCACCACTGGTTGGACTACCTGACATCTGTATCTCCTCCTCCTGGTATTATGTAAAATGAGGGAAAGCATCCTTTCTAGCTGGCATAGCTGTACAACAACCATGTGACTCACAACTCTATGCACCATTCCTGGCAATTCAGTGTTTGGGATAAATCACTCTACGTTCGTCACTTCTCCAGAAGGGTACCACTGGAGCAGCCCTTTGGGCAGGACTACCTGAGGAGGCAGGTAGTGCAGTGTCAGCAGAGGCGGTGCTGCCAGGTTGGCCCCTAGATATGGTGGGCAATGGTTCTGGAGCTGGTGGAGGGAGGCAGGCAGATTCTGTGAGGCAGGCCTACCCCACTCTGCTGTGGAGCATTTTGCGCTATGGTCCAGATGGATAACACAAATATAATTTGACAACACATAATAAAAAAAATAAAATAAAATAAAAATAAAATAAAATAAGAGAAGATAAGGGTTGGGGTGACAGAAAAAAAGAGATAACATTAGTACCTTCATATATGACATATAATGCAATGATACAATTAATTGACTCTGTTATCTTAACTTTTACTTTTAAGACTACCAACTCTTAACAGATAACTTTTACTTTTAACATTACCAGCTCCTAACAGATGCACACTATACTACAGATTGCAGCAACTACTCCTTGACGTGCATATATTTCACATATGAGTGCTCAAATTATATAGATTACAGTTTATAGCGCTTTACAATCAAAATGTCAACATTCAGTTGCACGACAGCCCCCTCCTCGATCATGCTAGGAGCGACAGTCGGACTGTCTACGTTCATGTGTACGTCCATTCAGAAGGACGTACACAAGGCAGGGACGTGAAATATGGTTGGCAATGGGAGTTGCTACTAGTGATATCGACAGAAGTTGTTGATCTTGTTGGGTTGACCTTACGACCTACTTAATATGCATGAGTCAAGGTTTTCCATCATGAAATAACCGTTCATGCTTGTGACATTCATTCATTTGATAGTAAACCATTTATAGCAGGGCACGTGTGCCAGTAGTATAGACCATTTACTTTAAACCTTTAAATAACACATAATTGAAGAATTAACAGTATTGTATAGCTGGGAAGTGTGGTCATTAAACAAACAACCTCTGACTAAAGTCTCATATTGTACTCTTGCCTTGTGCTACAGACTAATGCATGCATACTTACTTTACAGTTGAGGTATGCATGTTCAATGTGATACAAGTGTATAAAATACCAAACAAGCTATCTTTATCTTGTTATGCTAGAATAACGCTATTGTTCTGCTGCATACGTAACACATGCTTCCCTCATCCTCGCTAATCTAACCCCATGAGTACATACATTGACCTCACGGTCCCTGACAGCTGTGGAAAAACAGAACAGAACAGAATATCATTTTAAATACCAGTCTTGACTATATTCAGCTTTTAAGTTTTACAAGTACTCTCTGTAGTTGATTTTCACACAGGAATGGGATGCCTGCAGTCCTAAATTCCCAAATACAATGGTTGAGGGTATCTCTCATCCTTCTCTGGAGGTCATTGTATTGATGCCTACATTGTTCACCAGTGTGGGGGATACAGCTGGGGGGGATACCGGTGGCACTGGTTACAGCCTGGGTAAACTATCCGAAGCTTCAGACTTATACTGGGAGCCAGAATAGTCTCTCTGCAAAAGCCTGGCACTGTGGTTCTTCACTAGGCATCCAATAAAAATCTTCGACTCCTGGACACCCCATCTGTGTGCCCTAAACTTGACAACTTTCCCACAAATGCCTGCCATTTCTGTCATGGATCTAGAGTAATGGAGAATGATGCTTTCCCACCAGTTTCAGTCATCTTGATTAGTGGGAGCACACACACTGTTTAAAAATGCTGTGCTCCACTTACCATCACACAAACACAGTGCTGGGCAGTGCACACCCCAAGCACTGTGTTTGTGCGATGATAAGCGAAGAACAATAGTACCAAGCAAAGCAAATTCAAGGTTATTGGATGAATAGGCACTTGTGTATGTGTGTTAGACAAAAGTGAATGTCATACCAGTCCATACAGCGGAAATATACTTACAGGAATATAGTACACAATTTACCCACAGACATAATTAGAGAATACATGTGATAATACATAGATACATGAATAAATAACTGACACAATACTAGTGCCTCAGCCCTCATACATATAATTAATATCAGCTACACCATGTCAAGTGTTATAAGTGAGAGTGACTATAACAGGAAGTGGAACAATATTAAAAGTGTATAGAATATGCTGTATTGAAATCCAGGACTATGTGTATGGGAATCCTACACTTAAACCTGTTGCCACAGGAAGGCTATGAAAACACTTGTCTATGCTGCAGTTCAATGTTATAAACTGCAATGCCCCAAAAGTAAAACAAAGGTTGCACATCCTTTACTAGAACCCAGGAGCATCTATACTCCAGCCCTACACTTACACCTGCTGCCACAGGAATAGTTGCATAACATTCCTTCTTTTGCTAATCATTATTAAGGTCTCAAGTTAACCACCACAAAACACTGCTTAATGGATTTGTGTGATGTCTAATAGTATTATTTGAATGCATCTGGTTTCTGTCTGGGTCCTGTCTGGTCAGTTATCCAGTTTGCACTAAGTGGCACACCATGCAAGCAGTGGCCCCCACCCTGTCCAAAAAAAAGAAAAAAGGGAGATCTACTTAAAATGAGTAAAAGCAATATATGACAGGCAGACTAGAAAATGTTATTACACATGAGTTATTTCTACATAGGTCTGGATTAGAACTCTTACTATAATGCACATTCACAACAATGGATGGGTGTCTTATCCCTCTTTGTCACACAAACAACTTTGCAGTAAAGAACTTAAATCAATATGCACACAACCAACAGCAACAGCATCTACACTGATATCAAACCATACAAGTGTTATTTGTATATGTATTAGTTTTTGGCTGTAGTGCACCTAGTTATCACAACCCCTGTCACGTTTATTGCTTGCAAATATGCTGCTCTGACTTGCATTTTTGTGTTTGTTGACCATTCTTCATTTATCAGTGCAGTAATGGGAGAAATGCAGTGTGTAAGCAATTCTATATCATTGACCTTAAAATATGTGAGGATATTAAATGTAAATAATATCACATACAGTTGCCAACAAATGAAGGGCAAGTTGGATGTTAAGGAGCACCACCTGTGACTTTTGTGCTGTTTACTTATATTTCCAGCCTTACATCTAATACTTCGTAGCTCTACCCTGACACACACAGTAGAAGCAATGCAGCCTGCAGTGCTGTTGTGTTTTCCTTCTACCAACCACTAATCATTCGCATGTGCAATCTATTAAAAACCAACACTGAAAGAATGCCTGAACTATGTTTATATCTCATACATGAATCCAAGTTTTTGGTATTCATCAATTCTAATGAGGTCACACCTCATTTGAATCTTTAACATGTAAACAGCCCTAAATCTACACCACATAAAAAACCAACTGTGTAGCTAGGCAAACTAATGGTGAAGACAGTTGAATATGTTTGGAAGACTGCAAAAACCCTTTTTCTTCAGGCTATATCTGTACAGAAGAGTACTGAACTTCAGTAGGTATGCTTTCATTATGTAACCTACATACATACTGCATATGCTGGAATGCACTGAAGAAAAATCTGATGCAAAGGCTTTTACAGTCTTATCTGTATGCATTGGTTAGAAGTCTACTGATGGCATGGGTATATTTGTCAAGCCATTTCAGAGGGTCTGTGGTAGCGTTGTCGCCTCACCGTTAGACGTTGCCCGTTCGATTCTCAGAGCATCTTCTGTGTGGCGACATGCGTGAATGGGCGTTCCTTTGGTGAAGGTTGTGCATTAGGCCCGGCAAGCCAGCATGTAAAAATCTACTGCCAAACATTAGCGGACCAGAGTTCCGTTGTGGCGACCCCTAATCGGGAAAAGCCGAAAGACACAACAACAACAACATGATTGCCAATACATGAAAATAGAATGCTGTGTGATAAATATGTACAAATGTTTCTGGGACAGGATGTTTGAGAGCACTTTAACATTTCAAAGATGGTCTGTTAGAAAAATGGGTCATTCACCTGTTGTTTTGGGTAGGGGGAGGCAAAGCTGAGTTACTGTTATGACACAAACAACAATCCAAACTGTTCATTTGTGGAGGGAGGAAAGGTGAGTTACTATTATATCAAAAACAAGGATATGTTGCTCTTGTTACTCTCCTTGGTTTGCATCTTGTGTTTTGTTAATATTTCACATCCCTAGACTGTTTTATGTTTCTCCAGTGGGTAATACTGCCTGGCTACCTTTTCTATTTTATCTGGAATCAGTTATTTTGTAGTTATGTGATACTTATGTGTATTATCCTTCTGTTTTCTTTTAGGACACCTATGAGTATGCCATCCAGGCATGTCAATCCACGTAGACCCCCTTCACAGATACATGCATGTATATATATATATATATATGTATGTATATATACACACACACACGTGTACATATGTGTGTCTGTGTATATAAATATATATATGTCTATATATATATCTATATATATATATATATATATATATTTATAGATATAGACATATATGTGTATAGTGTATATACACATACATACAAATACTATACTATATATATATATATATATATATATATATATATATATATATATGGGTCTAATTTCACTCACCAAATTTTCACTTCTGCGAATCATACTTGGCCGACTCCAGTTCAGCGAAAGAACATTCTTCCGAAAGCATGGACTGCCAAAATTGTTTCCCTGGAAAAAAAGCCAATGGCCAGCAGGGAAAAAAGTTCTACTGAAGGAAACGAAACCCACCCAAGTGGGGATCTTTGTCCCCCTCACTCCCCATGTGGAGGGCATTACCCTCCATGCCCCCCTAACTAAATTGACCAAATCCAAGATTGCACTACACTAGGGAAAGGGAAAAGTTAATTCTGGTGGCCAAGTAGTTCATTTCCCAGAGAAATATTTTGCTTTTGGAGGAATGGTCTTTTGCTGAAGTGGAGTCAGCCAAGTATGATTCACAGAAGTGAAAATTCGGAGAGTCAAATGAGATCTATAATATATATATATATATATATATATATATATATATATATATATATATATATATATATATATATATATATATATATATATATGTATGTATATAGGTGTACATGCATATGATCGACCGGAGGATGGTCGAGCAGTTATGGGTGAAAGGAGTGCAGCAACATCTCAAAAATGTGATTGCAAGTGCTGTGAATCGCAAAATAATGTCCTCTTTTTGACTCATGTTGGCACTCGTTTTATGGTGTAGAGCAGTCGGAAATGTCAATTTTGGTGCTTTTACGACATTCCAACCATTTGGCATTACAGCATTTGCAGAGAAAAGACAGTAAAATGTATGGCTGTGCAATGTGAGCTTGACCATATGAATGCAAACCTATAAATATATATATATATATATATATATATATATATATAGATATAGATATATATATATATATATATATATATATATATATATATATATATATATATATGTATATCATGTATGGTGTGAATAAAAATTTCTCTTGTGAATAATAAATTTGTCATGAAAATAAAAGAAAGAACAACCAAGGTTTTTTTCAGGGGTCTAGCACATCTGTACCTACCATGTGGGGGACCGCTCCCACTACCACCATCTTAATTAAATATTCAAACTCTGAGATCTCTGGGAAAGGGTATATGCACGTCACCACTATAGTATTGATTTTGTCAACACTGTGCATTTTGGATCTTTGTTCATTATTTTCACATTAACCTTGTTCACATTAGATTAAAGTGTGAGGCACAGGACTTTTAAAATGCTGTTCTGATATAAAATATATCCATTATATTTTATGATATGAACTGGTACTGAGTATATACCATGAATTAAGTTAAGAAGATGGTTAGCAGAGGTGCTAAAGCTGATTCACATCTGTACTGCCTTTAAAAGTAGTATGTGCTGTCCAATAGCAGAGTTTAATGGGGAGAGGAATCTATATAACAAGAAGTGGAGGCTTTGCAGGAATCATGGTCAGAAACCTTGAGCAGAGGTAGGCAAACAGTATCAGGAACTTGTCCTTGAATGTACTCATGGTATAGCTGGAACCTATTTAATTCAATACCAGCACTAAAAAGAACCCGAAATCTATGGATGGATACCCAAAACTAAAAAGCTAGGCATATGTTGAGGAACAAAGATTATGAACTGTAAGATGTATACTTTTGCCTTAAGCAAATTGTGCTTAGGTTTTATTTTTCCACAACACTGATGTTTGACACGACACTGTAATTAAAGTGCACTTAAGTAAAAGAACAGTGTCTAATGCTTGTTAAATAGTGCTCTCTCTCTGTCTCCTCTCTCTCTCTCTCTCTCTGTATAAATATATATATATATATATATATATATATATATATATATATATATATATATATATATATTTTTTTTTTTATGTAATGTAGTTTGCAATATATATATGTTTACCTTGAATGGTCGAAGCACTATCAGTCAAACATTTAGAAAGTTGAAAATAAACATCGCCAGATGAGACGTTGCATTATCGGGAAGCTGTCAGTTGAAACATCGAAAATGAATGCTAAAGAATACCAAACCCATTGTATTATACTAGTGTTGAGTACAGCAGACTGACATACATTGCAAGAGTGTAATGCTACATACTGTAGCAACAAAGACACTACTGTATTACATACAGCGGTTCTTGCAGCCGCTGACACCAGAAAGTGTAAACATTACTAATTGTGCCTATGGTGCATAGGAGCACAAAGAACACCAAAGTGCATATACCCACATTAAAAGGAACAGTATTGTGCCATTATATGCAGGAATCCTCTAACACTAAGGTCATCCCTTCTTCTTAACCGTTCCATAAAGCGGGCTTCCTTATCTACAAGTTTGTGCCGTTTAGGAGTTGAAGGGATACCTGTGGTTAGCCTGCTCTTCACATCGTCCACCCTGTTTTGTTCAAGTTACACTGCAACACATTTAGCATGTACAATCTAGGCTTCCCAAGTAGACTCCTCAAACATCGATGCCATCCTTCTGCTGGTTCTGGCTTCTAGGATACCCTAGACCACATGTATCCCATTGATTCCAGAAACTTACAGCAAACAATGGTGGTAACCTTTCCAATGTGTTGCTACACATACCATACCGCTTAGGCCTTCCCAATATGTAATTCTCATTGAAGAACTTGCATAGTGGTTTAGCGTTCTCAGACATGCCTGCCTCAATATCATTCAGTGTACCCTCCACATGTTCAGGACTGATGAAAGCCAATGCAGGAATTTCTTTGCAGAGTAGTGCAAATGTTATGGAGTTTCCAAACTGTGCTGCCACCTCACTTGATTAAAGATGACTTTGATAAAGATAAAAAGAAGAAATGGATTAAAACGATAGTAGCAGCTGGTAATAGCACAAAATCAAGCGGGGTAGCCATTATAGTTAAAAACACATTTCAGGGAACTATTTCAGAGATGAAATATGATGTGAACGGAAGATGGTGTTACATTATCTCTGGGTTTCACAACATTGATAAGCCAGTCATATTCTTTAATCTATACGGCCCTTGTGAACAACAACATATCTTTTTTATTCAAATATATAATATTTTATCCTCATTCAAAGATTATTATTTAGTACTGGGAGGGGACTGGAATGCTATTATTAATCCTGACACTGATCGTACCAGTAGATCTTCCTCATACAATTTTCAAGCATCCATTGCCTTGGAAGAAATTATAATAGATTTAAACCTTATAGATCCTATTTCTCTTATAACACAGAATGATAAAAAAGATTTTTTCACATATTATTCAAAATGTTATAAATCTTGGTCAAGACTGGATTTTTTCCTTATTTCAAATGATTTTACCCATAGGAAGTTAAATTACTCTATTGAACCTAGATTTTTTTCTGACCACTCTAGAATATCTCTTAGTATAAGTTTGGTCCCGCATCCACCAAAATTATGCTCATATAATAGCTGGACATTGAATAATAATTTGCTTTCAAAGGAAAATATACATAAATCAATAATTGAAACAATAAAAGAAACACATCTTAATTTACGCATCAGATATCCCTTTAGACATACAATGGGCTGCATGCAAGGCAACTCTTAGGGCATATTAATCAACAAAGCATCATATTTCAAAAACAATATAGAAATAAAGAATTACAATTAAAATCAAAAATTCAAAATTTGGAAAATCTGTACAAAATAAGTTCCGATCCTTCAACATATGAATTATTGTTGAATTCCCAAAAAGAATTATTGCTTCTGCATCAACATAACCTTACCATTTCAGAGCAAAGGTTATTAGCTACATACTCTGAATGGGCACAGGTTCCTTCTAAAGTGTTAGCCAGAATAATAAAAGGTAATCATTCCTTCCTAGAATTTCGACATTAAATTATAATAACAAGAAATACAGTACAGATCAGGAAATTTTGCAGCTTTTACATCATTGTTCTCAGAGATATATTCAAAAGACAATAATCTTAGAAGTAAACAACACATAGTGAATTTCGCATCTTCTATTAAATTTCCTAGTTTAAATGAATTACAAAAGAACACACTTTCTGCCCCACTGACTATCAGAGAAATATCGGAAGCCATTAGTAGACTTAAAACTAGTAAATCACCGGGACCAGATGGCTTCACACGAATTTTTTAAAACTTTCTCATCAGAAATTTCACCTCTTCTCTTAGTAATTTTTAACCACATAATGATTTATGGTATATCTGATCTGTATTGGAATACCTCAAAACCATATTAATCTTGAAAAGAGACAAAGAAAAAATGATCCTAATAATTATAGACCTATCTCCTGATTAATATTGATATCAAAATCTTAGCTTCAATACTTGCTTCTAGACTTAAAATGTTTTACCATCTTTAATTTCTCCGGAACAAGCGGGTTTTATGTCACATAGACATTCGTGGGACAATACCTTGACAATTGATGCTCTTATTCACTTTGCCAAAATGACTCAAACCCTATGTATGCATTAATTCTTGATGCTGCTAAGGCTTTTGATAGGGTTAATTGGGACTTCTTGTTTCATATCATGCTTTGTTTCAATATACCATCTACCTTCATAGACTCTATTAGAATGTTATATAAGAATTCTTATACTTTTCTTTATATTAACAGGAAAATATCCAAAATATAAAGATCTATAATGGCACAAAGCAGGATGCCCATTATTTTTATTTAATCTATATATAGAACCTCTATTATTATACATTAAGCAAAATACATATCATAATATCCCTAAAATCCTCAACACTAAAATATGTTTGTCCGCCTTTGCAGACGATCTTATATTATATTTTCAAACACCCTGTTCAGATCTTCCCAAACTAATTTGTTCCATTGAAAAATTCTCAGAGGTTTCTGGTTATCAGATTAACATTCAAAAAACATATATTCTTCCCATAAATCCACTTGCTCGTAAGTCATATAAGTTTCGATTTCACTTTTCGGATAGTTCAGAATTTCAAATATTTAGGGATTCATATAAATCACAATGGTCTCTCCACATTTCAAAATAATTTGGCTAAAATATGGTCATTGATTATACTTGACTTGAACAGATGGAAATTACTAAATCTATCACTTTTATCAAAAGCAGCTATAATAAAAATGAATATTCTTCCCAGATTGTTATTTCAATTCAATGCGGTGGATCAGATGATTCCAAAATCTTTTTTCTCAAAAATCAATAAAACTTTGGCTAATTTCTTGTGGTTTCCTAAATCAGTAAGAATTTCTTATATTAAGCTAATCTTACCTAAAAATAGGGGTGGTCTTGGTCTTCCCAATTTTCACCTATACTACTTGATTATCTCGGCAAACAAATTATTATCCATTTTAAATATAAAAACTAAGTTTAATCAAAATTCTATTTGGACAGAATTATGGTATCAACATACTGCAATTAAAAACATTAATCCATTAGCTCTTCCTTTCCTCTCATTGGAAGTAACGAATAAATTTAAAATTCCTAACTCTTTAAAACAAAAATTACTGCTTTTCAAGTCTTGGTAAAACTTGTAAATCTAGAAAATATATTTCAATTAATGCAACCTCTTCACTTAAATCCTAATATCATTTTAGACAATATTTCTTTTAATCTTTCAGATTTTCCCTTGATTAAAGATCTTACAGTTTGGGATCTAATGCAATACAAGAATGAAACAGTCTCTAATGTAAATTCTCAAGGTTAACATTAAATATCTAGTCATCTTCGTCAACTGAGAGATGTAATTAATGCTAAATTCCTACAAATCAAAATAGATAGCACTGATATTATCAACTATAAAGCGTTTTTAAAAGTCCTCACACTCCCAGAGAAAATGCTGTCTAAATCTTATAATCTTATAAATCAAATAATTCATAGTGAAGAGTGTCTCTTCTCTACTTATTGGGATAAACACAACTCCCATATATCTATAAATCAGAAACTCTCAGCTATCAAAAATACAATAGAATACTACCTTCAAAAACTCTTTTACACCCAACTAATGATAAACAATAATGCATACTTTACCCCTTCTAAGCTCAACAAATTTGATGCAAATAAATCACCCTCATGTTCTTGTTGTTCACACCCTAATGCAGATCTTTTACATATCTTTTGGTCCTGTCATCATTCACACAAACTTTGGACCTCCTAAAGTCCGTTTACAAAAATGGGTTATCACAAATCCACCTTATCTTGGGAGACTGCAATACTACACATACCAAATATTTACCTCTCTAAATTGGACATGCAAGTGCTAATATACATATGTTTACTCATAAAATTATATATCACACAAAATTGGTTAGATCGCACTAAACTGAATTGGAATAATTTTAAAATTCTAGCTCACACATACATCAGTGCGCAGAAATTGATAGTGAAGTGTCCCAAGAAGTTGACACATATTAATAAAGCTTTAGAAAAGGTGTTACATATTATTAATAGTGTATAGATGGCCACCCTCCTTATGAGATTTGTAGACCTCAGTCTCACTCATATCCTAATGCTTATTTTTTGTCTTAGCTCAATACTTATTTTGATATATTCTTTGGTTAACATTTTGTATATGATGTAGATAGTTAAGTGTATATTCTCAAACTGCATTGAGACAAAACACTCATCTTACTAAATTGTGTTATCATAAATATCTCCCAATGTTTCATTTTTAAATATGTATTCTACTATTGCTGTTGCTGTTATATTTCTGTATTGTTCAAAATTCAATAAAAAGTTTTTTGAAAAAAAAAAAAACTGTGCTGCCAGATGTAAATGCTGAATCTGCCGCCAGACAATCTGGCACAGGTGAAACCAACAACCCATGGTGATGCTGCTGTTGAAATGAGTTTGAATGGCATTCACGGCACTATTCTCAAAATCACTAATCATCAGCTTGAGTGCTAAGAGGAGTTCGCATCATGTACACATAATACAGACACAGTCCCAGAACACATTATAGCATGCCTCAGACTTAGATGGCAGTATACCATATAATACTGGTATGACCTTACTAACCCCACTAACTTTCAACTTACAGTGGATGGTATACACCTGTTTGCACTCAGATGTGCTGATTGGGAATGTACCATCCACTAAAATGTAGTCAGAATAACAAATAATCTCTAGACTACTTTCTGTGGTTATGACTACACAATTACCGCTGGACAGCCAGCACCTGTCTGTTTAATGAGGAATTCACCATTCTTTATTGGTAGGTGTTCAGGCCTGAGATCAGCTAGACTATCCATATCTGGTACAATACTTTTCTTTTTTATATGCCTAACCCTGCTAACTACCTGCTTAAGCACTAGGGTGTTTGGTAGGACATTGACTATGGCTGTCAAAGTTTCAGCCAGGATTTCACTAACAACTTTACAGGGGTCTTCAACTGATGTTTCTGCCCTTCATTTCAGTCTTTCCCTAACTTCCTGCATAGCGGCCTTAAAAGTGTCTGGTCCATGGAAATGGCCTGTACTCTTGGTTATAATATGACCTCTATCACTCAGTGTTGTGATACATCATCCTCTACATTTATCTCTCAGCTTTCTATCACAACACCAGTACATTCCATCATTAACAGATTTCTCTGAAATATACTGGAAGCCATCAATACACAACATTTGCTTCCTCTTTTGTGTAAATATGGTAGCATGTATATTGCCAAGCTTTCCTGGCACAAATCCTGTATCTTCATTCATAGCTGTACTAGTGCTATAAGAAAATTTATTTAAACTCATGTCAGTCTGGTATACCTAATATCATTTTCTAGGTATCTTTTCGTACTACTGTTTACAACACATACCTTGCCATTTCCATATTTGGTGGGGGTATGTGAGAGGGGACTTGTTATGCTGTTATCCATAGAATGTCCCACAGCTTTGGGTTGTATGATGAATCGTTGTGTTTCCCTGTTGAAATTTTGACCGTACTTACGTCACAGCGGTTGTCACATGGTCTAAAGTTGTAAGGTTGCATTTGTTAAAGTCGACCCGATATTAGGTTTCGATCTCTTTCTTTATTCGATGATTGGATTCCTGCACATTAACTGTTTGACCTTAAGTTAGTCGGGTAAACATTCTTCGACTAATTCAAGGTAAACCATATATATATAAATGATAAAATCATATATATCACCAAATATCAAACATGGAAAACAGATAACCACAAAGTAACATAAAGTATGAAAAAAAATAAAAGTGATCTATCTATCAGTCTATCTGTGTATCTATCCATCTATATGTTTATACATATATGGCTTTAGGGCAGCTAATCAAAAGACCAGTTACACTGACACCCATAATATCAATGTAATGACATTCAAACCACAAATGCTGACACTTTCTGAGCATGTCCTGGGGATTGCCCTTGACTGGAATAAACGATACACAAGAGATTTTGTGTGTGTGGGGGGGTCAAGTCCCCCTATAACTCCTATACTCAACACACCACAAATTTCTAAACAGTTCTTTGACACTAATGGTATCAGTAGCATAAACTAACATCAATACAGCTTGAAAGGTAACTAGCCAAATCAAAAACAACTACTTATTGAGAAACATACCCTTCTAATTCATGAATCTTCTGCGATGCTTTCTGAAACCATATTTGTTTTGAGTGTGTCCCTGAAAACAACTTTCTTTGTAGTCAACTGGTAAAACAAAAGCATTAACCTTATGTCATGCTTTTCCAAGACTAAATCTCAGAGATGTCCTGCTTGCCTAAACCCCATACCAAGCCTAAATACACGCTCGTGGAACCAGCCACAAAATATAATTAAAAAAAATACCTGCTTAAAAAATGTGCAATCAAGTAAAAACTTAAATAAATAAACAGATGAAAAGAGAAGTCAACACATAAATAATTACATTTACATAACCTTACCAACTGCAAAGCCCCAATGAGGATAAATACATGAACAAGCACAGAAAATATTTCTTTTTTTATGAAAAAAAAAAAATCTCAGACCCATCATAAATACACTAAAAAGAAAGATGAAACAAAACTGACATACCCTAACCACATTGTAATAAAAGTAAATGACACAACTTTCTTTCTTCCCTGTAGGTATTTAGATTCATACTATCTTAAATATGGATCAGAATATACTGCTGAAAGGTTAAGTAATAAGGTTATCTGAAGTGGTCTGAACAGAAGCATGGTGACAGCAGTCATACATTATGCAGTATTTCAGACTTAAAATAAGATAATCATCTTGCTATTTCATGCTGCCAATTCTGGCAGAGAAAATACCTGAGGTGCAATATCTGATTCTGTATCACTATGTCTGCACATAATAGCTGCCCAAAGCTAGGAATCTATGAGATTCTGTAGCACTACGTCTGCACATAATAACGGTCCAACGCCAGGGATTTGAATCACAATGATGTATGACCAGTTGTTACAGCAAATGCCAATATACTAAAAAAAAAAAAACTTTTGGTGAACCCTAGGAATATTTTTTTGCAGCAGTCAAATCTCCATACATTCCCTGTATCAGGGAAGAGCTCTCACACCCTAAAATAATATACCTGCTCTAAGGTCACGCAACAGTAGAGAAAAGACAATTTCCATTGTCTGAAAGTTTTTCCAAGTTATTTTGTTTTTCATTTTTCTGGCACTTGCTGTAATAACTTTTGAAAAGCGTACATGTTCCCCTGAAGCTACACTATAGGATATATAAACTGAATGATAACTTCCTGACATACCTGGAAGTAATAGCTGTACTCAGAGATTTCTGATGGAACAATTGCTACAATATGTCTAGATGAGTTTAAGCTGGAGTCTTCAACAATTGATTCTGTGTAGTTTTACCTGCCTCTACCACCTGCTGAGAATGATGTTATTTGTAACACTATTAAACTGATAAGATTTATATAGTATGACACAGAACCTCAGTCACAATGTAATGCCACCCTGATGTTTTATTTCTAGTACTCTCACAAATTGCATAAAGATGGTAGGTGAAGTACACTGAAGGAATATAGGTAACAACTTTAAAAATACACTCTGAAAATTACACTTTATGTCAAGAGCAGGTAGAAAGACCCAGAAACATTCCAACTTAGTGGATCAGATTACATATTCCTGGCATAGTCAGATACATTCTAAATCCATAACATTATCAGACTGGTCTGACGCTGCCTGGTATGACAGCAGTAGTTGTACATGAATCATTGTACTACAGGATGTATAGGGTAAATGCCGTCATGCATGCAGTACTGTTACTAAGGTGATGAGTTACTATTCTAGCAGTTGGAGTAAAGGGTTAAGGCTATTCACTGTTAACAGGTAGGTACAAGGTGTGACTCTATTAAACTTCATTTTGCCTATACTGTGATCTTGAGCAAATCAATTGACTTGATATTGCAGTGGGGGTAGGCTCATTAATGGTAATTTGGACTGCATGGCTAGCAACTACAAATGAAACATAGGCAGCATACTTCATATGTAGGCATGTAATTTCACCCTAGTTTTCAAAGCAGACAACAATGGGCTTTAACCAAATGCACATATGTACAAATGCCAGCCAAGAGTAGTACACAAGTCATTGAAATTGTGAGCCACCTCCCCCCCCCCATCTGTTACACATAGATTTACAGGATTAGGGGTATTCTCCCTGTAAAGCCTGATGTTTTCTAGCTAACTAAATGGGAGGACTTAGCGATGCTGAAAGTACTCTGCGTCTCCCACTGGGCACAGTATGTTATGATAACTATTTATTTATTTGATTTTATTGACCAAGAGAGTCGAACTGGGAAATGTAAGATCCCTTTTCAGTGGAGAGTTGGGAAAACAATGCTCCAATGTAATACATACACATAACTAGTAATTACACTTATAAAATACAGTAAGTGGTAGTGTAGTTTAGATGCAAAAACTTTCTAAATGTGATGTAGTATGACATTATGCTACAGTTAAATGAATGCGAGACACTTTATAAACCACAAAACATGCTAAAACAATCCTAGAGACACTAGATAAGTGCATTATAAACACTGAGTTATTGTGAGATAGTAGCAAAGTAACTTCAGACGGGAAGACCAGAGAGAATGTGTGGATGAAGAGTATTGTGAGAAAGGAAAGAATATTTTAGAGAGACAAAAAAAGGAGAGTTACTGAATAGCAGTTGAAGTATTGCACTCAAGGTTTTTAGGAATTGATAATTGGAGGATCTTGGGCAGAAGATAGTTAGATATTATGGTATGCAGATAACTAGTAGGAGAGAGATTTGATCAGCCAGGAGGATACAACATCAATTTGTACATATCCTAAAGTTCATGTTAGTGAGGGAAAAATGTAATCTGGCTTGTCGTTATCACTGCTCATGTGGACAACTATAATGAGGAAACTCTGGTAGGATCTCTTACATTATAACAAATCTTTAAAGTCTCTGGTAGCTTGTTATGCAAGTCTAAGGTCTGCCTGAGTTTATATTTAGTATAGTATATAGAATATATTACATAATAATGATTATTATTTGTTTGACAGATAATTAGCTTATTCCATTACCATTTGCTATATCCCTATGTCTTTTCTACTCTGGCTTTTTTTTTTTTTCATTAGGAAAAGTCTTAAGTCTTAATTTCTTAAATACCTACTGATTATGTTGGATGTTAAAGATTTCAATGTTGGATTCATTCTGAATTGAAGATTAGTGTACCTTTGTGGAACTGTGAAGACTTTATAACAAGTAAATTTCTTCATAGACTTACATATCAGGTTATGCAGTTTATAATGTAGAGAATTCGGAAAACATGCATGCAAAGACAAACTGCATTACTGTACTTAATATTCAGACTAACAGAAAACTATTGTTAAATATTATAACTGAAGTTTTCCTTTTTATTTCATCAAAATGTATTACTCTTGCTTTATTGTTGATAAATGTATTTCTGAAACATAATTCATTGTTGATGCTATTATTCAACAATGCATTCAGATAATGACTGCCATAGAAATATCATTAAAGTTTATTATAATGATCATTAGAGTGTGAACTGCATCCAGAACTGGGGAGCTTCTGACTACACCATCAATATTACATTAATTGCATAATCAAAACATCCGGAGTGTGATCACCTATCCATAGCCCCTAGTCAATAACTAGTGATAAAACAGCACTATAGTTCATAAACAAGTGTCAGACTGCAGTTCCTGAATGTGGAATTCTAAATTAAATGTGTCACCAACTAACCAGAAGGAACAGTGATGTTTACAAATAACATTTTATCTCTTCTTTGAACACATCCAGTGTTACAGCAATCAAATCAGATCTAGAGAAGTGGATATTATGAATAAATCCAAGCTAATATGATTAAGTATATTTATATATATATATATATATATATATATATATATATATATATATATATATATATATATTGTATTTTAAGAAGCCCACCTGTTTCTCTTCCTAGGTAAGAACATTTAAATGAATAGATCATTCTGTTTAGATACTGCTCTTGTTTAATAACACATATTTATCAGTATAACACCACAATACCAGTAGCATGGATGTATTTGCTGTAGTTAAAGTTATAACAGCTACGATATGCTATGTAAAATATTGAGCAGGATTCAATAAACCCTACATGGCTCACTGAAACTGGCTTCACTTCATGGCATGCACACAAATACCGCTCTGATTTGTATTCAGTAAGCAGTTCTTCACGATGTGTAGAGCTGCACAAACACAGTAAACATTGCGACATGGTAATTATTGCATAAACAGCTGAATTGTATCCTAATTAACCAATCCAAGATGGAGGAGCTATTCAACAAGCTATAAATCAATTGTGTACACTTAGTGTAGCCTTTTGCCTTGTACTCCAAAACCTATTGTAATACAGCGACAAGAACTAGACTGGACAGAAAGAATGTTAGGGGCTGCTTCTGCTCTTCTGCATGTGCATGTGCAACAAGCTCAAGTCTATGCTGCTGCTGATAGACCTTAGGCAAGGAGGAGGAGAAGGGTATTTAGACCCTCTTTAACTTTTCATGGTCTGCATGAGGTGGAAATAGTAGACCACTACTGGGTGGATAGAGACACATGCAGGAACTCTACAACCTCTGTCGCTCTCACTTGAGAACAAGGGCAAACCAAGGGAAACCAATACCTGTGGAGACCACAGTTTGTTTAGCACTTAAAATATTAGCTACATGAATCTTTCAGTGACCCACAAGGGATATTTTAGGGGGTGTCACAGGCATCACCATCCAGGATACTACACCAGTTCCTGAATACTACACTACGGCATGCCAATGACTATATATATTTCCACCACCCTACACCCGAGGACAGAGCTAGAACTATGCAGAACTTCTACCATTTACCATACTTCCCTGATGTCTTGGGTGCCATAGACAGCATGCACACTGAGATCAAAGCACCAACCAAGTAACAGGGAAGGATCTACATCAACAGAAAGGTGTTTCACTCCATTAACTGCCAGGTCATGTGCAATGCTAGGGGAATCATCTTGAATGTGTATGCTGGCAACCCCAGCAGTTATCATTACACCCATATCTGGCTCACCTCACAGTTCTACCAGAGGCTTTCCGGGGGAGATGTTCCACAAGGCCATTTACTGGGTGATGCAGGGTATGCAGTCGAACCATGGCTGATAAAGTCCATCTGAAATGCACAAACACCTGCAAATGTATGCTATAATGAGGCACACACTCAAACAAGAAATATCATACAGCATGTGTTTAGGCTTTAGAAGTCACAGTTTTGGTGCCTAGATATATCAGGGGGCACTGCAGTATGATTCCAGTAGTTATACTGAAACTATCACAGTCTGTGCTATCCTACACAATATCATTTAGTGAAAACAATTGCATCAGGAACACCAACATCTAGAAGCAAATATTCCAATACCACAGTCAGGGTCACCACATCCTCATAAAGATGAGGAGTGAGAGTGGGAACCTCCAGCTGTTGTGGGTGTAGGCATCCACAATATTCCCTTGCCATGGCCAAGAGGAAATGGATAGAGCACCTGCAAACCACCTAATAGGTAAACCTTTCATCCTATGCACATACATAGAGTAAACTTGATGCCAGGCAATGATTACAACCTTTACTTGATCATGTAATGGCCCACCACCCACACACCAGCATGAAGGAAAAGGTCTGTACAAGCCCAGGAATACCACATAAATAATGTATGTTTTCCAAAACATAATCAGTCTGTGTACCCACTGTGAGAGTAAAGCACTTGAATGGTAGGTTGCACCCTTCTCAACCCTCCAACAGAAATGTAAAGGTCTGGACAAGCACTCATTCTGTCAACATTCCTATATGGAATACTAAAGTCATGTCACTGATTATAGGATGCCAATTATCATTGCTAAATAGTCAAGAATTCAAACTAGGAATGACAGTGAATTTTCATAGTGCCCACCACTGCTGTGGAGGTTGCCCTGGGGCATCTTAGAAGCCTAACACCATTGTCAGCCATATGTACAAAACCTTGTATTGGATGAAAAAAATAACTACATTTCTCTCCAATCCCAGGTGAAATTGCAAAAGCAAATGCTAAGAACATACTTGTGCTGTAAGCAAAACCTGTCTACCTCACAACTATAAAGACCTGCAAAAGCTGCCTGTGCCAGGAGTGAGGTATAAGTGCATACAGATCAATCTTCATTTTTCTCCTGCCTGTACAAATACATTTCTAAAAGGTTGAAATCTACATGTCCTTCAATAATAGAAACATCTTTTGGAAAAATATGTGCTTCTTTCCAGAGAAATCTCCTTCAAAGAAATAGCAATCTTCTGTTTTGTCTGAAAACAAGTCTCTTCATCTTAGAGTTCCCTAGCTACACTGTTACATTTTTAAATTGTATATTCAGCCATTTGAGCACTCTGAAGATGCAAATGAGGTGAATGCATTAGAATTACTGAATACCAGACTTGTGACTTAGTATATTAGATGTAAACATAGTGTATCCCCTACACCTTTGTCAGGTGCTGATGACTTGCAACTGTGAATAATTAGTTTGAGTGAAGGAAAACACAACAGCAATTCAGGCACCCTTCCCTACAGTGCGTGTGTCAGTGAGGATACATTTACAAACTGTGGAGGTAAGTGCAGTGAGCTTTTAAACAAAACCAAAACAAGTCTCTTGCATTTGCTGAACAATGTTGCTCACTATTATGTATTTGCATCACACCTTGAAAGAAAAATGATCGCAAATGCATTACAGGTTGCATGTCTGATAGTAAAGCAGGGATAAGGGCATGCTTACCAGAATACAAAGAGAAGACAGAGCTGCATTTTTGCAAACATATTCATAAACGTGTAGACAGAATGAATGTTTGTCCATACCTTTACATTTCTGTTGTAGCGTCGAGGGGGGTGCAACCTACCATTCTGTTGATCAATTGTGTGATCATTCATTAAAATAAATATGTTAGTTACACGTGCAACCAACTGAGAATGTCCAACTGTATGAACTGGTAATACTCGATATGAAATGTGAATGGCTTGTATGCACATTATGCACATGATTTGATTGGCATTGCAAAGCTGTTTCAGTAGCAAAGAGAGATAACCCACTAACTACAGCTTTGTTGTGTAAGTGCAGCAGACTGATGGTTTAAATCCAAAGCTCTCTAATTCTTTAACCTTTGTTGTTGTTTTTTTTTTTTTGCCTTTCCCATGTACACAGCATGTGGCATAGTGCAAACACAGTTCACGGCTTAAGGAAAATTGAAAAATATAATTTCAGTCAGCTTAGAAAGTGCAAACTTGATTAGCGGCAATGTGAGGCCATCAGCAACATGGATGGCAATACCTGCAGAAATTCCACCTATTACCCAACAGTTTCGCTTAGCACAAGACGTAAATACATTGAGCTGAAAAAGAAAGAACATAGGTGAAGCAGAGTTTGAGTCCCACACTAGCCATATTTACTGAGGAAGGGTCATTATGAGTATTTAGACATGTAATATATGTTCGCTATTGCTTTTTACATTTACACATTGCCAGACTAACATAAATTTCACAGCCACAGTATACTATAGACAGTCCTTCCCACCATATCTACTGTAAACATTTTACGGTTAAGTACCTTACTGTTAACTAATATGAATGTTTTACCATGTGAATTTATTTTTTGTATCCCGTCTTACAGAGTGCTGTTATAAGTGTGATTGTATGTGACTTTTATCCCTGTATTTTATCTCACTTGTTGCTAAAAATATTTGTTGTTTAGGTAGGATGGTATGTGACTTCTTATCTCTGTACTTTACTTCACTGATCGTTGATATATGTGGTTTGTACTATCTTTTGTAATTTCACTGTGGTGCTTTTCTCCCCTGGCCTTGCTGCAAATGGACCTATGTCCAGTTGGAACATCCCAGTTAATAAATGTGAAATAAATAAGTAAATAAATAAAGAAAGAAAGAAAGAAAGAAAAAATAACTATGCATAAACAGGATTCACTACTTAAGAAAAAAAAGTGAACATTTTAATTTGGTTCACCTTTCTTTATGCAAGCAGTCTCAATGGTTATGCATGGCCCTCAGCTCTCTGGACAGTAATGAGTGTGGAAGATATAACTCCTGCCCCAGTTTCTTTGTGGCACGAGGAATAAGTGTAGTGAGTTCATCATGAGAACACAGTTAAGCCAGGGTTTAAATCCAGCATACTCCACTTTTTTGGTAAGGGTGTCCCACTGAAATTTTTGACAAAACTTTGATTATTAAGATAATACTACAAGCCAAGATATATGTATAGCAGGATGAGTGACAGAAAGGTATAATTACTGCTTGCATGCATATACTTTTGCAGGTATCAGAGATCATTAATGATATGCATATGAACCTCATTTGAGTAATTGTGTAACTGCTTTAGTATGTCAATGATAACTATGTAATAAAAAATGCAGTTGCATATCTCTAGTGGACACATTAGTTTACTGACAATCATCTACATCCCCTCACATAACCCAAGTACAACTTTTAAACAGAATATATTATGAGGTATACATCATAACTCCAAAATCTATTACTAAACCCATGTAAGTCTATGCCTTTCAGTATATTGTCAGACATTAGTCCTGCATCGCTCCTGAGAATGCATAAGCCAGTGCCTTCCAATGTCTCACACAAACAGGCATAATTGAAGTATAGCACCAATCAGTCTTTAAGCTTTATACCTGTAATGAGCACAGGTGACAAGCTCTTCTTCTGTGACCGTGGGCGTTAGTCACCTTGGCAGAAATGTGTGTATTCCCTTTTACATAGGTTTAAATCCCACATTGTACAAATTACTTTTAACAGTAAGTCCCCACAAAATATGTGCCAAGTCATCCCACTGATCCCACCAAAGTCATGGCTTAAAAGCCAAGTTGTTTAGCATTTCAGTGTTGAATACTGGACAAAGTGTGACCAGGTATAGCAGCACACATGCCATACATCAATGACAAATGTCACATCATCATTGTTAGTTTATGAACTTCCTTCCTCTTTGTTTGGCAATGTTTTTTCTTTGCTTACCATCATGCAAACATGGCTTGGCATGGCTGTGCATGTTTGCACACTGGTCATAAAATGCAATATCACAATTTGGTGGGAAACCATTGCTACTGTTGTTGGAGGACCTTTGCAGACATGGCAGGAGATGGGAAGGATGGTGCCAAATTCAGGACACAGAGGTGGGATGTGAATGAGTAAAGGATCTTTGTTGCACTCCTCATGAACTGCTATAGCTGTAGGCTGCTTCAGGGGTACTATACCATATTTCAGTACAAGGCTGAGGCTTAGAAAAGCCTAGCCAAGGCTGTCACTAGTGTGACTGGTATGCCACATACTGGGCAGCAGTGTAGGCACAACTATAATGACCTTAGGAGGCACAAGCAGGCAAAAGTCGGCCAGTGGCTGGATGAGTTTTGAACTGCTAACACTCCCGAGTTGTATAAGTATACAGATCATGCAACCTGAAATGATATGCAGTTATGTAGATAGCCAAGAGTAGTAGGCATAATGCCTTCATGCCTCTTTTCTCTCATTCTTTATTTTACAGCTGCAGAGGAGAACACAGCAAACAAAGAGGCATGTTTTATGAGAGTGGTGTGACTCAGAGAGGCAAGTGTAATAGTGTATTCAGATCATGTGAGTTCAGTTCTCACAAGTAACCTATAGATTCACGTTCACTTACTATCATTTTTAAATTTGAAATGCAGCAATATTGGCTTTAATGTCATGTTGTTAAGTTAAACTGTAGTATGTTTAAATGCATATATAGAATATGTGCATATTCCATGGATTACTTGTAACAATTCACAGTATTTTTTTTTTTTATTTTGAAAGATCTATAGCTAATATAATAATAAAAGGATATCTATTGTAATAAAGCATGAATGTGACATATTCTGGTTCGAATAATTTCTTTTCTTTTTTGTCTCACCTCCACCCATTATCTCTCTCTCTCTCTCTCTCTCTTTTTTTTTTTTTGGGGGGGGGCTACCTGGAATCATGCCATTCTAATGTCATACCTTTCTACCAACAAACCAAATAAATTTCAAAGCAGGGAGGTGGGCCAAATGCTGCATCTTGGCCTACCAACCCTCCACTGGCTGCTGCACCAACACTCAGCACCTCTGGGATGCAACCTGGCAGTACTGCTTCCACAACTCCAGTCCTACCTGATCCATCCTTAACAGGCATCAGTGCTGGTGGTGCAGTGGTAACCTCCATGAGTTCTGATGGAAGCAGTGATTATGTCACCCACCAGGAGCTGCCAGGGATGGTGTGCAATCTAATAGAGACTGGCCTTGGTGCCTGTACAACCGATTGAAGATATTGCTCCTAAAAATAGAAAAGGGATTTCTATGGGGAGAGTGATGGCAATTCTGAAGTTGAGGACTAGATTCCCACTGTTCCCATGCTTGACAGGCATTTGCATCCCATGTCCCCTGCCTATCCCCAGTGACAGTGTCCTGCAAACTTTTTATGTCTGTCACCATCCCTGTGTTTGTCTTGTATGTCCTGTTTTTCTGCACCTGCTTCCTCAAATACCTACCTACCTGCCCCTCACATTCCTCTCTTTTTGAAATCTAAAGAAAAGTAGGCAATTGTCCGTCCCCCCCAAAAATGACTATACATCATTTCATTGCTGTTACCCATCCATGTTGAGGTGACAGTCCAAATTCATCTTTTGTCTACATGGAAACATTACTGTGTTGAACAATTGGAGATCTATGGTTCTTTATTAATTCTCTTTTGCAAATTCCTGTGTTACTTCCAATTTATTCTTCCCTCTACTTGACACCACATTTCACCACTTTCCTATCAACCCCATTTTCACATGTTTAATCTGGTCAAAAAATAGAATCACACTCAACACACATGGCCAAAACTGGCCCATAAAAAGTCTTCCCTTTCTGTCCTCTGCGTTTTGTGGAATTTAACATTGCACATCAATACTGAGCAGTGGTGAATGGCTATTAATGTCTTGTGGCAAAACACAAAGAATTTTTGCCATTGTCCACACAAGTCTAGTTATCTCCATGCAATACTGATTAAACTCGCTGTCCTGTAGGAATACAGACTTAAACCAGTAAAGGCACTACTTAGAAACAGTTACTCTGACAGATCTTTAGACTACTGGCTATAATAAAATGTGGAATGTTGACATAAATCACTTGAACAAATGCTTTTTTATGCACGTAGCATCAAGGGTTCAATTCCAGATGCACCTTACATCCTTTCTTAGTGTGATGTTATATGTGTATGATATGCTTAATCACTCACATCTTAACATTAGCCACAGTTATGAGATATATTGGATACTGGCCAAAATAAATTATTTGCATCAACATCAATCCCCACAAATATTACATATATATCCAGCCTCGTTCTGATTGTCATAAGCCTGTTCTCACGTTCATAACACTTCTTTACCCCTATATCAGTCACTTTATGCTACAGAACATGGCAGGTTAATAACAACATACCAAAAAATGCCTCTGATTGTTCTATTACAGAAAACATTGTTATGCGTATGTCCATCTCTCCTTGTATTTACCTCTTCACTCCCACTCGTACCTCTGAACTGTACAGATTTTTGCAGAATGCCCAGATTTTTTGCCTCATACTTTTTGTCTGTTTCTCATAAAATTTGTGAGTTTTTTTTGGCAAATCACTGGAAAATCATTGAGGATTGGGGTCAGAAAATAATTGCAGGCATTTGAGTTTTAGACTTCATATCATCCAGAAAATTTATGCTGATGAAAAACCTGTTATTCTATCAAGTTACTAAGTCTGTAAGAGCAATATTTAGAAAGTGTCTCTATTGTTGAGCCTTTGTCACCCATTAGTTGTGGCTTTGTCCATATTTCTTGCTCTAAGAGGTTGAGAGGTGTGCTCCCACTCCTCTTTACGTGTGTGTATGCAAAGGTAATTTCATGGTTTATGCATTCTGTCATGACTCTGCTGATGGAAAATATCAACAAATTACCTTGATTCAATAGGTTATCAGTGCTCCTGTAGTGTGCAAGTTTTCAAAATTTGCTTTAGGATTCCATTTGTGTCATGTTCAGGTGATGATTAGAATTATAAACATGTGTTTACATCTTCTTAAGGCTTATAATACAGCAGTAGGGGATGCTCTAAAGGACTGTTTTCAGAGGTCTCCTTTCCTGTGTATCTGTTGCCTATCCATCTGTCTACCTCTTCTACTACATACGTACAATATGTCTGCCTATCAGGAAAATTGTAAGGTGGGTCACAACTGATCTAACTGTCAAA
Source organism: Protopterus annectens (assembly GCF_019279795.1). NCBI lineage: Eukaryota > Metazoa > Chordata > Ceratodontiformes > Protopteridae > Protopterus > Protopterus annectens. Next base: position 1,063,252,403 of record NC_056731.1, on the reverse strand, counting down.
AATAATTTTCTACATGGCACCATTATATTTCAGAAGTCCCACACATCTTGAAACAGATGTATATGGATGTATTCATTTATTGTCACTCTATATCTCCTCTTTTCTTATCTCATGCAATTCATGCTACAGAGCATGACATAGTCTGACTGGGCAGACATATCATACCAACACACCATTAGTTTGTTCAGGAATGTGCCAGGACAGTACCTTCTATATCCTCTACAGCCCTGTGCCTGTCATCACCTCCTCTGTCTCATCAGAATATACTGCAGCATCTTTAGTAGGATGACGGATGAAATGTTCATCTAATGTGATGTGGAAGCTGTCCTCACTGTGAAGAATCATACTGCACATACTTTTTAGGATATCTGGGCCTATCCAAATAGTTAGCATATCTGCTAAGTCATATTTATCATTTCAAAAGATATATCACCCCTTGTCATTTTTTCCAAAGCTGTACACACAGTTAACTTATAATATGCAGTGAGGCCTGCAAAACAGCTACTAGTTGTACAGCTATATTGAGGTAGGCATTACTGATACAATTAGGGAAAGACACATACTTTTTAGTGTAGTCATTGATAGTAACATTTGCAGTCCTGATCACATTTACTTAATTAATGACATCCTGACACCATTTGTAAAAACAAGAATCATGTGGACTTGAACCCCGGTTTACCTATACTCTGACCAGAAGCTCCCTGCTCTTACATCCTGTGCCACAGAGAAAAGCTTGGCAAGAAGTATGTGTTTGACACTCAGTACTGTCAAGAGTGCTATCAGCTATACATCACAATTGAACCTGTTTGCAGAGAGAAAGGTGCACTACATTATATTTTTCACTGTTTTCCTTAAGCAGAGAACCATATTTGCTCAGTGCTCAGTGTCACACAAATGGGGAAGACATGGCAAATAAAAATTTATGGAATAAAACTTTGGTCAATACATTGCAGAGATAAACTATAGCATGCATATCATATTAGCTGCCAGCAATTTCTCCCATACCATATCTTGCAAGCCTGACACATTAAACATTAACAACAAACTAAACTAAAAACAAACAAAAAAAGATGTATTTTGCAGTTAACCCCGATCAGGTCACTTACAGTATGTTCCTATTTGCACACAGTTTGGCAATGAGCACAAGTGGACACTGCTATTTGACAAGACCAAGTTGAATTCCTGAAATTTGAATCATATATGAGCCATCATCCGGGCAAATCAGCTTCTCTGGGATGCACTTTGTGAAGGGGTGTGTAGCATGTCTAACTCTGGTTACTGGGCTGTAATCCTCCAATACATGAAAATGCATTCATAAACACAAAAGAAGGACAGTGACATGTGCTTTGACTGAACACATACATTTTGATATTCATGTGTGCCCTGCAACAATGCACTTGTAAATGATGTATCAGTACTTGGGTCATTGTCAGACTATGGAATTATGGAACATAACTACATTCTTACATTTTTATTGGTTTCTAGTGACAATGGGCATTGGTCATCCAGTATCATTTCCCACTGATACTGTCAATAACCTGTATTAATGTGGACATGCCTTCATCTGAATATGAAGACACATAACTCCATCATTGTACTACTGCTGTTTCCAAAGTTTGTGTGTGTGTGTGTGTGTGTGTGTGTGTGTGTGTGTGTGTCTTCTACACAACATCCTGAGAAACAGGTACATGTCTGTCCCACTTCTTTAATATGCATTCATGACAGCTTCTTTCACCTAGGTTGCCAGGATGTATTTATATATACCTTCGCAAACTATGATCACACAATCATATCACATCTCCTGGTTTTGCACACAAGACTCATAATAGTACATATTACCTGCAACACTGTGTGAATGTCATCTTATAAAAAGTGCACTCTGACACTTTTAAAATCAGATTTCTGTTTTGGATTATTGAGAGTTAAGTTTTGTGTTCTCTAGCTTGTATAACTAGATAGGTAGGGGTTGTAATCTCACAGCAGTCAGTCTGTGTCTACATCTGAGTGGGTGTGTGCATAGTCAGACAAGCATGAGTCTAGGTCCTGCTGCCTTCACTCAGGTAGCATTTAGAAGATACTGATACATGACTCCACAGCAAATTTATACAGTCCACATAACATCCTCTTCTCAGCATACACTAATGATGTCATCCTCTTTAAAGTGCACTGTGACACCACTAAAATCAAACTTCTGCAGTGGTGAGAGTGTTAAGTATTGTGTTCTCTAGCTTGCATGATTACATAGGTAGTGGTTCTGATCTCACAGCAATCAGTGTGAGAGCGTGTGTGTGTGTGCCTCCATTCAGCTATTAGTCTGCAGATGATTTTACACCAGTATGTGAGTCCACATCTATGTCAGAGACTCCCCCAGCATCTTCTGTTCTGCATACACTGATGATGTTATTCCCTATAAATTGAACTCTGCCACTACTAAAGTCATACATCTATGGTGGCATTAGTCTTATGTTGTATATCTACACAGGTGTGGTGTATAATTCTGAGCTCCATCAACTGGTGTGTGTGTATGTGTGTGTGTGTGTGTGTGTGTGTGTGTGTGTGTGTGTGTGTGTGTGTGTGTGTGTGTGTGTGTGGTTGGTGATATGCTATGATCATTGTATGATGTTTTGTATCTCTTTTCATTTGATTCCCACTCAGGTGAACCTTTTACATAGACACCTGAAGCCAACATCCCCTTTTTCGTTCTGGTCACATAAAATCCTTTCTGTGGAACACTGAGAATGTCATCATCTAAAAGAGAGATACACACATTGTGAAGCAGAGTCCCTCCATGACCCTCTGCAAGCCATCTTCAGACCACTGGATGTGTGATTGTTAATTTTGTCATGGGGCAGTGTCCATGTCACATATGGACAGAGGCAGTCTGTAATAAAATCAAACACATCCACACATACACACATATCCCTACTATCTTCTATCAAATATATATAGCAATTTGAAATTAAATGGTATAATAATGGCTAGGATTTTATGTGCTCTTGGCTGTTAGCCTAGTAATGTCCTATGACCCTATGAATATTGCACATATCAATGCTGTGGTCATCCACATGTACTACATTGATGTGTGGATGTACAGTAGCCCTATAACAGTATATTCCAATCTTTGATTTGAGCTACTATATTGATGGCCACTGCTGCCATTTGGTTACATCTTCCTTCCATAACAGCTGTAGTAATACGCCTTCTGAAGACTGCTGACATGGGATGATGCTATGCATATCATTGCCTTACTATGCCATGTATTCTTGTAGTAGGGTATATCAACATTCTGCACAATTCTTATTTAACCATCATAGTGACAGCAGCAGTATGGCACAGGTGTGCATGTGTATACCTAGCATCTGAAAATATTATCTAACATGCAGTAATATTACATTATACTGATTCCATGGGCACATATTCCCAGGTTCATCCATCTGTTATAATGCTGCTATATACACAAACATATATGTTGAGTTAAATCTGCAATCTTGTGAAATTCATTGTATACACTATTGTGTTGCTATTCAAAATTATTATACAGGTGTTACCCAGCAGCATTGTGTGACTGTCAGCATTTGTGTCATTAACTGTTCTGCATGAATCATATCCATCTCAGTTGTAAAGTGTCCATATATGGTGTCAGGGCCATCATCCATACATTTCCACTGATAAACCTATAGGCATATAATGCACAACTGATGTAATGATGTGAAATGGGTAGGGCTGTACGACTGTTTTAATAGTTCCACTGTGTCACATGATGATTCATACCCAAGGTTTTATTTGGAGATGATGTACAACCTGAAGACTGATTGTAGCATAGGCAGAGCTATAGTGAGACTGTACTATAGACATTCCACTACATCCCATCAGTAATAACACTCAATAGTTTAAATGAACAAATATGGATGTATGTCAGGGTTTCATGCTAGTTTAATATTTTCACTGGCAATGTCAGGGGGACAATGATCGTGTGGCACATGTATTGAGGTAGGACATGTGCTTATGCAGAGTGCTCCACATGTTTGCCATGTGCACAGTATCACAGTGACAGCTTCCTCAATCATTCACACTTGACTTTTGCACTGCTGTACTTTCTATGCACATAGACATAGTGTATGCATTGTCATCAGTCTCACATACTGTTGTGTCTTTCATTATAATCGATCACTTCTACATTCACACATCAGTTGCATATACTTCAGACAATATCCATTACTATTCCAAGTGGCATATGCAAGCAATACGCAGCTATGTATAGGAAATCCACTCATAATAATGTGGTGTTTGCATGTGTTGTTCTCCATATGACAGATACCTACATCAATCAGGGATGCATTAGTCAAGTGTATCACATTTGGCACAGTGAGTTCACACACATCTAGTAGGCCATATAGAACCATGATGTCTGAATGGAGAGATGAAAAGTCAGCAAGCAAAGGACAGTAGAAGTGCTGAAACTGAATTAATCCTCACGTCTTGGTCTTTACCTTCAGGAGGTGGACCCTGTTTTCTACAAAACCACACCAAGCTGACACTGATATATAGATTGTATTTATATAGCATATATCATGGACAGAAGTAGGTCAACAATTAAAAAAAAGTAGCTGGGTGCACAAGACCCAGGATAAAAACGTGCCCAATCCTGGCAGGCACATTGGTGCCAGGACTGGAAAAAAATGACAGTGTAGAATCCTCAAAATAAAGAAACATTCCTACAATGGGATCAGGACCAGGGGGTGCATGGCCCCTCCTGTTGTAGAAGGAAGTAGCAGTCCACAAAAATCAAAAAAAGTGATAGGCCATAGAAGAGCTATAAAGACAATAGACTGGACTATTGAGGATAAGAAAGAAATTATGCATTGTTACTATTATGCAAAAAGACCAGAATTTCCAGACAGAAGATATACAAAAATATTAAGAGATAAATTAGAGGAAAGATACATACTTCCCCAAGAAATACTGTCAGAAGATTCAAATAAAAATATGTGGTCATTAACACAACAGATTTTGGAAAAAAATAGTATATAGACCAAGAAACTTTGATCTATTTGGAGAAAGAAGCATCTGAGTAAGTGTGAAAATACAAACAACAAAACCTAGATATTTTTGAAAAGTATAGAAAAGAAATATGGACATGGGAAAGAAAGAGAGATTTGATATGGTAAAATATTTATGTAAAGGCAAAAGCCAGATTAATCAACATAAGAAAGGCAGTCCCAAAGATATTCAAAGAGAAATACAGGCAAAGGCATCCAAACATGGAAAATTTCACAACAAAAAATAATATTGCAAAGTGGGAATGTAGAAAAGAAGATTAGTAAAGCAGAAGTTCAAAAAATAGAAGATGAAGATATGGAGTGCCTGCAAAGTGAAGGTTTTGATGCAGAAGGTATAACACAGATTATATCACAGCATGATGGAACAAGTCCCCAAAATAAGGAGAAACAGGAAGATCAGTAGACATCTGAAGAAGAAATATGGGCAAGGGAAAGAAATAGAGATTTAATATGGTGTGAAATCTATACAAAGGAGAAAGCAAAACTAATCTATACAAAAAAGAACAACACCAAAGATATTTGAAGAGAAATACAGGCAAAGCAATCCAGGCCTGGAAAACTTTACAATACAAAAAATAAGACAGAGGAAAAGTAGAAAAGGGTATCAGTAATGAAGGAGTTAAAGAAATAGAAACTGAGGTTAAGGAGTATCTCCAAAGTGAAGGATTCAGTGCAGAAATTCTAATTCCAAAAGCAGCACAAAAGGATAGAGCAATGGAACTCCAAATTAAGGGGAAACAAGTAGAATGGGAAGCAATTGGTCAGGTGCTATATGAAGATGTTTTTGAGCCTTCCACAGGAAACTAGTATAAACATTCACTTGAAGCTTGACAGCAAGAGAAGGAACAGGAAACTGTGGCAACTCTGACACAGTTAATGTTGAGGAGTGATAGGTCAGTGAGTTCTCATATGACAGAGCAACAGATGGCACAGAATGAAATTGAAGAGAATGTGCCACAGGAAGATGCAACATAACTTTCTATAGGATAACCACAGGAAATGGAAAACAAAAAATGTGCCCTCAGTTCAGGAGAAAACAAGCTAAGTGAAGAGTTGCTCACTGGCTGCTTTTACAAAATGGCACTAGGGACTGCACGTGTGTGGAATTTATCCGTGCACACACAGCCTCGCATGCTTCTTAAAGGCATAGCACACACACATTAGACTATGATCTACAATATCTTTCTAATTATTTTTGTTGATCTGTTCCCTCTTCTGTACTCTTCTAACAAGGACATTTCTTGTCTTATTTGCTTTATAGTTTTCTCTGTTTGATACTTCCATGATGATATTCAACTTCTCCCCTTTCTATCCCTCACTACCCTGTGTTCTTGTGGTAGAACCTCATCAGTTATTAATTTAGCTGCATAGTAATATATCCTGTTTAATTCTGTTATATCACATGGATCTCTATGTACAGTCCTTATTATTGTGTTCATCTGTTTTATCAAACTTCTGACTTTTTGGGTTTTATTGACCTTCTACATTCTAATTCTTTCATTGATCTTAATATGTCTAGCTATCTCTATTAAGTCAATCCTCATTTCTAACTACTTTTAATACTTAGGGTTGCCACCTTTCATCATGGCTAAAACTGGAGTAAAGCCACACCCCTCATGTCACCAGTAACCCTGCCCATCCCACCCCTCTCCCACCAACATTCCGCCCATTTTGTGATGTCACAATTACATCACTTGACAAGGAATGCCCTCTCTTTTCATTCCTGCTGCTTGCTTTCGTCTAACTTACTATGCTTTTCTGTAAAAAAGCATAGTAAGTCAGCCTATTTACAAACTCCAATAGTCTATTTCCTTTTTGAAACAAAATACCGGAGTTTGTAAAGTGTTTTCCAGACTACTGGAGAATCAGTTTAATTTCCGGATAGTCCGGAAAAAAAATGGAGGAGTGGCAACCCTATTGGTACTCCGTTTGGCGCATACAAATTCTTAAGGATGCCATTTGGAACAAATTCTGCAAGTGAAGTCTTTCAGTGTACAATGGAACAAATTTTTTCAGGTTATCCTTGTGCCATAATAGTAGAGAATCTATTAGGCAGAGGCAATTGCAAAGCAGAGCATGACATAAACCTCAAGAAAGTTCTAGACAGAGCATGTGAAGTAAACTTGAAGCTCAGTCCTTTGAAATGCAAATTCAGACTTCCAGAAGTGACCTACATTGGACATTTGTTTACAAGTACAGGCTTAAGGCCTGACCAAACTAAACAAACAGCTATTTTAGAAATGTCAGCACCAGATAATGCGGAAGGTTTACAGCATTTTCTAGGCATGGTCTATTATTTAGGCAAGTTTATAACAGACTTCAATGAGTTGATAGCACCTTTGAGAGAACTAACATAAAAAACGTTGCATGATCATGGTTGCAACATCATCAGCAGACATTTGATGACCTTAAGCAGGAACTTGCCACCCCCACCTATGTTAAGATACTGTGATGTGAATAAATTGGTTGTTCTTTCCTGTGATGCTTCAGATTTTGATCTTGGTGCAGTTATTCTTCAAGAGGGCAGACCAGTAGCCTATGCATCTAGGATACTTACTCAAACTGAGATGCATTATGCTCAAACTGAAAAAGAGCTTTTGATGATAGTTTTTTGCATGTTCCAAGTTATACAATTGTATATATGATTGAGCTATTCAGATTGAAACTGATCATCAGTCTCTAGTCATTATTCTAAAGAAGCCTATGCATTCTGCTCCAGTGAGATTGCAAAAAATGATGTTCAAATTGCAAAAGTACAATTTCAAAATGTTCTGGCTAATACCTTATCCAGATCATCTAGAAGTGCAACAGAACAACTTAATGATGAAACATTCGACTTTGATGTAATATCACTGCATAATTTCCCATCGCTAAACTTGATGAATTGAGAGATCACACTACAACTGATCTTATTTCACAAAAGCATAATCACTACATCAATGTCAGATGGCCATCAATGCAATCTAGTGTATCACCTGAGGTACAATCGTATTTTCCTTACAGAGATGAGTTGTCGATGGAAGATGGCATTATTTTCAAAGGTCCTACACTTGTTGTTCCTGCTTCCTTGCAACAAGAATATATTCAGATTTTGCATCATGGTCACTCAGATTTATTATCCACTAAGAGAAGTGCAAGAGAACTTTTGGCCTTCATTATCAAAAGACATTGAAAGAGTTCTTTCTTCTTGTTCAGTATGTAATGGTACAAGAGTGCATTTGAAAAGAGAACCGCTTCATCTAAATCCAATACCTGAACTATGTTGGTCTACTGTAGCAACTGATATCGTTGAGTGAAATAATTAACACTACTTGGTTTTGGTTGACTCTTATTTGAACAGGTTTGAGATTGATCAGCTACGAAACTTAACCTCAACAGCTGTTATCACTAAGTTAAAACTTCATTTCTTAGTTCATGGTAGTCCACACAAACTTTATACTGACAATGGTACTCAATTTACTAGCCAGTTGTTTCAGAAATTTGCAAGAGAATGGGACATTGTACATGTCACTTGTAGTCCTGAATATCCTCAATCCAATCGTCTAGCTGAATGAGCAGTACAGAGTGCAAAGCAATTACTTGAAATGTCAAAGCATGACAATACCGATGTGTTCTTGAATTTACTTAATCTCACAAACATACCTCATGATGACCTTCTTGGCTCACCTGCTCAAAGACTACTTTCCAGACAAACTAGAACTAAGCTACCTATTTCATCAAGTTTGTTACAGCTTAACTCTAAGAACAATAAAACCATCAAGGCTCAATTGATGAAGAAGCATAATATCCAGAAATGTAGTTATGACAGATCAAGCGGATTACTTTTTTCATTGAGGGAAGGAGAGATGGTGCAAATTTAGACAATGGAAGGTTTTAATTGAATAAGGCAGATTACAGGCATTTGTGCTGAGCTGAGATCTTATTTTGTAAGCTCCAATGGTGTGGAGTATAGGAAGAATCGCAAACATCTTCTTCCTGTACCAGAATCATCATCACTGCAATCACAACATTGTATCTGTGATGCAAATTCTAAATCAAAGAATGAGTCAGACATTGATTCCAGACCAGAATGTGTTCAAAAGTCTGATTCTGTTCCAGAAAGTAATTTGAACATTCCACAGGTCAGTCGTTTTGCAGAGACCATCCCAGTTGCTAAATCTGATTCCCAATTTTATGACACATGATATGGATGTATTTCTAAGCCTAGTGTGATATATACACCAACATGGACTTGATTGCATAAATATATATATATATATATATATATATATATATATATATATATATATATATATATATATGTGTGTGTGTGTGTGTGTGTGTGTGTGTGTGTGTGTGTGCGCGTGTGTGTGTGTGTGTGTGTGTGTGTGTGTGTGTGTGTGTGTGTGTGTGTGTGTACTACATATTGAATAATGCATGTCTTTAGATTATCTGTGATTTCTGCATGCTAAATAATCTCATGACAAATTCCATGATCCTTTTCTCAAAGAGGGAGGATGTAAATCAGAGTATAACGTGTGTGCACTATGTCTTTAAGAAGCATGCAACGCTGTACTGGCACATGTAAATTCCAGACACGTGCAATCCCTAGTGCCATTTTGAAGAAGCAGCCAGAGAGTGAGCATGTATGATCACAGCAGTTAGTTTGTATATAACTTACTTAAGTCATAGTGAATAACTCTATATAGTGATGTGTTTGTATAGAATAAAGCTGCTTAAACAAAATCCACGGAGACTCTTTTATTCGTGTACCAACACAGAAACGACAGATAGAAATAATGAAAGCAATGCACAGTATGAGAACAGATCAGGATCTATCATGTACTAAGGCAAATAACAAACTAAAAATCTCAGCACAGACAGAAAAACTTAGAAGATACACAGGTAAATATAAAGGAAAAATACAAAATAAGAAATTTATTGATGACCCAAAAATGTTTACTATAGAGAATTGGGAAATGAGGTAAAACAAATTGTAATACTGCCAAAAAAAGAAGAAAATATACATTTTGGAGAATTATCTATGAATATCCTGTGGAACATTACAAAGATGCAAAATGGATAGAAGAAGTAAAAGAAAGAATAAGAAGTTTAATGGTACAGGATATGAAATGGGAGGAAGAAAGTAACAGCCAGGGAGATTGAAACAAAGTTAAGAAAAGCCTCATACTGGAGAATCCGGTCCAAGATACATTACCTGACTTCTGGTTAAAAGTATCAAAATCTTTGCATGAAGATTTAGCCATGAGTAAGAACTATTTATATGCACACCCTGAACAGGCACCAACCTGGCTAACAACAGGGAAAACAATGCTCCTACTTAAGAGTGAACCTGCAAGCTACCCAAAAAATTATACACCAATAACTTGCCTTGTGATGAAGTATAAACTATTCACTGGAATTTATGCTGACAGAGTCTATAGTCATTTAGAAGAAAACTCAGTTATAGCAATAGAACAAAAGGGCAATAAAAGAAAGTCATATGGAACAAAGGATCATTTGCTGTTAAATAAAGTCATACTGGAGAACTGTAAAAAGATGAAGAATGTAAGTATTGCATGGATTGACTACAAACAAGCATTTGATAGTATTCCACATTCATGGATAAAAGAGTGCTTAAAAATGTATAAGATACACCCTACACTGATCAACTACATTACAGTGACCATGAAACAATGGCAAACCACTTTGCAATTAAGCCATGATAAAGGACAAATTATTATTCCAGGGATAAAAATTCAAAGGGGGATATTCCAGGGTGACTCTCTGTCACCGTTGCTATTCTGCCTTGCCCTTAACCAATTAAGATGTCTACTTAACAACCTAGGCCATGGCTATAATTTGGCTCCTAGAAAACAACAAAGTGTAAAGACTTCTCATCTTCTCTTTGTCAATTTCAAACTGTATAGCTTATCAGATGAGGAACTGAAAGTACAACTACAAGTTGTCAAAACATTTTAAGATGATATAAGAATGTCATTTGGTCTTGACAAATGTGCAAAAGCAACCTTTAAAGCAGAAAAACTGCAGCTCTAAGAAAACATCAGTTTGGGACAAGAATGTGATATAAAAGAACTTGAGTAAGAGGGAGTTTATACATATTTGGGAATTGATGAAGGATCGATAAAACATGAACAAATACAAATAAAACTTAGTAAGGAGTACTTTAGAATACTTAAATTAATCCTGAAAACAGTGTCGACATCTTGGAACATATAATCCAAACTATAAACCAACTTACAGTTTTGGAGTGATTGACTGGCCCCAAAATGTGTTGGATAGATTAGATAGGAAAACAAAAAGGATGCTTCATGCTCACCAAATGTTTGTGTCTTTTGGCTTTTCCCAGTTAGGGGTCACCACAGCGGAACTCCAGTCCGCTGATTGGCAGTTGATTTTTACGTACCGGCTTGCCAGGCCTGACGCACAACCTTCAACGAAGGTACGCCTATTCACGCATGTCTCCATGCAGAAGACGCTCTAGCTGAGAATCGAACTGGACAGCGTCTTACTGTGAGGCGACAATGCTTCTGCAGCACCACCCAAATGATTTATAAAAATCGGTGCATACCAAGATTATATATTCCCCATTCCAAAGGAGGGATGGGCCTCCTTGAAATTGATTATATGTACAGATCTGCAATTGTGGAACTCCACACATATCTGCTGACCTCATAAGACCCAAATGTAATGAAAGTTTTGAAACATGAGGAGAATAAATCTAAAATGACTTCCCTGCGTAGGCTAGTAGATGCATATTGATGTCAAGCAGAAATGGAAATCAAACCACAAGTGGATAAAAACCAGGCAGCAACTGAATGTGCCAAAAAACAAAAGAAAGAATATAAGGTAAAGGAACAGATGAGAAGACAAGAAATATAGAAAATGCATAAATATAGTTGCAAGTATAGAAAACTTCTTGAAGAACCCCATGTTGATCAGGAATGAATGCAATAATGGTTGAGGAGAGGTGAATTCAAACCAAGAGATGAAAGGTTAATACTGGCCACACAAGATAGTGGGCTATGTACACATTGGTTTACAAAGTCCATTGAGCATGTGGGAGAAGCAGGAAAATGTAGGTGTTGTAAACAGAATTGGGAACAGTTGCACACCTAGTTGCTGGTTGTGACATACTAATAATGGGAGAAAGACTTTATAATGAAAGGCATAATAATGTGGCGAGACTGTTGCACTGGGGATTATGCAAACATTATGGTATTGAAGTGGCTGAAAAACACTGGAAACATGAGCCACAAAGCATCGTAGAAAATGATGAAGTCTACAACACATGGGATCATCCATTACCAACAGTTCAAAAGTTAGAAATCCAGATATAGTGGTCCAAGAAAAGAAGACAAAAGTAGCACTGATCATTGAAAGTTCAATACCCAGTGACTATAGTGTCCTGCATACAGAGAGACACAGAGTCATAAAAAAATCAGGATTTGCAAACAGAAACAAGAGCAGTGTGGAAGAAAGATACCCAAATAGTTCCAATACTAGTAGGAGCAACTGGTCTTATCAAAAAGAGTCTACAATAATATTTAGATATCCTATCAATACTTGTAACTCTATATGAATTGCAGAAGGAGTCATTACTGGGCACATTGCAGGTGCTGTGAAGAGCACTTTTGTTTAACATCAAAGAGTGAAACAATACTAATTTCATGAACTTATTCATACTTTGACTTAGGAATGGGGTCCATTCCTGTCACGGTATTAGAAACCCAAAAGATTTGAAGAAACTAAAAAGGGAGAAACCATTCCATATCATGAATAGGATGCCTCCCTTGTTGTAGAAGGAAGTAGTAGTCCACGAAAACTACAAAAATTGATAGGCCAAAGAAGACCCATAAAGAAGATAAAGTGGACTACTGAGGATAAGAAAGAAATTCTGTATTGTTACTATTATGCAAAAAGCCCAGAATTACCAGACACGAGATATACAAGATGATTAAGAGAGAAATTAGAGGAAAGAAAAATACTTCAGAAGAAAAACTGTCAGAAGCTTCAAATGAAAATTTGCATTCATTAATACAACAGATTTGTGAAAAACAGTATATAGATCAAGAATCTTTGATCTGTTTGGAAAAAGAAACATCTAAGGACGTGCAAAAATATAAACAATAAAACCTAGAGATTTTTAAAATGTATAAAAAAGAAATATGGACATGGAAAATAAAGAGTGATTTGATATGGTGCGATATTTTTGCAAAAGAAAAAGCCAAATTAATCAATATAAAGGAGACAGACCCAAAGATATTTGGAGAGAAATGCAGGCAAAGGCATCTGGATATGGAAAATTTCACAATAAAAATTAAATATCACAAACAGGGAATGTAGAAAAGAAGATTAGTAAAGAAGAAGTTAAAAAAAATAGAAGTTGAAGTTATGGAGTGCTTGCAAAGTGAAGGATTTGGTGTAGAAGATCTAACACAGGTTACATCACAGCATGTTAGAGTGTGCCCCCAAAGTAAGGAGAAACAAGAAGATCAGGATACATCTGAAGAAGAAATATAGACATGGGAAAGGAAAAGAGATCTAATATGGTATAGTAGTTATGCAAAGGAGAAAACAAAACTAACCAATACAAAAAGAACAGCACCAAAGATATTTGAAGAGAAATACAGGCAAAGGAATCTGGATATGGAAAACTTTATAATACAAAAAAATAAGACAAAGGGGAAAAGTAGAAAAGGAGATCAGTAATGGAGAAGTTAAAGAAATAGAAACTGAGGTTATGGAGTACCTGCAAAATGAAGGATTCAGTGTAGAAAATCTAATTCAGAAAGCACCACAACAGGATAGAGCAATGGATTTCCAAATTAAGGGGAACCCATGGAATAGGAAGGAATTGGTCAGGTGCCATATGAAGATACATTCAAGCTTTCCACAGGAAACTAGTATAACTGTTCACTTGACGCTAGACAGCAAGGGAAGGAACAGGAAACTGTGGAAACTCTGATGCAGTGAATGTTGAGGAGTGATAGGCCAGTGAGTTCTCATATGACAGAGCAATGGATGGCATGTGATGAAAACTGAAGAGAATGTGCCACAGGAAGATATATTAGAACTTTCTATAGAATACCCGCAGGAAATGGAAAACAAAAAAAATGTGCCTTCAGTGTAGAAGAAAACGAGCTAAGAGAAGAGTTGCTTGATTTAATAGACATAGACATATTAAGATCAATGAAAGAACTAGACTGCAGAAGGTTGATAAAACCCAAAAAGTCAGAAGTTTGATAAAATAAATCAACACAGTAATTAGGACTATCCATAGAGATCCATGTGATATAACAGAAATAGACAAGATGTATAAATGTGCAGCTAAATTAATATCTGATAAAGGTCTACCACAAGAACACAGGGTAGTGAGGGAAAGGAAGGGGAGAAATTGAATACCATCATGGAAGTATCAAGTAGAGAAAACTATAAAGCAGTTAAGACAAGAAGTGTCACTGTTTGAAGAATATAGAAGAGGGAACAGATCAACAAAAATGCTAACAAAGATAGACATGATAAAAGCAATGCATGGTATTAGAACAGACCAAGATCTATCATGCACTATCGCATATAACAAATTAAAAATCTCCGCACCAGTGGAAAAAATTAGAAGATACACAGATAAAAATAAAGGAAAAGTACAAAATAAGCAATTTATTAATGATCCAAAAACATGTTATAGAGAATTGGGAAACAAGGTAAAAGAAATTGAAAGACTGCAAAAAAAAAGAAGAAATAGATACATTTTGGAGAAATATCTATGAAGATCCTGTGGAACATAACAAATATGCTATATGGATAGAAGAACTAAAAGAAAGAATAAGAAGTTTAAAGGTACAGGATATGAAATGGGATGAAGTAACAGCCAGAGAGATTGAAACAAAGTTAATAAAAGCGTTAAAATGGAAAACCTCAGGCCCACATGAAGCACCTAACTTTTAGTTCAAAGTATTCACATCTTTGCACAAAGATTTAGCCATGAATAAAAATGCATCCTGGACAGACACCAGCCTGGTTAGCAACAGGAAAAACAATTCTGCTACTTAAGAGTGAAACTGCAAGCTACTATAAAAATTATAGACCAATAACTTGCCTTCTGACAAAGTATAAACTGTACACAAGAACTGATGTTGACAGAGTTTATAGTAATTTAAAAGAAAAATCACGTTGGTTTACAATGTCCACTGAACATGGGGGAGAAACAGACAAATGTAGGTTTTGTAAAACTGAATTGGAAACAGTCGCACACCTCGTTGCTGGTTGTGACATACTAATGGCAGAAGGACTGTATACTGAAAGGCATAATAATGTGGCACGTTTATTGCAATGGGGATTGTGCAAACACTATGGTATTGAAGTTGCTGAAAAACAGTGGAAACATGAGCCACAAAGCATCATAGAAAATAATGAAGTTTACATCACATGCGATCATCCACTACCAACAGTTCAAAAGATAGATGCTAGAAAACTGGATGTAGTGGTCATTGAAAAGAAGATAAAAGTAGAATTGATCAGTGAAATTGCCACACCCAATGACTACAGTGTCTTGTGTACAGAGAGACACAAAGTCATAAAATATCAGGATTTGCAGGCAGAAATGAGAGCAATGTGGAAGAATGATATCTAGACAGACCCAATAGCAGTAGGAGCAATAGGTCTTATAAAAAAGAATCTGCAACCATATTTAGATATGTTACCATTACATGTAGATCTGTACGAATTGCAAAAGGAGTCATTATTCGCCACATTGCAGGTGCTTTGTAGAGCACTTTTGGCTGACATCAAAGATTGAAACAATACTAATTTCATGAAATGTAATCATACTTTGACCTAGGAACTGGGTCCATTCTCATTATGGTATTAGAAACCCAAAAGATTTGCAGAAGTTAAAAGAGGAATAAACCATTCTTTGAGATACATGCCTATTAGGATTTGAAAGTGCATACTTCCCTTCAAGGCATTCTACTAGATGCTTGTGTGATACATCTTTCTGTGTTGCACCCAGTGAATACACAGCTCAATGACAACATTGATGGCATGGGTTTGATTCTTGAAAATGGGGATTATGATTAATGTGTCCGCCAGGATTGCCCTTGATTTCAGCTTTAGGTTTAACACTGTCCCTCTTAACCACTCCAAAAAGTTGTAATTTTTTTGGGAAGGGGTGGTGAATTCTCCTTATCAAATACTGACAATCATTACAGTTGTACACATCTGTTACTGCAGAACATGTACAATAAGTTACAATAAACATGGTTTATCAGTGCTGAAGATTAATGGTCTTAATATTTCAAAATTGTTCATGATCTTGCCTGTTTTTGTCTGTTTTTGTCCATGAGTCTGTTACTATGTGCCTCTGACTTTTTGAGAGATATGGTGACATATCAGTCATATTCAGGCAACTCATTCTGCATATCTTCAGTGTGTGCACATACCCCTATTTTATATGCCGTCCTTGCTAAATGACCTCTCCAGTGTGCAAGTCAGTGATGCGTGTATCACAGCCATTCACCTCCATTGACATGTAACCCTGTGTGATCATCACAATATATAATATACTCACACAGAAGTGTAAACAGCAGTACATACTGTGCTAGCTGCATATGTGCTTAATATAATGCTGCTGACTTTTCTTAGAAGTGTCCATACATTGACATATCCTATCTTGGGGACACTGCTTTATTTACCATGCTGTTCTCCTCATTATTCAGTCCTGTCATTCACGTCTATGCCCATTTTCATCAGAACACTTTCCCTGCCCAGTGTACTTTTCCTTGTAGCTGCCCTTGCTGTATACCCCTCCCTCCATTATTTAATTCTGCAAATAATTGTTGTAGTGTACATTGCACTGAGTACACTTTTCTTTACTGTGTTATTACTGCTGCTATTGCAGTATTTTCACCCCTGGTAGACATTGTTGCTGTCCGCGTGATCTGGCTGGGCAGGTTTGCTCATAGACAAACTTGAATGATTCTTGTTTCTGTGCTTGTCCTTCTCTGCATGGTTTCCTGGCAGCAGCACTGTTGCTGGCCATACAATCTTGCTTATATTCATTTAAGCCTAATGGGTAGCAAAAAAATGCGATTAACACTGCTGCTCATCTCGCTAATATGTAAACTCCATGTAAGCTTCGCGCAAAGCCTACGCAGAGATTATTGAATTCTAAGGTATGTATTTCTGACTGTCTCTTTATATATGTACATTTAAGCTTCTAAATATATGTGAGAGACGTTTTCTCTGATTTCACATCTGTGTGCGTGTGTGTGTGTGTGTGTGTGTGTGTGTGTGTGTGTGTGTGTGTGTGTGTGTGTGTGTGTGCATGTGTGGGTGTGTGGCTGTGTGTGTGTATATTTATCTATATATCTATCTATATATCTATCTATATATATATATATATATATATATCTATATATATATATATATATGTTTAGGAGAGCTGAATAAGGTCAAAATTTTGATCGACATCTGTTTAGTCAACACAATTTGGTCGACTAAGCAGAGTGTCAACAGGTGTGCAAGATCAACAGTCCTCTGGTAGGGGAATATACCCTTTTCCTTGTGGATTGTGTAATCTTGGAGTCATAATATATAATTAGCAGTCTTTATTAAAGGTTATGGATGGGTAAAAGTCAACCAGAACTGTAATTGTGCGAGTAAACAAGTAGTGTATGCTGCTATACGCCAGGCGTGTCCTGGGTTTTATATTGGCAAGATCAAAAATGCCTTCAGGACATGCGTTTATCAGCATACATATGATATAACTAAATACAACACCAAAAATGCCCTGGCAAAGCACATTAATACATTTCCAAACCACAATTTCAAGTTTATCATTTGGAAAGTGTAGTAATGGATGAGAGAGGGGGACCCAGAGACTGGTTCCTTGAACTTAGAGAAGTTATGTGGCAACTCAGAGTTAATGCCACTACTAGTCCAGGTTTGAACAATATGGTGTCTCTCACCAGCTATTTAAAACTTAAAGCAGATTTTTTATTTTAATGAGGTGTATACTATGACCTTGTTTTTCATTTCTATGTAAGTTTTTATAGCACTGATATTAATTATTGTTTGTTCCAAGACATTTTGGGTTTTTATTGGATATATTTTATTTTATATATCGCTTGTTGCACAGATTTACACATATGATGTTCATAGTTTCTCAAAAAACAGTTGATAGTTTTGTATTATATCTACAAGCTGGCATTTTTTTTAATTTAGTGTCAGGTGACACATTTACCACACACACACACACACATATATATATATATATATATATATATATATATATATATATATATTTTTTTTTTTATAGTGGTACTAAGTAATGGCTTAGATTATTTTAATTTACTGGTAAAGAAACAACTCAGAAAACAAGGGAGTCTATGTCTTTAAACATTTGTATGCTTAATTATTCAATTGCATTCAATCAATGGCTTAATTGTTGTATGTATAAAAGGATGGTCTTGCTGAATGTTGGGTATTCTGAAGAAGTCAATCCTAATATTTGTTGAAAGCGCTTAATAAATTTTATTTATTCCTGTATCCTGCTCAATTTTTGTGCTTTTTGTTACTTGGTGCTTTTTCTACAATTTCCGGTATGGATTCAAGCACTCTGAGTGGAGGGGATACAAAAGGCACACACGAGGAATTAACCTCAGCTATCAACAAACTAACTGAACTCATTGGTGTATTCAACAACTAAATAGTTGGCTTGGGCAGCAAGCTTGAAGGTTTAACCGGCGATTTGAACCGCCGTTCTTTGACTTTTACTTCCTAACCACAAGACTCCCTGTTCAGCATACAACCAGGGCAAGGCAGCCCAAAAAGCAAAGGGAACAGGACTGCCACAAACTCTAATGATGTTGCAGTACCTGGGACTTCCGCTTCAAACACAACCACAGGAACGCTGAGCCAAAGACATGAGAATTTAGGTCCTCGGTTAAATACAAGCAGTGATTTTAATCTAACCGAGTGGATTAATAGGGACATGACCGGGTTTCACCACATGGACACTGGAAACCTCAACCAAGGTACTGTAAGTTACATTTTAAACAACCTTGAAAAGGACAGTTTGAAAATGAAGAAATTACTAATAGAAAACCAGTGCCTTAGGGAATGCTTGAAAAGGGAACACGTTCCCAAAGGGTTAAGGTACTGGTGTTTCCCTAATGGGATTTTAAATGGCTGTGAACTGCATAAAGACTTGGTTTCACTATTTAACCGACAAGGTTGTGAGTTATTACAAGTTTTAAGGGACAATGACAAGAAATTTGAATTGTTGCAAAACTCTGTGAGTAAACTAGATGCTTTGTTAAAAAATGACATTGATTTTTGTAACAAACATAAGGAGTATAATGCTGTGTTTTTTAACATAGATAAGATTGTTGAGAAAATAAAGGTGAAAAAGAGTAAAAAACTAGATAGAGATGCCAAAGACTATGAAGCAGGTGTCGCCCACCCATTAGTTTCTAATGGAAATACTAACAATGTACAAATGCATAGCAATGTTAATAATGATGTTTTTGATGAACTTACTGATGACTTGCAACCCAGTGAAGACAACTACCCAGGTCCCATCCCTTTAGGTCAATCCCTAAGGAGATCGGAGAGGATCCAGAAACAAGGTTATATCCACCAGAGACAATCCAGTGTGGGTTTCCAGGGGGACCAACAGCATTTACCCCAGAATTTTTCTGGGAGGGTGAGATGGAGGCAGGTGACTTGGCAACAGACAAAACAGGGCAAGTTTTAGACAGCAACAGTGAGATTTCCATTATTTCTAATCACCATCAGGACTTTAAAATTTATAATTTAAGTAACACAGAAGTTACAGAAGATTGGGCGAACTTGTTTCAGAAGGGGTTAAATTTTGTACCCTACAAGAAATTCAACATGGAAAAAACACTCGTTGATGTCATGCTTTATACTAGAAACTAAACCTGTGGGTTTATGTAAGTGAAACTGGGGAATAGTTACCAGTTGGGTGCAAAAAGACAAGCACTTTTAACCCCCCACTGCATCCCACTTTACAACTATTCCAAGGCATTTGCACTAAGGAAATCAGGGATTTAAATAGGGTGAATGACAATAGTAAACTGTACAATTTAACTAAGGAGGAGACTATCCTTCTATATAGTATTTCTAACAACAGACAGATCAGAATCATGAAACCTGACAAGGGGGGTGGTTTAGTAGTCATGGATCAGGAAAGCTACATTGACTGTATGCTAGAACATCTTCTTGGTAACGGATATGCACAAATATCACGCAATGAATTAAACATTGCATATAGTCATGTAGACATGGTGCTTTCTGATTTATTTCTTAACAACCAGATATCTGAAGAAGAACTGTTTTTTTGCACACAGAAACATCCACCGATCCCAACGATATTTGGGATCCCAAAAATCCACAAGAACATCTCCCACCCACCATTAAGGCCCATAGTGGATGCAAAAGGTTCCAAAACGATTAGTATTGCTAAATTATTGGACCACAAGTTAAAAAACTGTCTGAGTTCATTTTCCCATGTTATAAAAGATTCTTGGGACTGTCTCAAAAAAATCATACAAGAATTTTTTGACAGTAACATTATTTTTTAACTATTGACATCAAAGAATTATTCAATGTCATCCCACATTTGGAAGGCATTAATTTGTTCTATGATTTTTTTGTGCCAACAGACTACATTCTCCCATACCAGGATTCTTACACTTAGAACTTTAATGGAATTAGTCCTGGAAAACAGTTTCCTGATTTTTGAGGGACATCTTTTTAAGCAAAAATCAGGTATTGCTATGGGGGCAGCCTGTGCACCAGTTTTAGCTAATATTGTCCTGACACAATGGGAATTGTCCCAAGTTTTTACATCTGAATGGATGACATACTGTTCATTCTATGGGAGGTACCTAGATGACATCCTTATTTTCTGGAGGGGGGGGCAGGAGCAGTTGTCTGAATTCCTACTATTTCTTAACTCCAGTACTACCTTTCTGGAGTTTACCATGGTAACTCATATGGAATCCATTAGTTAATTGGATATACAGATTTCCAAGGATCTGGAGAATAACCAGTTTTATTCTAACATCTTCAGGAAACCCACATACTCGAACACCCTTCTTCATTTTGACAGCGGACATCCTCTTCATCAAAAAAGATCCTTAATAAAAGGACAAGGGGTGAGATTGGCCCGGATGATCAGCAGAATTGATTACTTTTACAAGGAAAGGGATGTTTTATTGGGTATGTTAGTCAACAGGGGGTACCCTGAAGAATTTGTAAAACCTTTGCTTGAGGAAGTATCCAAAAAGAGAGTAGAAGGTTATTTCTACCCACTGTTGGGTTTGGATATTTCTAGACTCTGTGCACCTTCGGAAAGTAGGGTTTCGATAACTGCTCCATTTCAACATGGGCTTATTCTTACATACAACTTACAATTCCCTTTGATACGGGACATAATGGTGAGAAACTGGTTCATTCTTATGACCGACGAGACCATAGAAGGGAAGGTGGGTGACTCCCATGTTATAATATACAAAAAGGATTCCAGCATTAAGAACCTTTTGGAGTCCAGTGGTAAGATCAAAAAACCTGGTATTGAGAAAATGACAAAATGTGGGCACTGCACTCAATGCAAACACATGTTAGAGTGCGGCAGAGTCTTTATTAAAGGTTATGGATGGGTAAACGTCAATCAGAATTGTAATTGTGCAAGTAAACAAGTAGTGTATGATGCTATATGCCAGGCGTGTCCTGGGATTTATATTGGGAAGACCAAAAATGCCTTCAGGACATGCATTTATCAGCATACATATGATATAACTAAAGGCAACACCAAAAATGCACTGGCAAAGCACATTAATACATTTCCAAACCACAATTTCAAGTTTATCATTTTGGAAAGGGTAGTAATGGATGAGAGAGGGGGACCCAGTGACTGGTTCCTTGAATTTAGAGAACTTATGTGGAAACTCAGAGTTAATGCCTCTACTAGTCCAGGTTTGAGCGATATGGTGTCTCTCACCAGCTATTTAAAACTTAAAGCAGATTTTTTATTTTAATGAGGTGTATACTATGACCTTGTTTTTCATTTCTATGTAAGTTTTTATAGCACTGATATTAATTATTGTTTGTTCCAAGACATTTTGGGGTTTTATTGGATATATTTTATTGTATATATCGCTTGTTGCACAGATTTACACATATGATGTTCATATTTTCTCTAAAAAATAGTTGATAGTTTTGTATTATATCTACAAGCTGGCATTTTTTTTAATTTAGTGTCAGGCGACACATTTACCACACACACACATGCACACACACACACACATATATATATATATATATATATATATATATATATATATATATATATATATATATATATATATATTATAGTGGTACTAAGTGATGGCTTAGATTATTTTAATTTACTGGTAAAGAAACAACTCAGAAAACAAGGGAGTCTTTGTCTTTAAACATTTGTATGCTTAATTATTCAATTGCCTTCAGTCAATGGCTTAATTGTTGTATGTATAAAAGGATAATCTTGCTGACTGTCAGGTATTCTGAAGAAGTCAATCCTAATATTTGACGAAAGTGCTTAATAAATTTTATTTATTCCTGTATCCTACTCCATTTTTGTGCTTTTTGTTACTTGGTGCTTTTCTACAAATTTCCAATATAATTAGCAGGGTGTGGGAGCAGTGCAGCTCCCCCAAAATGTTTTCTTTGTTTTTTTTTTTAAGTTTTACATGCACTGAGATTAATTTTCAGCACATGCATCATAGCGTAGCAACATGCATAATGTCGATCAATTTGCTTTGATATTATGCATGTTAACTTAATATTATTCAGCTAATTTAAGTAGATCCATATCTATATACTCTATATATCTATATCGATATCTATATCAATATAAATATGTAAATACATTATATATAGATAAATAGATATATATACACACACACAGCTTACCAAAGGGTAAAAGATGTCCCTCAAACAAAGCATTGAGTAAATATTGCAAGAAAGACCCAGCAAAGCTAGTGACTCCACCGTTTAAGTCTCTTGTAGAGGAGTCCCATAGGATATATGCAAATTATCCTTTTTAAGGACATTTCACTGGTTCAGCTACAAAACTTTTGAACTCTAGTCACTTCTGAAGTCTTCTTGGGGACAAGCAGGCCAATGAATCCAAATACCACAAGCTTTAGATATGTGCTGCTTCAGCCTTTTTCTGACTTCATTAGAATAGCATAAGTTGATTGTTTGGCTGTGCATTAGAAACCAAGTTTGATGTCCATAAACATAAAAATATCTACAAAATATGTAAATAGTCATATAATCCAAAGGGTAGAAATGTCACACAGACAAATCATTCAGTAAAAATGGCAAAAAAAGATCCAACCAGTCTATAGTCGTAGTGGAGGTCAATGGGATATATGCAAATGACCCTTTAAGGACATACCAGTGTTTAAACTACATGACTTCTAAATGTCCATATATTTTTCACTTTTTACTTAAATTTGCTAGTGTGGAGACAGCCAACACTATTCTTTTTACTGGATAGATACCATGTTCCTCTTTAATGTCACATTATGTGATAATCTGTTTAGACATGCTATTTAATCTAGGCATTTTTTACTTTCCACCTGTCATCCATTCCAATTTAAGTATTCCCATGCAACTCTACTAATCAACAGAGATAATAAATATCAAATATTTATCATAACTGTGTACAAGTAAGAGATACAATCATCCTTTGATGCTTCCAATGAGCATGCTGTATTTACGCAATTCAGTAATCTGAGCACGGTCCAGCTGTCATATATCCCTGTATCTGTGCTGAAAAGCCAAAAAGATGCAATAGAAGAATTCCTTCATTTCCACTCTCTACCCCACCATCCCCATGAGCATCCTGCTTTTATATACTGGCAACATTTAAAATAAGCTCCTATGTTTATATTTGTCAGTTTATTATGCATTTGCAATCTCAGTGATACAACCCAATTAAAGCTTATACAATAGGACCATATGCAGTGTCTGAACATATAACATTTATACATTTATTGAAGTGTAGTAATTGAAAAAGTAATCCATCCATACAAGTCCGCTTTTTCCCATTTTTACATATGGGGGTTGGGGTGGGGAGCAAAAATAGGCAAGAAGCCAACAATTAACAGTTTTCAGGCAAAATATTTCTCCTGTTTAACTGTAGTGATTCCACAGTACTCAGTCTTGAAAAACAATTACCTTAGTGTATGGAAGAGTAAATTGCAGGTCACTTACCAACATCTGAATGCTGTATCAAATGGTGACTATGTAAGATTATGAGAAGTTATAGTTCGGTACTCCAACTCATCAATGCTATTGAATGATGCCGACTGTAATAGCACAAGCATGAGTAGTGATTTAATAGCTGCCTGTCTTTCTCCCAATTATAGCTATGGTCACTCTCTGACAACCTCCGCCCATAGGTGTTCAAATAGTTCACCCACTAAAGAAATTAACTTCTTCAACTATATATAATACAATTGGATGAACACTCATATGACCACCAGATAGTTATCAATGTGGTTAATTCAGAAAAAAAACATTGCAAATCCAAACTGAGAAATTTAGAGTCAGTATGTTAAGGCTGACACATTAAAATATTATAAAAAAAATCAGCAGTTTAAGCAGCAACTTTATTCAGAAACATAACAAACCCTAGTGCTGTGGCAGAGCCTTCAGGAGGAATTATCAGTCACTCTTGAATCACATTAAATACATAGTTAATGATACCAATAAAACAATCAAATGATGAAATATAAATCACTGTTAAGGGCACATAACTTTAATGTATTAATTTTACAGTGCATAATCTTTCATTTTTATCAGCATTTCATTCAAGTCACAACCCCCAATAAATTTATTTTTAACATCCAGAAACACCAAACACAATAACTTGTTGGGATCATTTTATGATACAGTAAAAATAATCAGCAACTGGCCTATCCATCTTAGCTATTCTAATGTATCAGATGTTCACATTCTGTCCTTTAATTTTCATTTGGTTTTCTCAATACATAAAAAAGGTGACAGGAAAATTGTAAAACATGCACAACATACATTATTACAAGACTATTCTTCCACAGTATTATTATTAATACCATACTGATCAGGAACATATTGACAATGGCCTAACCCACATTGAAAAGTTGCACCATTTGTGGGCTGTGTGTTGGATTAAAAACAACATGCACAAAATAACTACACATCAGCCTGTCACATAAAATTTTATCCTTTCTATAAGCAATTTTTGGTATCAAGACAATTTTGTTTCTCAAAGAAAAATGAATTAATAAAAATTTCCTGTGGCTCAGGATCACATCTATTATTTGTTAAAATATCACATTGCATTCAGAGATAAAAAACAAGGTTGTCAGCAGTACCCTTGTTCATGATTCTCTTGTTTGTCTGGGTAGAAATATATGCATCTTGATTTGTAAAACTTTAACGGTCATCTAATACTTTATAATTAATTTCTTGTAATAGGTTAACAACATAACCTCTCCTAACAAGCATGTCAGCAAGATGTTGAATTTCAAAAAAAAGTCTTGCTTTTTAGAACATGAGCATATAGTTCTCAGCATTTCTCCATATGGCAAAGAAGAAATAGCATGGGGAAGATGGCAGTTGGAAACATGTAAAATAATCAATGGTCCCAGTACATTTTATATGTATTCTGGAACCAGTTTTGCTAACATCTGAAGTAAAAAGAGTCACATCTAAATAATTGACTGTTGCTTCAGAAACAGCCACCCTCAAAATTAAAGCTATAGGTATTACTATTAAGACCCGCAATAAAAGTCATGACCATATTCTAAACCATCTTTGTATATATATATATATATATATATATATATATATATATATATATATATATATATATATATAAAATACTGGTATAGATGTAACCCTTCTCAACACTCCCATAGTCAGACTGGCATAACCCGGAACAAAATGAGAACCCATTAACAGTGGCAACCAATTGATGATAATTGATGATTAAAATATTAGTTTGTTAAGGCTATTGGTCAGCCAAGTAGAGGACCACATCCAAAAGGCAGTTAGCTATGATTGCATTGTCTTCATTTCTACTATTCAAACATCTTTTATTTTGCCCAGATATAGCAAATTAAGTTAAGAATATAATAAATGCTTTCACATAGCTACTGTTGAAGCATCCTCTTTGTGTTGATCACTGGTTAAAAAATGGGAATGACTACTAGGAAATGCCACTCATGAGCAGCGATACTGATGTTTTCTTTGTTAATTCCTCAGTTTCTTCCATTTTAGCTGGTACTGCCCGGTCAATCTTTTTGCACACCCCTCTATAAATAAGAGACTACCTCCTTTGTTCAATAAACAAGTGTTTGATCTCACTGCAAAGGAAGCTTCAGGAGTTCAGGTATAGAAGCTTGAATCTGATTCCTCAGATTTTGCATCTTTGTACAAATGGAATAAACTGCTCCCTTATGCCTGATAACCATACTGACCTTCCCAAGCTTATATATAGTGTTTAAGGCCTGCTATTTGATTCCTCCAGTTGCTGTTGTACAGCCCACATGTAGTTCTGTCTTCTCTGGGTATGCCATATGTTTTACATTTTTCCTCCATACTCTGTGTTCGGTATCATCAGTCGCTTCAGTATCACTTGCATAGTAGATTCCAGGCGAACTCCTCATTCCTTTAAAACATTATTTTCATTTTCCAGAATACATATTGCATCGAAATTTACAGTCAGGTCCTCACTGATTTCTGCATTTTTATCAGCATTGTTTCCATAATGCCATCAAGTTTTTCATCTACTTTCTATATTTTCACTATTTTAAACACCAGTGCTGCCTATAGTGGGTTATCTTTGTTCAGGTGGGTAGACAGCTTCTCAGCAGTTTATTGAATTCTGAATGATGTGGTCCTTGGCTATGCAGCCATGGATCTTATTTTACCTTTTCATTTTAATACCTTCCTAGAAAATAGCATCAAAGAAAATATTGTCACCAGAAAAAACTCATCATTTTTAACTCCAAGTAGTATTTACTCTTCCTTTACGCGATTGACTTAGGAATCCATCTTCCCTTCAAAGAGCCATACCAAGAGTCCAAACAGAGGAGAAAATCTTTACAATTTAGATGATTTGTCACAGGGGATCCTCAACATTTTGTTAATTCTAAAGGATAGCTGAGTAATTCTACAAATCTCAAACAATACGGCCTCTCTACATAGTCAAGACAGTGGAAGAGTAAACATGTACTGTATGTGTTATCATGGCTCAGAATATGCGCTGGATTTTTATTATTGGCTAATTAGTAAACAAAGCAAATAGTTTTTGAAGCACAGAAATGACCTGTTGATTCCAAGAAGTTTGAAAAAGCTGGACCTTTTTGATACCGCGATATTATTGTATCAGTTAATGAAAACTTACATTTCATGTCAGCTATAATGAAATGTAACTTTCCATTAAAATGCTTACAATTCTGTAATTTGGTTATATTATGTATGTAAGAGAATAAGAAGATTTTTTTTCAGAGACGGTAAGCAACATCTCCTCTTTCTAGGCCTGTTAGTGTAAATTTATGTTTCAGGAGAAGAAAATCACTCTAAATTAAATTATTAAAAAGACTTGTATCAAATTAGTGATCATTTTCAAGGAAACACTTAGAAAAAATCCATCTGCTTGTTTTAATTGAACCAAATGTTCTTATAGTTAATAATGAATACAAGACATAAACATACATAAACTCTTTATTCTGAAGGAGAAAATAGTCATGATATAGTACACAATGGGCTAAATTCCAAAAGAAAAATATAAAAGCTGTCTGCTTTCTCTGTACCAAACTGTGCATTCCACCCCACCCCTCAGAGTGATGTCACCCAGGTTGCAGAGTTTGCCCAATTCAATAATTAGCAATGCCAAAGTATTGAACCGAATGGAGTCCTGCTGTGCCAAGAAAAGATAATGAGATTCCATAGCAGTTTGTCTTAAAGAAACATGTGACCTATTCGTAGCAAGGCTTGTACCTACCCGAGGACTCGATAGGCCTACCAAGTCTATTCAAAGTTCTCTAAAGTCTGCCAGCATGAACAGGTCTGAGGGACAGGTGCATGGTCAAGAGGTAGTTCAGAGCAAGAACAAGATCTGTAGGGCAAACTGATGAATGCAGGAATGATGACCAGCATGACCAGCATGCCTGCATTCTCCTCATCCTGAAAGAAATATGAGCATGTGAGGCCAGTAGGCCACTAGAGAAATGCTTCATTTTTTTAACAAAAGAGCATTGCGAGCTGTCTCCAAAAGAGTTTGGAGAATACATTGCATTATGCACAACTACACATCTGCATGGACTCAGGATCCCTCTCTCAGACTTCTGAAATCTAAAGTACTGCTTCACTTGTTTGTAGAACTATGTACTGAAGATAGTCTGGTTTACTACATGGTACAAACCTCAGTACCTTGTTTCATATAAATACAGAGTTTCCAACACACTGAATGCCATTTCAGTTCAATGGGCTTTGCCACTAATTCATTTTTGTATTTTGGCTTTATACATTGGTGAGGTAGCACCAAATTATTTTGATGAGGCATGCCTGATTCCTGTTTGGAACTGGGCATAGGCCTCTTGCTGTCTTTAATAGGATACACTGATTGAGAATTGGCACTGTCCTATAATTTTGGACTCACTTATGGTGTATCTGCTCAGCATGGCATGTTATTTCATACTCAAGTCTTCTTGGATTATTGTCGTATGTGTACAATTCTAACATACTTTCTTATTCTATGAAATCATGCTAAATATCATTTGCTTTTTATATTCTATATTGCATGATAAATTATTGCAACTCTAAAAAAATTTAGTCTATATCAAAAAGCAATCATCAATTACAAAAAAAGTAAAAATATATACTGAGCAGAATACATATGTGATATGTAAATGATTAGATGAATTTTGTATGCAAATGAAATCAATTTTATAAAGTGCGGAATAATTCTACAATAAACCACATTGCTGAATTTTACTATTGCTTTATGAGACAGCCAGAAGCTACTGATTTGCTGTCCAGTCACATTTTTCAACTCGCATGCTGAGAACTCAATTGCTAAGTTCATAAATATCAAAGCTATTGTCTGACTTGCATACATGCGTATGTCATGCTTGGCATCTAATGGGTTCAGTTTTATTACTTTCTTTGCGGATGGAGCAAGGCAGCCAATGGATTATATGTAATGAACACATATGGATTAGACAGCTAAATATTGTTTTGAAGAGCATCACAGAGGAGACATACACTAGTTAAACTGCTTTAGTTGCTTAACATCTAGGCCACATACAAGAATCACACTGCAAGAAGAAATGCTTCTTTTCCCTTTTTTCAGAAGCATTGGAATGAAGGTTTCTGAACTCTGGCAAGAGTTGAAAGGAACTGTGAAAATGAGGATGAGAAGTGAAGGAAAAGTAGAATTGAAAATTAAGTTCAGTTGTTGTTTTTCTTTCGGCTTTTCCCGGTTAGGGGTAGCCACAGCAGAACTCCAGTCTGCTAATGATTGGCAGTCGAGTTATATGGTGCCAAGGTGCCAACCCGATTCCCAACTTTCAGCGAAGGTACACCCATTCACACATGTCTTTCAAACACCACTCAACTGCGAGGAGGGCATGCAGGCTCCACAGAGAATGCGCTCCACCTGAGAATCGAACGGGAGAACCTCTTGCTGTGAGGTGACAATGCTTCCACTGCACCACCATGGCTTTGGAAAAGTAGAATTGAAAATTAAGCTCAGTGCAATAAAGAATCTTGAACTGCAGAGATTCCATAATTAGCTTCATGTGCATTGAAAAAGATATAAGATGTGTTTTTAGAGGAATTGTCAAGTGCATTTAACCCTACTCAGAAAGCCAGGATTGTGTCAGTGAAGTGAAGGAAGAACTATTGGGCCAGTTGTTAATCTGCTGTGTAACGACCACATCATGAGTCTAGTTCACCGAATATACAAGTTGAGTTCACTTACATCAATGGTCCTGAGAATCAGAGGCGATGATATAAAGTTAGAGAGTACAAACCTATGAATGAGGATACAATAAATTCTGTGTCAAGAAATAAAAAAGAAGCTTGATTCTTTAAAAAAAGTTCCAAGATGATGTAGCTAATAAGTATGTAAAAATGCCAAATGTGACCTATGACAACATATATGTCCCTCATAAAACAAAACAAGTACACAAGCTCAATTCCAAAAAGTTCATTGTCATCCCTTTTGGTAAAAACTCTGCACCCATGAACTACCACATAGGCGGTAGTCTACTTAACACCGAAAGTGTGATAAGAGACCTTGGGACACAGATGGACAGTAGTCTCTCCTTTGATAATCACATCGCCACAGTAGTCAGGAAATCCTTCTCCGTGGCACACCTCATCACAAAAGGGTTCTCATCCAGGAAAAAAGAGGTCATTGTTCCCCTCTACTCATCACTCATTAGACACATTATAGAGTAGAATGCCCCTTTCGGTATGTACCTCACAAGACAATTACAAAAACTGGAGAGGCCACAGAAATACCTCACAAAGAGGATTACTGGCCTCAAACAGATGCCCTACGCAGACCATCTCAAAAAACTCCAGCTTTACTCTGTCGCATATCGCCTACTCAGAGGCGATCTCTACCTAACATACAAAGCTATGTCAAACACAGAGCTGTTGGACATGCTCCACTTAAAGAAATCCCAATCCCTCCGAGCTACACGCTCTAGGGACCTAAACCTTGTAACCACAATAAACAGAACATGCTGGAGGGATAGATTCCTGTCCCAGAGATTTTCCATACTCTGGAACAAACTACCTATCTATATCAAACAAAGCTCCTCATTAGTACTCTTCAAGAAAAATCTTGATGATTGGATGGGAGATAACAAATTCACCCCGGGGATCACTTCTGTGGCTCTGCTTGACAGGGGCACAGGAAAATAATTTTCTTGGGTGGCAAAAGCCAGGGTACCACTTGGCTAGGCTTATATAGGCCCTAGGGCCAATAACCTAGTACCTACCTATGACCCTATGAAGACTGAGCATTATGTAGAATATTCCTTTAACAAGATAGATGAATCAATCCATTTAAATAAGTGCTGATTAGAAGTTCATATATACAACTTAAAATTAAAAAAGGAGCATATAGAAAAAATGAAAACTGCATTAAGGCATTAAGCAGTCATTACTGCTGCTGTCAAGATCTGATAACAGTGTATTTGCTTTGGAAGTGTGATGCAATCCAGTATTCTGCAAGTGTTATCAATATTTTATATGCACAACATTTAAAGTACAGCTCAACCCTCTCCCCTGAAAAGAGAGCTGGCCCTTAATGTGTATTGGTCACTCTCTGAAGCATGTTTAATTTATAATTAATTTAATTTCCACTTACACGTCTACTGTTAAACACTAAAAGTGATGCCACATAAGATAAAGTTAACAGCATGTAGTTTAATTTTGTTTTTTGTTTCACTCTTTACTCGTTTTTTCCTCAATTACCACAACCACAAAATTATATGATGTTAGGTATCAGACAGTGATTTACGTCTATCCACAAACAGTTATGGGTAATCAAAACAGCTTAGTTATTTAGAAGATCAACTTTTTACTTGCATTTTGGTTTCACTACTGTGTCTTCACATATGTTAATTTTTAATGTAAGATATTCTCCATGCAAGACCAAGCTGACAAGCTGTCTTTCTAGGAAGCATGAGTCTCCTATTGATGCATTTAGCATGAAAATTTAGTGGCCTTTACATTAATTAGAGAGATGTTATGGCTTCAGTCTTTCATGATGTCATTGTAGGGATTTTCACTTGCAAGAAAAACTGGTTATCTGTCATTGTCAACAAAATTACATGCAAAAATAACACTATTTTACATCGTAAGACTGTATAATTTGGTATAGTATATGGTATGGCAATTCTCCAGTTCGATCCATGGCTGGGGTGCTTTCTGTGCAGAGTCTACATGTCCTCCCTGTGGTTGTGTGGGTTTCCTCCAGGTGCTCTGGTTTCCTCCCACATCCCAAAGACATGCTGTAGGTGGATTGGATACTCTAAATTGGGCCTAGGTGTGAGTGCGTGCGTGTGCATGCCTTCGGTGGAAGATTGGGCACCGGATTGGCAACTTGACACAGTAAAAACTCCACTGCCAAACATGAGTGGACAGGTGATCATCAGAAAGTGATCAATATTCCACAACACCACCTTCTACTTTTCCATCTTTAGTGAATTACAGAGTGTTCCAATACTTTCTTCTCATAAGGGAACCAGTTGGTTTTCATTACTACTTGTTTTGTGTTTTGTTTAATCTGTAAGCCTACCTGTCAATGTGATGATTTTTATTGAGGTATTATTTTTGCCAGTATGCTGTCTTGCTACATAACATGTATGCCATTCTGAGCAGTATTTGACATATTTCAACCCTCACATTGCTTCCTTCATATCCATTCTTTTTTATTATATTTGTTTATAACATATATGATGCTGTCTTCTCAAAAAATGCCCATTGCTTCCTGCTTAAAAACATTCACTTGAAGTGAGCATGGATTTGCTGCAATCTAATTATGTATACCTTCTCCTGCCCTGTTTAATGTGATTTAAGAAGATGTTCTGTGTATGGGAACATATTCAGAAAGGAGAGAGTGCAAAAGGAGTCTAGAGAAGAAACATTGTGTGGTCATTTATCAGGCAAGCTGTACCAGAGAGGAAATTAGTAGAATGGTCAGTATTAGGTATTCCATTTCAGAATGTCCTTGCTTTAATTCTGGTTTCCTCCATTCCACTAAAAGAATATAGTCCTGTGAAAAAAATGTGACCGTTTTTAATAAAAAAAAAAACAGTGCTAGTAATGTGTGTGTGTTGTCATCCTCTTTCTCCCATTTCTTTCTGATGTTTCAACATGTTTGCAGTATCTGACACATTGACTAAAGCCATGAACAAAACACAACAAATGACTAAGTGAAATAGATGTAGATTGTTCTCTAATAAATCATTTTGCAGATGTAGCTTACATTATTGCAGTTACATTTATGGAGATCATTTGATACAAAATGTTTAAATTAGTAATTCAGTAGGAAGCATGTTTTATCTCAAGTTCATCACAGTCATTAATGACACACATGAGGTTAGCAATTATGTACTAATTACCAATGAGATGCCACCTGCTACAATGCTACCTGGCAAAAGTTTTCAGTGACTGCATTTAAGTCACATCGATAATTAAAGCTGTAAGCTGTCAAGTTGAAACGGTTATTGATTGCCTGATAAAACTGGAAGTCACACATTTTACTTTACTGTAAAGTATAAAGAAAAGTATGCTAAAGTTAGCCTGTTCTGTCGCAAACATGACTGATTCATCTCATTTAGTTGTCAAATTTTGCCTTATGTCATCTACTGTTACAAAATGTATTTAAACATTAACTGAACTGCTGACAGTTCAGTCTAAAATACCCTTAAATATGCACAATAATACATTTGTTGCATTAGTCTAGAAGCAGACAGACAATCATTAACTATGAATTGATATATAAATTGATTCAGTAAAAGCCAAGCAAGAACATTATTTTAGAGTATGTTGAATCTGGAAATAATAGCATGAATCAAAAAGACATGAATAAAGGTTAAGGGGAGTCTCTGTTGGTGTCTTTAATTAACAAAGTTATCCGATTTTTGCGTGTAACTGGATGCAGGTTTCTTAACTGTTGATTATCTGGTCCTTTTTGTTTATGCTGGATGTCATTGAAGTGAAGATGTGTGTGCACGTGTTTGTGTGTGTGCATGTTTTTGTGTGCGTGTGCGTGTGTGTGTGTGTGTGTGTGTGTGTGTGTGTGTGTGTGTGTGTGTGTGTGTGTGTGTGTGTGTGTGTGTGTGTGCAGAGTTGTTGACTTCTGCATTCTTCCATTTGTTTAAGAAATACAAACTCCATTAGGTTTAACAAAGCACAAAATGTTTCCTGACTTTTATTAGTTTTAATTCTAATTTTAACATTTGGGAAATCATAAAATACTTTTCTACCAGGGAGTAAAGAGGCTCAATATAACTCCTTCACATATCGAAAGTAAAATTTAATTTCACATGCTAATGTCAGTCACGAATTTTGCAAAGAATGTAACAGTTGTGCATTGAAGACTTTTGAAATTACCCTGCTGTATGAAACACATAGCACTGTCTATGCAGGAAAATTACAGCATTGCTTTGGACTTCTTTTGTTGCTCTATCATGATTTATTTTTATTTTTTATTTAAAAAAAATACTGAATACATTTCAAATGAATATGTCCTTGTATTAGGTCACTTTTACATCTACATTTACATTAATATGTCCAAACAGCATATCATGACACAAGTGTCACCCTCATTTGAATAAAACAGAGTCATTCTTTTGTTCAGAGGCTGCCATGATAAGTACAGGAGGGCTTTGTTTAGGATGGATCTTCAAATCATATGCTTTCAGACTTCAGGCTTACAGATAGGCAGCTCTAAAATATTAAATGTTAATAAATCTGAGCACACTTCTGAAATTACAAGTAAAAAAATAAAATACTCATTTATTTGGTCTATGCACATAATTCAAGTCTGTTGGGTGCATTGTTTTGAAACCTATGATTTGTACAGATTAATCTGATGAGCCCATCTTCATGGTTCCCATGTTCTGTGTTAATCCTTTTATATTACTAGTTATAACATTTTACTGTTGTTTTCTTTTTATATGTTTTTTGGGTACTTATGTATTATCGCAACCAGATTTTGCGACATGGTATACTTTCTTCTCTTTTACTAAAACAACAACAAATAAGTGTAATCAGGAAGGGTGAACTGTTAAAAAGTCTTCTAGGAAATTGGTGGTGGGTTTGTAAGATGATTAAGGGTTAAAATTTTAGACTTTGCGGGTAGCATGCTTTAAACACTTAAAGCGGTGAATTCAGCGAGTAGCTCAGTCTTCAGATATTAGTCTCAAGTCTGCACTCCTGCTTTCCGCTGTTGTAAATGACAAATTGGAATGGTAAGTTAACTTCAGTTTTCCCCAGCATCTCATCACTTTCACTCTGAAACAGAAAACAACACTGAAATCCTCATCGACGGGATAGCGGTGTGTAAGACTGATGTTAACCTACCATTCAGTGTGCTTTACAGCAGCAGAAAGCAGGACTGCAGACTGGAGGCTAATAATCTGAAGACTGAGCTGCTTGGTCCGCCAAACAGAAAAACGGAAAAGCCATATTGGTGTTAAACTGATGTCAAAGATACTATTAGGAAAGTACCATACATTTTGTACACTTTCACAAAAAGCCTTAAGAAGGAGCTTGACTTTCCAGATCCTGTTTAAAACACATAGAGGATCACAGTCACCCTGAATCTGAGGTCAGTGTAATAGCACACATGGTTCTATGTGCTGTCTTTAAAAAGAAATGCATGCATTAAGAAATATTTTTCCCTCTCGCAGTTGGCTGCCAAAGTCCGGCTTCCGTTTCTTCTTCTTGCTCATGTTTAACTGGCAAAACCTATCAGTAGGAGTCAACAGACACCACCTTACTCAAACATTCACTCCTTTCAAGAAAACATTAGGAGTTAGACAGCATTACAAATCTTGTTGCGATAATACGCAAGTACCGTTTTTTGTGTCATTTGCTTCTTATTCTTCCGTACTTTTCCGCATCTTATGCTTCCTTCAGTAACAACTACTTTCAACACTAAATGAAAGCCGATGCTTTCTATCTTGTAAATAAAACAGTCCTACACACATTGTGAGACTAAATCTTGCTTTAAACTTTCTTAGCTTCGACTTGAATAATCTATTTGAATTAATAAATAATATTAAAAAAATAAATAATTCACAAATATGTGGTTTAGTTAAGTGACTCAACTAACTTGTCCTGGCTAGTACATTTCTACAAAAATAATTACTGTGAAATCCCTCCAGAGTAAATCTTTTTCTTAAAGTCTATTCCTTTTGTTGTAACTCTCTCTTCCAACCCTATCATTCTTGCTTTAATTTTATTTGTAATAAAATATACACATTACTGGGCAAACTTAGTATCCCACTCCAAATTTATCAGTATCCCACAAATGCAAACCTGTACCACCTAGAATGTTCTGTTGGAAATGCTGCTCTTCTTAGAAAAAATGAAGCTGCTGTTTGTAGGACACAAAAAAGAGGTATTTGCACATTTGCTATTATTCCAGTCATACTGTTTTGAACTCTTTCATTTGCATTATTTACTTAGCATATGAGTTCACTCTTTTTATTCTATTCTAATTCTGCATGTTTCCTTAATTGTATCATCTACATAATTGCTTTCTGATTAATTGTTTTACAACGTATCAATCCTGTCTACTATAAAATCCAATCCTCATTCAATGAGGTGGCTCTAAGATTATTTTTGCAGAATTTTGAGTTAATGTTGAGATTTAACTAGGAAATCATAGAATGTTTTTCATAACTTTATGCCTAATGTAGTACAGTGCTTGTAAAATTAGTAATAACTTTTATATTACAATTTCTTTTAAATATTCTGTTGTACTACTGAGGAAGCCTCTTAAGGCTTATCAAAACACTTCATACCTGTTATTGAATGATATCACCATATTAACTATTCTGAAAAACAGGTTTATAATAGCAAATAATTTGCACATTTTATTGTTTCTTCTTTGTGGAGATTAAGGATTAACCTTTGTTATGGGTCCATTATTTCAATTCTGAGATACATACAGTTGGGAAGACGTGACACAAGATACCAAGGCACAAATGAACATTTACTTACAAGCACCAAAAAGGTATTTATTGTTGACTGAAATAGGGACTCCAACTTCTAATAGTGCTGCTATCTGTTCAAATCAACACAATGCAGATACTGACACAGAAAATGCCCAGTCCAAGCCAAAAGTCCTTGATGATTTAAGTCAAGGAAACTTGCTGCAGGCACTAAAATTTGGATGAAGATTCTTGCTGATGAGTCCAATTTTATTGTTGGCCGATCGGCATTTTATAGTCTTATATAAACAATAAGTCCAAAAAGGACAAAATTATCTCCAAAATGAGGTTATTTATAGGTCATGATAATTTTAGAGTGATGGTATTTAGAAATTACAAATCATTTCTTAAGTTGCAAATGAGATTTGCTTTCTAACTTCAGTGCCCCTTCAAACTTCTCCCTTTAAAGAGCAGATAACTGCAATCTGGTGGTCGTTCCCCTTATCAAACTGGTAAACATCTCAAGTAACAGGTCAGTGCACCTTAGTTCGGTAAACAAGTTTTGCCTTGTAGCATATTTCTAACATATTTGTAGCATATTGCAGATCTTTTTATAAACTGCCTGTAAAATTCACTATTATTGGCCATACACAGGAGTGAGGTGGTCAAGGAATTCAAAGGTCAGGGTGGGCTGCGTGGACCTCTCACAAACCACTCCTTGCATTGAGACACTCATGCTGTGTATTTCTATTAAGTTTCAGAATCTCAGACATTTTTCTGTATCTCTTTCACATTTTATATTTGAAGCAATATGATACTACACAAAACAAAATAGAACAGATCATGATCAACAGCAAGAGATTCCAAAGCAGATTAAACCACGCTGATGCCTTGGGTGACCACATAGAAATATTATACCAATGTGAAAAAGTTATTTGTTCAGTTTCATATGCAGTTTTTACAATGTTACCTTTGTCCATTTTTTTGTCTGTCACTTACTACATCTCCGTATTTGTGCTTTTTTGTCAAACACCTTTATTGACTTACTCCAGTTGAATGGCACCTTTGTCCTTAATCATTTTTATCAAAGTCTGATGCTTACCATATAATGTCTTGTTTAATAGTTACAACACAATCTGTTCCTCTTCTCTAGCTTGTTGAAAATCAGGATGGACCAAGGATGGCCACTTAAATGCATGCAGAGGTTCTATGCTAGCATTAATAGTGATTCTCATCCATCTGGTC
Source organism: Protopterus annectens (assembly GCF_019279795.1). Taxonomy (NCBI): domain Eukaryota; kingdom Metazoa; phylum Chordata; order Ceratodontiformes; family Protopteridae; genus Protopterus; species Protopterus annectens. The sequence continues at coordinate 1,063,214,341 of NC_056731.1, read as the reverse complement.
AATCTAATGAGTTCCTCAGTGCAAAAATTAGTAACTGCATGGATGTTATGCAGTGTGCTCCACTATTTGTGATAATACCATCACTCCATGCTAACTTGCAATAAGGTATTACGGAAATAGTGGTGTCATTAAGCTGATAAATATGTGGGCCAATCACTATATAACAATGCTAAATGCATTCACCAGTTCCATTATGTATGCATGCATGGGGTCTTCTCGTCATCATCATGCATACCCCACCTTGGGGCCATTTTTGCAACAAGACAAATCAGTAGGTATATTATTAGAGTCAGAGTAGCTCAATATGCAGTACCCACTATTTATCATCAAACTGCAAAGTCAAAGTTATGAATGGACAAACCTGTTTTGTTCCCTTATGACTGGAAAGATAGTCAAATGTTAACGTACCAGACATATTTTCACATGTAAAATCTACAGGTTTCAACCAGTTAGGTAGCTGCAATTCATCCTGCCAATGAGCAGCTTTCTTTTTTCCTCATTTCTGGATGAACTGCAGATACTGCTGATTAGCAGCTAACTGGGACAAGATGCAAAAGGTTTGGTTTATGTCTTTAGTAAGGCTGTTCATAACTCATTCTGTGTACACTGTGGTGAGATGAATCCACTTCCACATTACTGTTTGTGTCAGTTTGTGTCAAAATGCTATCTACCATTCTCTGTCCAAGTTGAGGTTCATGATCAGATAAAAATATAAATGTCATGTTCATATCATAGCCTACTCAGGTTAACTTATTACGCAGGGTGTCTATATCTACACTGTTCAATAGTCCAGTTCTACTCCCTACTGCACCAAGAGCAGTACCTAATACACCAGAAACATCACGTTTGTTTACTTTATATTTGTATTTGTTGCATTTGTACTTAATATGCGATGAACCGATCAGCCATAGGCCATCGATTTTACAGTACGGATATCTTGTGGTAGTATCAACGTTTGTCATATTAATAATCATTTTAACACATTGAACTACTCTGGCACTATTTACAGATTTACATTCATTGGTATATCTTACCACATGTCCTAGACCATCAAATACAGTGGAGCTATTGCACATAGCATATATCTCCAAATCAGGAGAATTGACAACAATATTTTCTCTATCAAATTATGCTATACAAGAAGAGTCTAGAAGAGATGTTGCAAGTGGAAGTTCCATGTCATTTTCTAGCCAGTACAAAAGTGCCCAAGGATCTGGGACACATTTTGCAGGGTTTCTAGTATATGAAACTAAACAGAGGACTTTCTGGGTGATATTCCAGGTTAATGTTGGCTTAGGAGTAATAGTATACAGTGAATGACCCAGTCTCCAGTAGAAATCACAATTCCTTGTCAAATTGGCAATATTCTCATTCTTGAAAAAAGGAATGGGGTCACTGCAATCATATGGCCCTTCTAAGTATCGTCGCTGAAATGGGCCATCAATTTCCCAAACAGTGGCAATAACCTATGGAGAGGGAAATGCAATGGTTGTTTAGCAGTCAAGTAGCACTAACATGGTGTCACCAGATCCATCATAAATTACAGTCACATGTGCATTTAGCTGTTCAGGGATAGTCACTAACACCCTCATTCCCAGCCACTTAGTCTACCACAGTCTTGCAGTAAAACAATAGCATCCTGATGTATGCAAATTTCTAACAAAGGTTGCACCCTTTGAATGGTTGTGTTTTCTATCTACATTCATTGTTTTTACTGTAACATTTTACTCCAGTTCTCATAGGGTAAAGACTTCCCAAGTCTTTCCTAATAGTCCCTTTTGTTCCCAATACCATTTTCTGGGAGATAAAGCTTCCAACCTGTTCTAATCAGCATACTATCTTGGACTGGGACTCACTGCTCTGTCATTGCATACAGCAAAACTGAGTCTGCGCAACTTTAGCTGTCAAAGGATGTATAGCGTTTGGATCTAGTCTTTCTAACTACAACACACAACAGTCTGATCAGATATCATTCATATGCATTAGCAGAGGAGTACCACACTTTCTTTAAACCTATTATTCATTTGGTTTACTACATTCTCTAACACCTTTTTCCAACCACACAGTGTTCAATCATTTGTGTTCTTCTGAATCTATTCCTTTAGGAGATCATTGTATCTATCAGTCAGTCCACCTGTCTGAAGATGGTATTGTATATGCAGCACCCATCAGATGCCATTTTCTTTTGCCCTCTCTTGGGTTTTAGCTCCAGTAAAGTAACTTCCACGGTCATTCTGGATTTCTGTAGGCATTCCATACATTGTAGACAATTTATTTAAGCCCTTCAATACTGTTTGTTGATTTGCTTTTTTCATAGAGAAACTATCAACAATCCAGAATAACTGTCCACCATTGTCAAACAATACTGTTGATTTTGTTGTAATAACAAAGATCCAATGAAGTCCACTTGCCAAATCTGTGCTGGTCGGCTGCCTCTGTGAATATGTCCAAAGGCTTCTGCCTGCAATTCTTTCTGTTTGTTCCTTTGACAGGCTCCACATTATTTTATAATGTCCATTGTCACATCTTTATTTAGCATAACGCCATGCCTGCATGCCCGTTCTGTTGTAATATCTCTTCCCAAATGTCTGCTATGATTAAATGCCCATCTGCCATTCCATCACCTGTAACTTCTTTTTAAGTGGCTCTTACTGACATTATGTATCCACTGGCTGGTTATATCTCTTTTCTTCACTCAAGATGGATGCATGAGCATCTACATGCCCAACACAAATTTTACACTGCTATACTTTTATCCAAATTTGTTGCCATGGATCCTCCAGTTTTGATGCTGCCAAGCAGACAACCATGTTCTCAGCCCTTTGTAAACTGCCCAGCTGTTGGTATAGATGTATACCTCATTTCTAGGTGCTAAATTGGCAATGACAAGAGCAAAAGCCCACAGTTTTGCTTGGTTACTTGAACGGGCTGTACCCTCACCATATAAAATAGTTTCAGTTCATGGTTCTACCATATGAACCAATCTTTAGTGAACCATCAGTAAACCATGTCTTTCCTTGCTTGTCCCGGTCTAGACCATCCAATGGTCCTGCTCCAGTGATGGGCAACTTTGGTAACTCATGTTATTGTTGCTCTGTCATATGTGTATCTTCCAGAATAACCAAACCTGCCAACCTTTGTTGCATTTGGGAGACTCCAGGTACAATATTAGCTCATTCTCGCAAATACCATCTCCATTTTTCTCGAGTCGAAGTCTGTGCTATCAAAGTTTTCATCAAGGTATCATCTAGCAGCCACATCTGGATTGGGTAGTCTACTTTCACAGTCACTGTCTGATGCTTTGTTATTCTGTCAACATGTCAACAATGTTGTTAAGAAAAGACCACTGGGATTTTGGTCTAAAAGTTTTACTGAAACACAGGTCAGATACAGTCCCATGAAACAACATGTGTTAGCTGTATATGCTCAACATTGCCTTTTTGCCACAGCCCCCTGGATATTACATTGTTTTGAACAGTTACTTCCAAAAGGAATGTCTGTCATGTGTCAATTGGACCTAATCCCACACTCGGCTGCAGGGCTTTCTTTGCTTCTTCAGATGTCGCTTGCTGCTTCAGACCCAACAAAAAATCACATTGTTTTTCTAGTTACATAATAGATGGGATGTAAAATTAATCCAAGGTGAAGCACAAATGCTCTCCAGAATCCCAGTGCTCCTAGAAAGGCTTCTGCCTGTTTCTTTGTTTTTTGGTACAGCAATTTTCTGAATGCTTTTCAGTGCTACAGCAGGTATTTTTCTGTTTGCTCCATTCCATTCATGTCAAGAAATTTCTCAGATGTTCCCTGCTGTGTTTTGCCTTCATTTACAGCCCATCATCTATTTTGAAGATATACCACAGTCTGCATTGCAATGTCCACATTATGCTTTTCTCCTGTAACCATGATATCAACAATATAATGGTATACAGTCACATCATCTAACTGCAGTTTAGCTAAATCTCTTGCTACCAATCCATGGATTAAAGTGGGGCTGTGCAGATATCCTTGTGGAAGTACCCGGAAAGTGCACCATCTCCCCTTCCAGGTAAAAGCAAATTTTACTCTACTTTCTTCCACTATAGGTTTAGAGTAGAAGGCTTTAGCCAAGACCAAAACTGCATGATATGATCCAGCAGATGAAGACAGTCTCTCAACAATAGTAACAATGTCTGGAACAGCTGCTGCTAAAGGTGTGGCCACCTTATTCAGTTTTATATAATCTGCAGTCATTTGCCATGACACATCAGGTTTCTTGTCTGGCAATGCAGGGTTATTACTGCTGGTTTGAGTATACTAACTTGAAGTATCTCTTGAATTGTCTCCAATATCTCAGCATGTCCACCTAGGATATGATACTGCTTGGTATTCACAATTGCTTTGGGTGTAGGAAAGTAAAGTGGTTCTCACTTAGCATCACCACTAACTATGGTTTGGACTGCATTGACAGAACAGTGCTGCACCCCAATCCTAAACTTTCCTGCAGTATTTTCTAAAGTCCTACCTTTCAAGATGTCTATTTCAAAAATGTGTTCTGGGATAGGAGCTATTACAGCTGTTATCCATAGGAGAACACCACTCACAAAAGCTATCTTAACTTCAGTTCTTACACCAGCTGTCTTTGCCACACCATAACCATCAATTTCTACAGATTGCTTCTAAATCTATGGGGGTTTCCTGCAAAAATAGTCACGTCTCACCCAGTATCTACCAAAGCCATTATATGCTGTGGTCCTTTATTCAAAAAAATTGTAAGAGGTATGTAAAGGTGTTGGTCCGAAGGTGTAATTGCTCTTACTGTACCCCTGGCTATTGGGGGCCTGCCTTCAAGTCATTCTATCTCTGCCTTTCCTCTTGGGGTCTTCCACTCCTTCTCCCCCTAGTCCCTGGCATCAGTGAAACTCCCAGTCTGCCTTTGTTTCAACTCCTCTTCAGCTGTAATATTGGGGTACAACTAATTCCAACCCATTTGCCCTTCCTTGGTAGTCTTAGCAAAGCTTTTGGTGGGATGTTGCCTTTTAGTTGAGGAGCTGCTTTTTCCCCTGATCTTTCTGCATCTTTTTCCATCTTTCATAAAGTTCTTCTGTAGTCATCCCATTGATGGCTGCAGCTTCTGTTTCCCATTTTAACAAATCTATGAGCATTTGTCTTCTGGTTACTTTTTTACCAGGCTGTTTGTCTGCATTTGCTTTTTGTGTATTCCTCTATTCACTATCTTCTACTAGTTTTGCTATTTGATTCAAAGTAGTTATGACATTCCACATCTGTTGTCCTACACACCCTGCCAGGGCAGCCATTAGCTGCTCCTTCCACCCCTGTAGTTCATTTTTAATTAGTTTATTTCTCATAGCACTTGTCAATAACTGTGCATACAGTCCCCTTTGGATTACCAAGACACCATTTATTAATTCCATAGAGTAAATGGTAGTCAACATGGATATTTATCTTAACTGCTGTATTGCTTCTGTCATTGTCTTCCACTGTTTATGATCTTCAGCTATGGTGTGGCATCCAGCCAGACACTTTGGATTGTAGCTACCAGTGAAACAGTCAATTAATTAACTGCTGTGTCATCATTATTTATCCTATTCACTACTTGTTTTAACCATGGATTAAACACCAAACAGGAACGCCTATGCACTTCCTCGGTGTTCAGTATGACTGCCTCTCTTCCAGAGTCCCAAATTCAGAGAAACCAAGCAATAATGTTTTTTCCTGGCTGCTGTTTATATGTGTGAATTAAACTCAGCAGTCCAGTCTGGGTGTGGGTCCTCATTTCTATCCATTATTGTGGTGGTTGCATGACATTTCATTCACTAACTCCCTTCCTGTCTACTACTGGGCATACCTTAAAGGGCTCATCTGGTAAATCATTTAACAACTGATATCTCCGAATGTAACTTGTCTACTTCCTCCCTGGTAATTTCATGTAAAGAAATACACTCTATGATTGATTCCATTAGTTCAGAAAATGTTAGGATAATGGTGGCAGACAAAGGGGGAGGAATTGTGCTCTATGATCAAGAAAAATACAGTAGTAAAATATTTGAAATATTAAATAATTCTTCACAATACAAAGTGTCATCTTTAAACCAGGTTAATATAGCCCACAATAGGATTGATTCATATCTCGAGGAATTTCTATTGGATAATAGAATTGATGAAGAACTTTACAAATATCTAAAGGTTGAATTTCCCATACTGGCAACTATTACAGGGATCCCAAAGGTGCATAAAAACCCTATAGAACCACCCTTCAGACCTATAATATCAGGGAGTGCTAGCAAAACCTTTCCATTTGGTAAAGTGGTGGATAATAGACTTAAACATATGTATAATATAATTCCACATATTATGAAGGATTCTTGGGAATTTTTGGGAATATTCAAGCAAGAATTGTGGACCCCAGACATTATATTCGTAACTATAGATATAAAAGATCTATTCTCGTGTATTCCAAAAAATGAAGGAATAGATAGTTTTATCCACAGTCTAGGTATGTATAGTGGTTTGGAACAAGATGTTATTTCCCTTATTACATCTTTTATGGACATAGTACTTGATCATAATTATATTTTTTTCGAAGGAGAATATTATAGACAAATTTCAGGAGTGGCAATGGGGGCAGCATGTGCCCCCATGTATGCCAACATGGTTCTCCTTGATTGGGAAATGAAATCTATACTCCCCACCACGTGGATGAAGTACATTAAAACATACGTCCATTACCTAGACAATATTTTTCTATTGTGGGCAGGTAATATCAATGAATTAAACGATTTCATTAAGTATATAAATGGAACCACAAGCTATCTTAAGTTCACACATCAGTATGATACTAGAGGGATAAATTACTTAGACGTATATGTTTATAATGATGGATATTCTTTCCAGTCTAAAATTTATAGGAAAGATACATACAGTAATGGATATCTACACTTCAATAGTGCCCATTCATACAAAGTCAAATACAATATAGTAAAAGGTCAATGTATAAGGGCAGCGAGAATGACATCTGTTAGGGACAATATGATAAAGGAGCTGACCTTTATAGGTACATTATTTAAGGATAAAGAGTACCCAGAAAGAATGTTAAATGATATAATTACGTATGTATCTAGTGAGTGGGGAAATAAACACCCACCATTACTAGGTATTGGCATACATAATAACAACAAAGGGGTAAATGACAACACCAACTATTATAAAAAAGCATGTATTGTTAAATATGGGAAACATACAAATGAGGTCAAGGAAATTATCAGTAAAAACTGGAATATACTAACAAGTGATACCATGATAAAAGATAAAGTACCCTCCAGGCCTCATTTTGTATATAAAACAGGGAACAGTCTTAAAAGGATTATAGAAATGAAACAAAACTATTTCTATGATCAAAAAACACACAAAATTGGTACTAAAAGGTGTGGGTACTGTAATTATTGTAGATATATTTACGAAGGTAATACCATTATTTTAAAGAACAAAATTAGGACGAAAGTAACTTTCAAACATGGTAGTTGTCTAACCAAACACTTGATTTATTTAGCCATTTGTGATGCATGTCAAAGCTATTATGTGGGCAAGACGGACCGTTTCTTTAAAAATAGAATACATGACCATATATATTGTATTAACAAACAGGACACTAATAATGCATTGTCCCGTCATATATTAAACAGTCCTGGATGTACTGGCTTTAAGTTTGCAATACTAGAAGTGATTATACCTAACCCCAGGGGGGGAAATATTAAAGCCATAGTTAGTGAAAAAGAAATAAAATGGCAGTTACTTCTTGATGCAGCCATACATCCAGGACTAAATGAAGTCATTCCCACAAAACCATTAGTTAGGATATAATAGATGAAATATATTTCATATTTAGTCACATGTGGAAGGCAAAGAACTATTAGTAATATACTGTATTTTATATATTTCATTAGCTTGTGTAGATTCAGATATGTACATGATTTTATAATAATTTTAAATATTATAGTACTGTTTTTGAATATGATAGAATGTATATGTATAGTATGATCAAGTGCATTCACCACTGTATATATTATATATTCGATAAGAATATAAAGTTTTTTAGTCTTGTATGTGATAATAACATGTTTTATATTGTGCAATTGTATAGGAATAGGTATAAAAATATATTTTAGATAGATGAATTAACAAGTTGATGTCTTCAATTTATATAACATTAAGTTATGAATACGTCATATTCAGTTTTAACTGTTATGTATGATTTTACTAAAGGTAATATTTAACTGCATAGTTTTAAATTGAAGAATATTAGTCTGTGACATTTCAAAAGGAATATTCATTACCAGCTTTTCCTTTAAATCT
>NC_056731.1:1063195992-1063200992 GCF_019279795.1 Protopterus annectens | reverse complement strand
TTGATCACCAATGCACAATAGCAGTGGTCAGTTTTAAGACACCCAAACAGAAGTCAAACAGTGCCCTTCTCACTATGATTACTAGTGCATAGTGCAAGTAAGTAGAGACACTGCATTTTATAGTTCAAATAAGTAGGGACACCACAATTTACTATGATGCTACCCAGTGTCTTTGCAGTAACAATAGTGCCTCAGTATATATTTTTTGTGTTTCAGAGAAGCAGTCAGAAAAAATATTGTAATGATGGTTGAGGATTAACTGTCCCTTGCAGTTCACACACTAAAACATCTGTCAAGATTAAATGGATCCTCATGACAAAGTCACACTATCTGCTGGCAATGGTGCATTTACAGTTGTTGCTGTTGTGTAGAGAGCAAACTTATAAGACAAGACAACAATGTACACTCATCAAAATGCCACATCAGATCTGAATCACTAGTTTAAATTCAATATAATACTTCACAAGCTGCCAAAATCTCCTTGTAATGTCTCTTACCATTACTAGCTAACTGGAAAGCTCATAATGGAATATACCTGGTTACTATGTCCAGCTAAGAATCCAATCCTTCATCGTACTTGGGGTAATTATGTATTACATATAGTAACAAAAACCTAAGCATAGATGTAGATCAATGTCCCACAGCTGTATGTGACATGTAACTTTTTTAATTGCAATCTGAGTGCTAACTGAAGCTTTTTCATGTACAAAAGGTCAACTTGAGATCACACTTCTAAGCTGTAGGATTTCTAAATTCATCGAGCAACACAACTAGCACACGTAATTATTATCAAGCCTTCTCCTGCATTCAAAACACCAAATTAAAATTCTGAAAATGAAAACATCATCCAGCCTATATGTCAAATGTGATGTTTGCCATTCAACATAGCAGACGTCTAGGTTAGAAATTCAATATGTCCTTTCATGTTTTAATGCGGGAACAAGCCCCCATGCACCCTCCACACCCCATGCAAATTATATATACCAACTCCAAGATCGTTCTACATTGAGGAAAGGGATAAGTTCCCTGATCCTCACTGTACCGCGATCTCCATTCACAATGCAGAACTCATAATAATGAATCAAGCTTTATGGTCATTATTATGAAGTCAAATGAATCCAGTTCGGCACTGTGCAACCTTGAAAACTGACTTTCGCCCATACTACATTCACAATCCAGCCTTTGAAATTTTGATTGTAAACCTATATATATATATGGGTTCACTTCAAAATCTTGAAAGATTAAAATCCTGAACTCAAAATCTCGAAATCTCAAAATACTGAAAACTCATAATACTGAATCTCATAATATTGAAAATATACAGGACACCAACACTGACTGTATTGCAGCAGAAATACATGCAGAAACATATCACTTATCTACAATTATAGTTTCATAGTTTCATAGTTTCATAGTATAGTACTAGGCTATCTGCCCTAGGGCATTTATAAGCCTAGCCAAAGTGTATGTGGCTTTCGCCACCCCATGTAATGATACAAAAGTGTACAATTTAAATTAAATTTAGTTTACTGTGCCTCTATCTAGCAATGACACAGAGATGACCCCCGGGGTAAACCTACGATCACCCATCCATTCATCCAGATTTCTCTTGAAGAGAGTCAGTGAGGGGCTTTGCCTAACATGGACAGGTATCCTGTTCCAGAGTGCGGGAAGCCTCTGGGTTATGAATCTGTCCCTCCAGCATGTCCTATTTATATTTGTGCTGAGGTTTAGATCTTTAGCTCTCGTGGCTCTGATGGATTTGGATTTTTTGAGGTGGAGCATGTCCATTAATTCTGAATTGGACATGGCCTTGTACGTAAGGCACAGATCACCTCTGAGCAGGCGGTATGCTACTGAATAGAGCTGGAGATTTTTCAGTCTGGCAGCATATGACATATGCTAGAGACCCTTGATCCTCTTGGTAAAGTACTTTTGGGGTCTCTCCAGCTGCTGCAGGTGCCGGGTGAGGTACATACCAAATGGGGCATTGTAGTCAATCATAGGCCTGATAAGGGAGGAATATAAGGGTACAATGACATCCTTTGATCTGGATGTGAATCCCTTCATGATAAGGTGGGCAAGGTAGAAGGTCTTTCTAACCACTTTGGCGACGTCGGTGTCAAATGAGAGGTCACTGGGACCTCTCATTTGCAGGGAGCAAGACCACCTGCACCCCCCATACCCCCTGCTACTTAAATATCTCAAATCTGAGATTGCACTTCATAGAAGAAAATGGCAAACATACCATTACATGCTTCATGACTGCCTGTTGTAACCTTAGTCATGTTCCCTTTTAATATACTATACTACAACATAACTTATCTTAGGGCAGTAAAGTGCGATCTCAGAGTTAACATATTTAAGTAGCAGGGGGTCCAGCGGGGCTTGTCCCCCTGCTTATAGTTGGTTTAGGCTGATATGGTTTGTCTTTTCTTTGTTTCTGTATGTATTTCTGCTGCAGTACAGTCAGTGTCAGTGTCCTGTATGTTTTTCAGTATTATGAGATTCAGTATTATATGTTTTCAGTATTTTGAGCTTTCGAGATTTTGAGTTCAGAATTTTGAGATTCAGGATTTTGAGCTTTCAAGATTTTGAAGTGAACCCATAAATATATATATATATATATATATATATATATATATATATATATATATATATAATGTGTGTGTGTGTGTGTGTGTGTGTGTGTGTGTGTGTGTGTGTGTGTATAAAGAAAGGACGTATCTATAAAAGTAGAGCAGCACACATACCCACCCAGCTGCACTGGTGCCTTCTTGCTGACACTCCATCGAATAGCATATTTTGTTGCATTTTGTTTTATGCCAGCAGTTGTCTCAATGTTATAACAGTGTTTCAATATGAGCCTGCTGCTTGTGTCTATGAGATAAACTCGTTAATCCTTATACCAATTCCAATCCCATGATGGACAACATGTGGAAGTGCATCATGCAGGAAGCTTTATGAAGCAAATACTATTTTTTTTCCTCAGGTTCACTGCAGCAGAATCAGTGTATATCTTCTTCATTTTCATACTTAAAAATAATTATATTATCATGGAGTACTAAGTGACTTACTATGGGAGACTAAAAAAAGGCACTGCTCCTGTCAGTGGAGAATATGCTGTTTTACTGTATTTCCTTTTTTAGCTGCTCACTGTGCAAAAGGTAGTAACACCAAATTTATATTAACATTGTCAACACCAATAAACTAGAAAATTCTTGCACTGTAGCATTTAAGGCATGGAAGATGTTGAGTGTTCAGAATGATGACTGTGTAAACTGGTGTGATTTTATTTTATTGTTTTTTTTTTTTTTTTTTTTTTGTAATTCTATAGCTAGTTCAAAAATAAGTGTCAAGGTAGGAATTCCTTAAACTCATATGGAAAGCTAAAGTCTTCTGAATAAAATGTTGCTAATGTCCTGTTTCACACTTCAGCATTTTAGAAGATATGGTACATCATTTGCAAAAATTCTTAAAAGTTTAACCCTAGGACTTCATGAATTGTAATTAATTATAGTATTAATGAAGGGTAGAGATTTGTTAAATGTCATTGCAGTTTGTTCCTTTTATTAAAATCTGTTGTCCACAATATATTTATATTGTGCTTAGGCTTTTTGAACTTGATTTTCCCAGAAAAGACTCAGATCTTTCTTAAGCTACTAGGTCTTTCCCAGAAAAGTGTCAGTAGCTTAACAAGGTATATAGACCTCTAAAGTGACTAGTTTTCATAAGTGCAGTCATTTGAATGAGTCAAAATGCAAATTTGATTTGCCTTTGGCATATGTGTTTGTCTAGGAGCATCTATTAGTGATGCCTCCTTTAAGTTAGATTAGTGCTAGTGAATAGGATAGACAGGGAGAGGGATGGTTAGAAGGCTAAACTGGACTGGTTGCTGGTAGAGTGAGGTAGGTTGTATGGTGGGGATTTATTAGGGGATATTTAATGTTGGGGTAGAGGTGTAGCAAGTTGACTTGGTGCAGGCTTTTGCTTAATTTCACCCTCCTGTCCCTATTTAACTTGAAGGTGGGAAGGAGAGACCATTATCCTTGGAAGCTAAGTCTGTCAGTGTCCCCATTTCCTTTTTAGAGGTAGGGTGTGGCTTTGCAATGAGCTTGAGTGAGTGGAAGGTAGTACACTGCTCTGTAATATTTCAGTGAGCATGAGGTACACTGCTTAGTGGTGGTTATGAGTAGGTGAGCATTGATATGCTCCTACTGAATTGTACAATTTTAAAGGAGCTAATAAGAAGTAGTACTCTCTGGCTACCAAATGTTATTGTTTTATGGTTATGCTCAAGTAACAGTATCATGGTTATTTATTGATATTTGTTATTGTTATTTCAATAAAATTGATCACTAAGCGATTCTTTGGTCTGATTCTGGCTCCAGGGAAATGGGCAGGGTATTAAAAAAAAAGAGTTACATTACGGATTACGTCTGACGTGCAAGTAATGAAGTTATTTATCCAGTTAAAGCTATCTTCACTTCCATGCTTTATACAACATATATTCAATTTCATATACATTCATAGCTAGTAAATAGCTAGTTACCAGTGGATCATATATTTAAGTTACAAACTATCACACCATTATCACATCCCCCTCTCCAGAACTCACGGGAAAACATGCTAGGCAGTTGCTGACATGAAATGGACTACTATTATAATCCACAACTACAGTTTTCACTGAGCAATGATCCTTTGCAAGTAGACATATCCACATCTATAACCAAACACCTATATATATATATATATATATATATACTGACTCTGAGATCTGACTACAGTGGAGGAAGGGCAGCTGTACTTGCATTTTCTTTTCAACTAGGTGATATGTAGCATGCGTTTTTGTATATCTTTGAAAGAGTGAGAGAGTCAGTGAGTGTGTGTGTGTGTGTGTGTGTGTGTGTGTGTGTGTGTGTGTGTGTGTGTGTGTGTGTGTGTGTGTTTGTAGTAGGCAGAGAGGCATAAGTGGTCTGTTTTGTGAAATTATATGAGAT
>NC_056731.1:1063108492-1063190992 GCF_019279795.1 Protopterus annectens | reverse complement strand
AAAGAGACTGGACACCAACAGAGTACAACAGGGCTCCATGTTGGGCCCATTCTTGTTTGGCATCTACTTCTCGGATGTCAAGGCTAACATTCAATGCCTTTGGCTCGCCAAGTTCGCAGATGCTGCATATTGGGAGCTATATTTACTCTGGCAAACCAACATCTTGCAAGAGGGTTTTAAACAGACAAATAACTGGTGCAAAAGCCATGGCCTAAAACACAATGGCAAAAAAATGCATTACAATTTCATTTGGAAACTGTTAAGCCAAGTTAATTACTCCATTAATAAAACACCCCTAATAGCTGAACCAGTAGTAAGGGATCTGGGATCTCACGTAGACAGCAATCTGGCCTTTGACCAGCATGCAGCTAAGAGAGGAAGAAAATCATTCTATGCCTCCCAACTTCTAGGTAAGGATATTGCATCCAGGTCAAAGACAGTTACAGCACCATGCTATCTGGCCCTCATCAGACATATCATTGAATGCAATGTTCCTTTGGCATCTATCTAACTACATGCTTGATACAGATGGAATGCTTCTCACCAGGAAAATTAAGGTCATCAATACCTTGTCCCATACTGATCGCCTAAAGGCTTTGTCCCTGTATTCAGTCTCCAACAGCCTGTTGAGAGTGGATCTTTGCCTGGCTTACAGGGCTTTCTTAGATGCAGTCCTCAGAGATTTGTTGCACATGTGCAAAACAAACAGCATCAGAAACATCAGATACATGAATATGAAGTTTGCTTGTGACATAAACATAATGAGCTAGAGAGACAGCTATGTGTCCCTAAGGATCTTTGCACTTTGAAATAGGCTCCATATTATTGTAAGACAAGAATTCATGCCTGACCCTGATCAAACAAAACCTTAACAGTGTGATGGGAAATAGCAAATTTACCAATGGACTGGCCCCATGTCCTTTAAAGACAGCAGCTGTCAGTAAGAAAATTATTATCCTAACTAACATCCTGCTACAAGGTCTTAATTACCACCCTACTAACACTTACAAATAAAGAAATTTGTGTAGTTATTGAAACATGGCTCAGGAATAGTAATTCTACCCCTTCAGTGCAGGGCTTCAATGCCTATCAGAATTTCAGACCCAAAACTGAAAATAATGATGTTATTGGAGGTGGCAAGTCTATATTCATAAGAAGTTAATTCACTTCTAGATTATTAAGGTAGTTCAAAGCTATTGAACTAATCCCTACACTTTCATAGTAAATAAAACTCCATGTTGCATCGCAGCCAAAAACTCTACATAAATCATGCTGCAGCCCATGTGGCATAACTAAACAAACTGAAATTCCTCCATGTTGAACCTAACGGCAACCCTTAGCAGACTTTAATTACCGTTCCATTAACTGGGAAACCTACACTACCATAAATATCTATGCTCAAACATTACCTGACTTTATAAATGTCATCTGCTTAGACTAACCAGTTCAAGTCCCAACTAGGGGTTCAAAAATATTAGATCTGTCCTCACCACTACAGTTTTCTGGTGCTCAGCACCTACAGTTACTGCACCACTGGTCAAATATGGCTAATATTCAATAACACTCACTATAAGGATAAAATCTGATTTACTACTAAACCTTTCTGACATTACTGACCTTTTTAATGAAAACGTACTCTGATTACATGATGACCTAATGAAATGTACGCTTCTTACCTTGACATGCTCTCACATTTCCAGATAATTCCAAAGCCCATCTTAAAACATGCCTTGAGGTAATGATCCCCACATGATGTAAAACTAAATGCCAAATTCAGAAACATACCCCACTGGTGGAGCCCTATTATGATCCAGCTATACAATAAGAGAGAGAAACTCATTGCCTGTGAGAACAAACCTAAAATCCAGTCTCCTGTAGATGAAAAAAAAAACAGCAAATAACTCAGAAGCAAAATTAAATCTACTGAAAGCAGGTATGAACTGAAAATTACAGCCTGTGTTAAAGATAACAACTAACCCAATCTATCAGTGCTGGAGGCATGTTGCCATAACAAGATTAGAGACAAGTAGATCCCCCAAGGATTGGTCCTTGGAACATTTCTCTTTTCATGTTTAGTTCTCTGATGTAAGGCCAGCATTAAGGGCCTGTGGCTGACCCAGTTTACAGATGACTGCAAACATAGAATTATCATATACTCACCATCCAACTTTCAGATTTTTATTGAGGGCCTAACATGACTAACTATTGATGTCCAGAATATGGCCTTAATCTAAATGCAAATAAATGCAGCAATGTGTGCTTTAACAAACGTGTGCACCAAAGCATTTAACAGATAGGTAACACCCCTTTGAAAACCGCCTCAGCCATTATGGACCTGGACACATTCTCTGACAGTGAACTATCCTTTGATCACCATGTATCCACTGTCATTAGTGAATCCTTTGATCTAGCCTTACTGATCACTAGGGGAATATGTTCTAGGTTTAATGATGTTATCATCCCTCTCTACTTCTTCCTGTTCAAGACCATAATAAAATATAATCCAGACTATATCCCAGGTCTGACTTCTCAAGCTCTCACTGAAAGGGGTCAGAATTAGATATTAATTATTCATGCCGGTGGGTACTTATGAACTGTGACTTGGGTTAGGTTACAAATGATCCACTGGAAAAAATGCCTAGTATTAGCCTGTGAGCATGTAACTTCTGACCCTATAAAGAATGACACCCAGTGAAGATAAAATAATTGCTTGCTAAAAATACATATATTCACATCAATGGGGATATAGTCATACACATATCTTCAGAATTACTTAATTCTCACAAGGTATCTTATTGACTTAATACTTTTAAATGACCTAAGAAACAAGTCTCAAATTCATTAGCTTGAAATTGAAGACCAGTAAATTTACAACTCCTGGTCTGAAGCATGAATCAAACAGTAAGGAACAAAATGACCTGGGATTATTCTAAACCTGAATTTTTTTTTCTTTCTTTCTTTCTTTCTCTTTCTTTGTCTTTGTTGAATAAGAAAGTTCAACTGTGTAGACCCCTTTTTCAGTGGAGGCCCAGAGAGAAAAGCCCCACCACAGTATATTTATATTAACAAGTGAATTTCAGACTGTTCTCAGAAAAAGAACAGATTTCTCATGAAACAATAAACATAATTACAAGACAGGTATATACAGTAAAGTAATTACATCAACAATTATACATTTATCCAGTTTTTCCAACTATAAAATTTAGCATTAGTAAAGAGATTGATACTGCTGAAGGGAAACATTATTGCAAAGAAGTTTAGTGTTCTTACATCTCATAGGTTCATAGGTTCATAGGTTCATAGGTTCATACTAGGCTATCTGCCCTAGGGCATTTATAAGCCTAGCCAGAGTGTGTGTGGCTTTCACCACCCCTTAGGATGAGAATACTATACCCATTAGTTTGCTGTGCCTCTGTCCAGCAGTGATACAGTAAAGAAAGGTTTACAAGGAGTTTTAGATATGTAATGAAGTAAGATAGAAAATTGTGTAGGAAGGAAGATTCTAGTATTGCATTGCTTGTAAAGAGTTCTAGAGATATAATGAAGTCAGTTATAAAATTATGTAGGAAGAGATGGAAGATATGTGTGCTGTATAGGATGGTGGTAAGAGCATATGATTCAAGGAGCATGGTATAGGATTTGTTGTCTTTAGGCTGCCTGCTCCAAACTGGTGTATTTAGAAAGTTTATAACTTAGGTATACAGGGGATGCATGAGAGGGATAGAGCAGTGAATTGGGGGTCAGTTAGAAAAACAACAATATGAGAACTGTTTAAGGGGGATGAAAATGGATATATTAATTCAAGTGCAGGGGCAGTTGCCAGGGGTGTAATGATTCAAACAGAGGAAAGCAAAAAGTTAGTGATAAGCAATAAGAACTTTGTATTTTCACTACAGGTTTCATCCTGCTGATGAACATGAGCATGACCACGACCAGGTAAAGTATTGCTTGAGATGGATTTTATAGCCTGTGAGTTTATTAATCATTTTTATTGTGTAGTGATGGTGTTCCAGAGTTTAGAGACATAACAGGAGTATAGTGAGTCCCCTTATTAATTATTTGCTTTAGTGTTGCTTAGTAGAAATGTATTGGACTCACCAACAAAATAACTGTAATAAATTGTACCAATTCAACCAAAAATAATATCAAAAAAGTCCTGGACTCCACGTTGGTTAAAAGTCTTTATAAAATTCACAAAACACAGAGGATGAGCGCTTTCGTCTAATGACTAGACTTCATCAGATAAAAGCACTGGTACAAATTACAACTTAAATACACCCATTCAAATCAAGTTAATTACACTCAATCAACTTTTAAAGAAGCATACATAAAAATCAAATACTGCCTTAAAAATACAGATAAGGCTTGTATTACTAATGAAATTTCATCATGTTTATCTTGTTTTTCTTATAAACATTTCTTATACAATAAAATATCTTATGGAATAACCAGAAAAATTTATATTTGGTTTTGTAATCAATTAATCAATTTTATATGTGAAATAATTAATAAATTATATATATATATATATATATATATATATATATATATATATATATATATATACACATTTTATGATGTATAAATATTTTAATCATAACTTCATATACAAATTTTATTTGTTATTGTATTTGTTTAATTCAAACATTTTCTGCTTTTTTACATAATACAGGTTTTATACTAATATAATCGTTTAAGCCAGGTGGGGTGTTAGATTTACACCTAAGTTGCCATAACAATTCCTTATGTAACAAAACATTCTTTATATCACCCCCTCCCTTAGAAGAATCCCTTTGAACCAGATCAATAATGCCAAATCTAAACCTTGTGAATGTAAAAGGACAAGTTATACTGTGTTTGTACAAAGCACTAGCTTCTTTATGAGTCCTAATGTCATATAAGTGTTCATAAATACGGTCCTTAAATGCCCTCTCAGTTTTACCTATGTAGTATGCACTACATGAAGTGCATAAGGCCATATAAACCAGCATTTTAGACTTGGAACTACCTTTGATAAACCTCACCACACTTTTCAAGCTGTTGTTTAATGTAACACTTGCCTCATTGTATATATATATGCATAAACACTACATGCTCCACAAGGATTAGTGGCCCTATACTGAATAAATTCATTATTTCCTTTTTCAAAAGTTCTCTTAAAATTGTTTCCCACCTTATATGTAAAGATAGGTTGTTCTCCCACTAACTTGTATATCTCCTTATCAATTTTCATTAAATTCCAGTGGTTTTTAATAATATCTAAAAATGAATCTGATAATGTATTGTACTGAATTATACATGCTGCTTTGTATTTATTCCTATCCTGTTTAAGAACTTGAGAAGTTTGAAACGGCTGACCTATTCTTCTAAGGGAGGGGGTGATATAAAGAATGTTTTGTTACATAAGGAATTGTTATGGCAACTTAGGTGTAAATCTAACACCCCACCTGGCTTAAACGATTATATTAGTATAAAACCTGTATTATGTAAAAAAGCAGAAAATGTTTGAATTAAACAAATACAATAACAAATAAAATTTGTATATGAAGTTATGATTAAAATATTTATACATCATAAAATATAAATATATATATATATATATATATATATATATATATATATATATATATATATATATATAATTTATTAATTATTTTACATATAAAATTGATTAATTGATTACAAAACTAAATATATTTTTTTCTGGTTATTCCATAAGATATTTTATTGTGTAAGAAATGTTTATAAGAAAAACAAGATAAACATGATGAAATTTCATTAGTAATACAAGCCTTATATGTATTTTTAAGGCAGTATT
Organism: Protopterus annectens; assembly: GCF_019279795.1. NCBI lineage: Eukaryota > Metazoa > Chordata > Ceratodontiformes > Protopteridae > Protopterus > Protopterus annectens. Next base: position 1,063,185,174 of record NC_056731.1, on the reverse strand, counting down.
TGATTTTTATGTATGCTTCTTTAAAAGTTGATTGATTGTAATTAACTTGATTTGAATGGGTGTATTTAAGTTGTAATTTGTACCAGTGCTTTTAATCTGATGAAGTCTAGTCATTAGACGAAAGCGTTCATCCTCTGTGTTTTGTGAATTTTATAAAGACTTTTAACCTACGTGGAGTCCAGGACTTTTTTGATATTATTTTTGGTTGAATTAGTAGAAATGTATTACCAGAACAGAGGTCCCTTGTGAGGGTGTAGGGCAATATTATGTTTTTGATGCATGACGATGTTCAGGAAAGTATATCAGTTTGTATGCAATAACTTGCTAGCACTATGTTATGCAGTTGTTAAATTCTAGCCAGTTTAGCTTTAAGTCTTGGCAGTGGTGAGCTCGGTTTGCAGTGTTAGTAGCAAATTTAGCTACTTTGTTATAACATAAGGCCAGCTTGGATTTTAGTGCAGAGTTTAGGTTGTAAGAATAGGTGAGGTATATGAGAGGGTTGGAAGCAAACAGGATGAGAGTAGGATTTTTCTTGCTAGTTCTGTAAGTTACTCTTTTGCCCTGTAAAGGAAGAAAATTTTCTGGTGAATCTTTTTAATTTTTTGAAAAATATGTAAATCAAATTTAAGATTGTCATTTATTGCAATGCTCAGTAATTTAGTCTGTGGTATTATCTCCATTTCAGTATTATTTGCAGATTCATGTTACTGGTTAAAGCTCTTGCCACCCCTAAAGTGCCTTTTTTATGCAAGGTTCAAAGGACAAAACCACCACCGTAACAGATACAAGCATGCAAAATCTGAAGGTAATGCTACTCAATGTTAGAAGTCTAAACCTCAAAATACACTTTCTGGAGGCACTCCTAAAAATGGAGAACATTGATATCTTTGCAATAAATGAGACCTGGCTCAAGGCTCCAGAGAGTACCCCTGCAATACCAAGCTACAACTCTTATCACACTTTTCGGCCGCCAAACCAAGACCAAAACATTAAAGGTGTAGGACTGTCCATATTCACCAGGGATATTCACACCTCCAGGCTAATTGCCCAACACAATGCATCTGAAATTCTCCAGGTGCAGCTAACACTAGGTATGACTGCAATCCAAATTGTAGCTTGCTACAGATCCCCCACCATGTTCCAAGATTCTCACTATACCTTTCTAAACATACTGGAAAATATTAAGATAAAACCAAACACCCTAATACTGGGTGATTTCAACTACCCTGCCATTAACTGGGAAAACTACTTGGGTACCATCACCTTTTCCCAAAGGTTCTTGGAATTCATAAATTCCAATGCCCTGGATCAACTAATACTTTGTCCCACCAGGGGCTCCAATATCCTAGACCTAGTCATTACCAATATGGGAGGTAGATGCTCCACACCAGTGGTCACCCCCTCATTGGTCAGGTCTGATCATAAGCTAATCACCCTTGGCATCCACATCCCGCCTACATCCCCCAGTAAGGAAACCTCCATAAAAAACTTCTCCAATGCCAACTTCATGCTACTAAAGTCAGAAGTGACAAACATCATGATACCCATGCATATGGGAGCTGAAAGTTTGACTGCTGAATCCTACACTAAGGCACTGTATGAGCACATCCACTCGTGCATGAATTATGCTATCCCAAATAGGACAAAGACACTCTCCTCCAAAAAAGGAAGCCAATCTGGTGGTCCTCTGCCATAAACAAACTATACAACTGAAGGAAGAAACTGTTGCAGAAAAGAGGAACATACCAGGATACAAAAAACTCCCTTACCAGCCTCAGTAACAAGCTGAGATCCCTCATAAAATCCTCCAAAGCTAGTTACAAAAATAAAATTGCCAAAGATTTCAAAGACAACCACAAGGCATTCTATAGTTATGTCAAGAATCTAAACAGCAATGCTTAGATCTACTCTGAGGTACAACAGAATGGCATTAAATATACTGATCCCAAGGATATTGCCAATATCCTGGCAGATCGATTTAGTGTAAACTTCACCCCCTTCTCACCTCCTAAAGGGCCCATCTCAATACAAAAGATTGCCAAATTCTGGTAATCACTGCCGCACAGGTAGAAACCGCATCTATGGGACCAGATGACATCCCGGGCTGTGTACTACATGAACTACAAAGTGAACTGGCATCTCACCTAAGTGTCATGTTTAATCATAGCCTCACCTCAGGCTTCATGCCCACTGAGTGGCATACGGCTACAGTTATCCCACCCCACAAGGGGAGATCCACCTTGGATCCCAGGAACTACCGAACCATCAGTCCGATGAGCCTGATCTGCAAGGCCATGGAATGCATTATCATGGAACTTATAAACAAAGACATTGGCAACCTTCAAACACTGGACCCCACCCAGTTTGGGTTTGTGAAGGGCCGATGTTGCCTCCCGTACCTGATTGATTTCTTCTAATCAGTCTCCAGAGCTGTGGATGAGGGTAAGGTGGTCCAAACAACATGTGAAAGAAAACAAAAGCTGGATAAACACCTGGTATACACCTCAAGCGAAAAAAATGAAAAGACCAATGGTTAGACCACAGCTGAAGATAAAAATGGAATAATCCACATCAGGAAATAAATCACTTGCAGCTTCACAGTAGTGCCCTTTATAAAACCAAAAATTGTAACTGAGATGTAGTAGTCAAGGTAGGAAACAGTTCACTTGCAGTTTCACACCACTTTATTAAACAAGAGTAAGCGCTTTCGCGATCTAAGTCAGCTGATCGCTTCTTCAGACTCATAAAAACAGTTAAAACATTGGCATTTAAAATATGGTTCAACCAATGAAAACACATATAGAACTATGACATAGACTAATTAAAATTGCATACATCAGTACATTAATTTGCCTTATATTCTGCATAAGATGAAATAAAATATGCATATAACAGACACATTTTATGTAATAATCCATATTACTTAATGTTTTAGTGGTCCGGATTTTAAAAAAAGGTTTCAAGGAAATAGCATTATTCAATCCAGGAGACCTATCTGCCTGAAGTAGTAAAATCCATCTTTGTTCAGCTTCCTCGACCTTATTCCTTATATCACCTCCCCTCTTACTTTTATTTATTATTTCTAAAACCAAGAAATTAAAAATATGTTTCCTATCTTCTTCTTCCACATGTTTTGCTAAAGCACTTGTGTCTTTTTTATTTCTTATATCTCTAAGGTGTTCAAGGATACGTTCCTTTAGACACCTATTGGTTTTGCCTATATAAAAGGCATGACAGACAGTGCAGAAGCTGAAATAAACCAAATTTTGTGTTCTGCAGTCAGCATAAAAATCTATACCAATTATAAATCCTAGTGTAGGATGTTCATATGTAGATTTATTATATAAATAGTCACATGCTGTACAATTTCGGCAAGGAAAAGTCCCCTGCCTATCAGATAGGATCATTCTTTCATTGTTTCTGGATTTATAACAGAGTTGCCTTTTTAAGGACCTCTTATTTCTAAAAGAAAAGCTGGGTCTATCTTCTAACATTTCTCTCAAGTCAGGATCCGACAATAAAACATTCCAATTCTTCTCAAAAATATTACAGAACCTTCTGATGTCACTTGAATAAGTTATAGGGAATCTAACTTTAAAATCATGACCTTCTTTGCTTTTAACATCTTCTATAGTATTTGAGAAGAGCGGTTTACATCTCCCATCCCTATTTTCAATGGTATATTTAGAGCTTTCATTTATGTCTTTCTTACTATAACCTCTGTTTAAGAAGTCTTTCTCTAATATAGTCATTCTCTTCACAAAGCCTTCATCTTTATTATGTAAGCGGCTTATTCTCATATATTGTCCTTTCATACATTTTTGTGTACAAATGTTGGATGCATACTAGTCTTATGTAAGATACTATTTCTCCATGTAGATTTTCTATACATCCCTGTTGTAAGTTCATCTAACGCTGTCTTTTTAACCAAAATATCTAGGAACTCAATAGAGTCCCTGGAATGTTGACTAGTGAATCTTAAAAATTCAGTGGTGCTATGTAAGTACTCCACCATCTCTTGCAACTCTTCACTAGTAACATCCCATAACAGGAAGACGTCATCAACAAAACGTATATACCATACAATTTTGCCAGCATATTTATTGCTAGCACTTAATACAGAAAATAATGTCTTTATATTCAATGACAAGTTTTATCTACAGAAAGTCGGTGTAGCAATGGGCACGACTTGTGCTAACAGCTACGCCAACTTAGCATTGGCTGCATGGGAAAAAGATCATGTATTAAGTGCTAGCAATAAATATTGAGTTCCTAGATATTTTGTTTAAGAAGACAGCGTTATATGAACTTACAACAGGGACAATGACTATATTAGGGAACGACTTCTTAAACAGAGGTTATAGTAAGAAAGACATAAATGAAAGCTCTAAATATACCATTGAAAATAGGGATGGGAGATGTAAACCACCCTTCTCAAATACTATAGAAGATGTTAAAAGCAAAGAAAGTCATGATTTTAAAGTTAGATTCCCTATAACTTATTCAAGTGACATCAAAAGGTTCTGTAATATTTTTGAGAAGAATTGGAATGTTTTATTGTCGGATCCTGACTTGAGAGAAATGTTAGAAGAAAGACCCAGCTTTTCTTTTAGAAATAAGAGGTCCTTAAAAAGGCAACTCTGTTATAAATCCAGAAACAATGAAAGAATGATCCTATCTGATAGGCAGGGGACTTTTCCTTCCAGAAATTGTACAGCATGTGACTATTTATATAATAAATCTACATATAAACATCCTACACTAGGATTTATAATTGATATAGATTTTTATGCTGACTGCAGAACACAAAATTTGGTTTATTTCAGCTTCTGCACTGTCTGTCATGCCTTTTATATAGGCAAAACCAATAGGTGTCTAAAGGAACGTATCCTTGAACACCTTAGAGATATAAGAAATAAAAAGACACAAGTGCTTTAGCAAAACATGTGGAAGAAGATAGGAAACATATTTTTAATTTCTTGGTTTTAGAAATAATAAATAAAAGTAAGAGGGGAGGTGATATAAGGAATAAGGTCGAGGAAGTTGAACAAAGATGGATTTTACTACTTCAGGCAGATAGGTCTCCTGGATTGAATAATGCTGTTTCTTTGAAACCTTTTTTAAAATCCAGACCACTAAAACATTAAGTAATATGGATTATTACATAAAATGTGTCTGTTATATGCATATTTTATTTCATCTTATGCAGAATATAAGGCAAATTAATGTACTGATGTATGCACTTTTAATTAGTCTATGTCATAGTTCTATATGTGTTTTCATTGGTTGAACCATATTTTAAATACCAATGTTTTAACTGTTTTTATGAGTCTGAAGAAGCGATCAGCTGACTTAGATCGCGAAAGCGCTTACTCTTGTTTAATAAAGTGGTGTGAAACTGCAAATGAACCGTTTCCTACCTTGACTACTACATCTCAGTTACAACTTTTGATTTTATAAAGGGCACTACTGTGAAGCTGCAAGTGATTTATTTCCTGACGTGGATTATTCCATTTTTATCTTCAGCTGTGGTCTAACCATTGGTCTTTTCATTTTTTTCTCTTAAGGTGGTCCAAACAGCCTATCTGGACCTCATCAAGGCCTTCGACACCATCCTTCACTCTGGAATCATAGATAAACTTATTAACATGGGCATAAATCCCTATGGCACTCGATGGGCTGCCAACTGGCTTACTGACAGAACTCAGACTGTAACTGTAAAAGTAGCTGACTCCAAATCCAGCTCGAGACAAGTGACAAGTGGAGTACCTCAGGGTTCATTCCTGGGACCGCTCTTGTTTGGCATCTACTTCTCTGAAGTACAGGCCAACACTAAGGTACTCTGGCTAACAAAGTTTGCAGATGAATGCAAACTGGGAGCCATTATTGAATCCCCAAATGATGTGGATATTCTACAAAAGGGCCTTACAGAAGCAGATGCTTAGTGTCAGAGCCATGGGCTCAAGCTTAATGCCAAGAAATGTATAGCAGAGTGCTTCCTTGGCCATCTTCAAAAGGAACCTTGATGATTGGATGGGAGATAGGAAATTCAGCCCGGGGATAACGTCAGTCACCCTGCTAGACAGGAGTGCAGGGAAGTAAATATTGTGAGAAGAAATATCCAGGGAATTGTTATGGCTAGGCTTGTATAGGCCCTAGGGCCGATAGCCTAGTACCATCCTATGACCCTATGTAACCATGGGATCATAGGAAGTAACTAGGCTATTGGTCCTGAGGCCCTTATGAGCCAAGCCAAGAGATAAGCCCATGTATAGATAAATCAGCACCCAATGCCCCTGTCCAACAGGGACACGGGTGGAATCCCAGGGATGTATTTTCTATTTCCCATTCAGCTATCCAGGTTGCCCTTAAAAAAGGATCATAGGATCACAGAATCATAGGAAGTAACTAGGCTATTGGTCCTGAAGCCCTTATGAGCCTAGCCAAGAGTTTAGCCCATGTATAGACAAATCAGCACCCAATGCCCCTGTTCAGCAGGGGCACGGGTGGAATCCCAGGGATGTATTTTCTATTTCCCATTCAGCTATCCAGGTTGCCCTTAAAAAAGGATCATAGGATCACAGAATCATAGGAAGTAACTAGGCTATTGGTCCTGAAGCCCTTATGAGCCTAGCCAAGAGTTTAGCCCATGTATAGACAAATCAGCACCCAATGCCCCTGTTCAGCAGGGGCACGGGTGGAATCCCAGGGATGTATTTTCTATTTCCCATTCAGTTATCCAGGTTGCCCTTAAAAATGGGTAAAGAGGTACTCTATTTGACATGGAGAGGAAGTCTGTTCCACGGATGGGGGCACCTCTGGGACACAAATCTGTCCTGCCAACAAGTCCTATTGATGTCACAGATGAGGCTGAGGCCACATGTGCAGGTTACTCGAGTGGGGCTTGACTTGCGGATATGCAGCAGTCTCATCAAGGTGGGCCCCAAGATTGCCTTGTTTTCCAGACATGATCACCTATGAGGTGTCTGTCTATAACACAGTAGAAGGCTAGGGCTTTTAGCCTATCTGTATATGGTAGATATTTGAGGCCTTGGATACTCCTTGTGAAGAACCTCTATGGTCTCTCCAGCTGCTGCATGTGCTTTGCAAGGTACATGCCGAATGGAGCACTGTACTCAATAATGGGCCTTATAAGGGAAGAATAAGGGATGTTATCACCTTCTTGTCCCTGGATGAGATACCCTTACTTCTGAGTTGGACCATGTAGAAAGCTTTCTGCACAATAGAAGCAACACGGTGGTTAAAAGTCAGGTTGCTATCAATCTGGGTGCCCAAATCCCTCACTACTGACTGCTTGCTTAGGATTTTGTTATTAATGTGATAATTTGTGGGGACATTACTCTCCCCAAAGGGGAAGATGATGCATTTTTTTGTATTCAGCTTGAGGCCATGTTTCTGGCACCAGTCATTTGTTTGGGTGGGACCCTCTTGGAGGATGTCCACATCACTAGTGGAATTGATGACCACGCCCAGCTTGCAGTCATCTGCAAACTTGGTCAGCCATAGCCCACTGGTTTTGGCCTGCACTTCAGAAAAGTATATCCCAAATAGCAGAGGCTCCAAGACCAAACCCTGGGGTATGCCACTCAATACGGGTCTACTGCTTGAGGTGGCTTCCCCTACTTTGACTAGGTGTGTTCTATCAGTGAGCCAGTTAGCTATCCAACCATAATGATTGTTCTTCATGGAGGTAATGTTTTGGTGTGAAGCTCATCAGTTTTGTTTTATTTGGATTAAGAAGTTAGCTTGAATTTTTTCCACCAGCTTTTGATTGCAGAGAAGGAAATGTGTGTGATTTCTTGTAGTATGGATATTGTGGGGACTGTACATGTTAGAATCAATTCATCTGCATATTGTACTGAACTTTTTTGGTATATGGCAGTGTAAAGCTTTGTTATAAAAATATTAAAAGAAGTGGTCCTAGTATAGGGCCCTGGGGGACACCTACGGTAACTTAAAGAGAGGAAGACAGGTTCTGTTGCCATTTGACTGCCTGTTGCCTTCCAGATAGATAACTATGGAACCGTTTAAGGGAAGATTGAGCGAGGTCTGTATAAGAGAGCTCACTGAGGAAGTCATGTGATACAGTGTCGAAAGGTTAAGGTAAGCACAGGAGTACAGCTGGCACTAGGTTACCATTGTTCCTATGCTGGTTTATAGTGTTGGTGAAGTGAAGGAGGGTGGTGTTTGTGCTGTGGTGGAGTCTGAAACCATGCTGTGTTTCTTAGAGAAGACTAAATGAACTAATATAACTTTAATGTTCACAAATGCCATGATAATAAATTCAAGGCTTGTTTTTATTTCAAAATATTAACCTAATACTTTCTTCTTAGGATTATGTATCAATGTGAGTATTTCAATATGTTAATACATGATTATGCACTCAAATCTTTCATCACTGCTGAGGAATTTCTTTGTCTATAACTTGACAATGTACCTATTTTCTCAATTCTTTGGATTATTGGGGTTTTGGGTTGGATGAACTTATCATTGTAAGTGAGGCATTATATTTGGCTATACTTTCAGTTTTTTTAAAAATTTTGAAAATTTATAGTTTTGAAACATGCACGTTTTCATATGACTATCTTAATAGTTATATACGTTGCTATTGAATGGTGTTTTTCTTCATACGGATAAAGGACAGCAATTCATGGAAAATCTTTTCTCTTTTCTTTTGTGATTTTAATAACATATTGGGCATTTTTAACTTTCATACTGCATATTTTTTCTTCTATTTTAGTTCTAGGATTTAGGTTTGCTAGCATGACAATTATCCAACTACTTTTAACATTCAAAATAAGTAACTACATTTTTAAGTGCCAGAATTAGTAATAGGACATTGAGCAGATATGCGGTAGCATTATCGTCTCGCAGCAAGAGGCTTTCTGGTTCGATTCTCGGCTGGGGTGCCTTCTGTGTGGAGTCTGTATGTCCTCCCTGCATTTGTGCGGGTTTGCTCCGGTTTCCTCCTACGTTACAAAGGCATGCATTTGGAGCATTTCTCCCTGGGCCTCTGCTGAAAATTGGCTTTGTTCCAAGTCAGGCTTTCCCAGTTAACAAATGATAAATAAAATAAAATCATCTTGTACCCTTGACGGAAGTTTTTTCTCAGTTTTTCTTTTATTTCAAATTAAAGGTTTTAACATACTGGTAAGAATTGTCATAACTATGTGTGATATGCATTTATTAATAATAATTGCCAAAAATGATATATCTATAACTATATATATGTGTATATATATATATATATATATATATATATATATATATATATATATATATATATATATATATATATATATATATATATATATATATATATATATATATATATATATGTATATATATATATATATATATATATATATATATATATATATATATATATATATATATATATATATACACACACACACACACACATTCTAGGGACCGAAACCTTGTCACCACAATAAAAAGGACATGCTGGAGGGATAGATTCCTGTCCCAGAGACTTCCCATACTCTGGAACAGGCTATCCATCTATGTCAAGCAAAGTTCTTCATTAGTATTCCTCAAGAAAAATCTTGATGAGTGGATGGGAAGTAGCAAATACACCCCGGGGATCACTTCTGTGTCTCTGCTCGACAGTGGCACAGGAACATAACTTTCTTGGGTGGCATAAGCTAGGGAATCTTGTTGGCTAGGCTTACATAGGCCCTTGACTATGAACCTATATATATATATATATATATATATATATATATATATATATATATATAGATATACACATATATACAGTGGTATAACTTGGGGAAGTCTTGGGAGTATCAACTTTAATACTTTTAATTAAAACAAAAATGTTTAAGGGTCTTCTTCTTTAAGAACAGTCACGTAGCATCACGTCAATGCATGTGTTGTTCTTCTTCCTGTCCACATGCAATTTGAAAATATTTTGCTCCCCTTAATTCTTCTCCTGCTGCTGGTTCTATTCAAGTAAGGAGAGTTTTATAATTGCTGTTTACACTTGTTTTGCTGGTTCCTGCCTGATTTAATTCTATTGGCCGAATGTTGTTTCCTGTCTGATTTAATTCTGCTGCTGGATCTGTTTCCTGTCTGATTTAATTCTGCTGCCCAGGTGTTGTTTCCTGCCCAGTTTAAGTCTGCTACGTAAGTGTTGTTTCCTGCTAATTTAATTTTGCTGCCTGAGTGTTGTTTCCTGCCCAATTTAATTCTGCTGCTTAAGTGTTTTCTGCCTGATTTAATTCTGCTGCTGGTTCTGTTCTTACCTAATTTAATTCTGTGTGTGTGTGTGTGTGTGTGTGTGTGTGTGTGTAAAATGCCCCATTTAAATAAACCTGTTAGTCAGTGTTACTGAGGCTCAAACCCTACACCTTAGGTAGAAGACTCTGAAATGTCTACCCATACCACCACTTATGATTCAAGCTCTCAACTTTCCAGATTTTCACAGAATGTCTGGAATGTTTGGCTCATACTTTTGGTCTGTTCCTCAAAAAATTTGTGTTTTTTTGGCAAAGAGTGAGAAATGAATTCATTAAATAATGATAGTCATTTCAGTTTTAGTCTTCCTAGCCTTCAGGAAACACATGGTAATACAAAACACTTTATTTTAGCAACCTTCTAAGATTATACAAGAAATCTTTAAAATGTGTCCCTGCTTTTCAGCCTACACACACACACACACACACACACACACACACACACACACACACACACACACACACACACACACACACCAAAAATGTTTTCTTTTTCCAGATTTCATGTGCTGCAAAGTTGAGAGAGTTAGTTGAGTGTCAAGTGGATTTTACAAGGAGCTGAGAGTTTCAGGGGAAGACAAGTCTAGTGCTACTTATTTAAGTCTGCTTGCATTATTAGTAGCACAACAGGTAATATACCTGGTTTTAATGTAGAAGGCTGTGGGTTCTACTCCCACAGTATGCAGGTGCATTACTGATATTTCACTGTGTTGTACTTTAAAGGGAGTCGATGGTGCAGTCCTGTGGAGGAGATACCTAGTAACTATGTACCTGTTATCAGTTTGCCATCCATTCTCTATTGCAATATTACTAGCTTATTATTTTTTTAATGTAATATAGACAGTTTTTTCTTCTAGGGCAACAAGCACTTTGTAGATGAAACAATGAAATATAAAGTTGTTTGCTAGCAGCAACCTCTTCATTAGTTACAGATCCCTTCAATGTGGAATTATTTAGTTGGCTTTTACTTCTGCAGAGATTGTGCATATTTACTGATATTGGTGGACTGTAATGACGGACGTTTCAGTAGAATTTTATGATGGACATATTCTGAACTGGGCAGTTTTGTCATTATTGGTTCATACATTTTGTATCATTGCTTAATGGAAAAATGTTCAAAACAATTAAGTTAAAACATACTCTAACAAGTGTGCTGTATTATACAAGGAATATAATTTATTATAATCAGGAAGTTGAATAAAAAAACTCCAGCTTTACTCTGTAGCATATCGCCTACTCCGAGGAGATCTCTGCCTAACATATAAAGCTATGTTAAACCCAAAGCTGTTTGACATGCTACACTTAAAGAAATCCCAATCCCTCTGAGCTACACACTCTAGGGACCTAAACCTTGTCACCAAAATAAACAGGACATGCTGGAGGGATGGATTCCTGTCCCAGAGACTTCCTATACTCTGGAACAAACTACCCATCTATGTCAAGCAAAGTTCCTCATTAGCGCTCTTTAATAAAATCTTGATGAGTGGATGGGAAATAGGAAATACAACCCAGGGATGACTTCTGTGGATCTGCTCGACAGGGGCACAGGAAATTAACTTTCTTGGTAGGAGTAAGCCAGGGAACCTTGTTGGCTATGCTTACTTAGGCCCTTGGGCTGATAGCCTTGTACCTACCCACGAACCTATATATGTAAAGCTTGCAGAGTAATTTATTTTGTTTAACAGTTTCCCAGACAAAACAAAATGGGAAATAGCCAACGGACTAACAGCACTTCTACAAGAATCAAATCTCTATTTTAATCTGTGCATTGGCCAAGATTATGACAACAGCTCAGTCATGGCTGAAAAGTATAAAGATTTGCAAGCAGTTCTCTTGAAAGTAATGAAAATTCCCTGTGATTCATTAAACTCCATGCAGGAATAGTGCTATTCCTGCATAGAGCGGATTGTGCCAGTGCAGCACAGCAGTGCGCCTTGCATATTCAAGAAGGCACGCTGCAGTATAACCTGCACATGCATGATCCGTAAATAAGTGCAGGGGGCATGTCCACGCAATGCTCACACAGTACACCCCCCCCTGCACTCTAGAATTACCATACGGCAATTCTAAAGCAACTAGCAGTGTCCGCAGACACTGTTATCACAACATAACAGTGTCAGTGACAAAATACATTAGTCATACCTCTCAACTGTACATATTTTCACAAAAATTTCCACATTTTTTCCTCATAGTTTTGGTGTGTTCCTCCGAACATTTGAGTTTAAGACTGCACATTGTTCAGAAAATTCATGCTAATGCATAACCTATTATTCTATCAACTTTCTAAGTTTGTAAGAGCAATATTTAAAATCTGTCCCTATTTGTCCCCCCATCATTTTAGGCTTTGTCCAGATGTTTTGCTCTAAGAGGTTCAGAGGTATAATTAGAATACACACAGTAGCACAGCCCCCCACAATGGTCCAGCACAAATAATCTCCACAATGGTATGCCAGTGTACATGCTGGCATACCAAATAAGCAAGAATATTCCTGAGAGGAACATGTAAAATAATACCACCTGTATGATGTAGTTGCCTAGATGTCCTGCCCTAAGAGGCAGAAATCAATGTGCATACCCCTAAAGTAAATAAAAATAAAACAAGTTTATTTTTTTTTCCATTCCCAATAAAGTTTAAGAGTAGATGAGTGAGTGTACGTGTCATGCAGCTACATGTAGCAGAGCTTAAACATCCGAAGGAGCTAAATAGAAATATACAGCCACACTAGTTAAAGTGAAATAAGGTAGTGGTTAGAGCTTTCACTTAGCATGCACTCAGTCACTGTTCGAGCCCCAATGCAGTCCATTCATATGTGAAAACACCACTAAGGTATATATTTTTTATAAATAGGTAGTGACTAATATATATTTGTTAACCAGGGTAGTGTAGCAGGTCCAAATGTGAGGAGTCATAGGTTCATAGGTTGGTACTAGGCTATCAGCCCTAGGGTCTATACAAGCCTAGCCATAACAATTCCCTGGCTATTTCCCCCATATAAACACAAGTGTCCCATAAAGTATAGCCACAAAAGAATGCAATGTAATGAAGGCACAGAGGGGGATGTTATGGAAGGGAAACATACATATCATAAGATGTCATTAAGAAGATATCAACCCCACAATCCTGATAGTCCATAAAATGAAAGCCTAACAATGCTAAATTGTGCTCAGTTATGCTTAGCTGGAGTAAACAGTGCTTAAATTTGTATGCTTAGCAATAATTAGCACAGCTAAGTGGATTTTCACACTAGTAAGCAGTGCTTAGCATCTACCCCTTTATGCAATGCTTATCTATGCTAAGCGGGTTTGCCCATCCCTTAGCTTAGCTCAGCATACTCAAAATCGGCCAATTGGTCCAAAGGGTGGGAATCCAGCCCTATTTAAACCTAGCAGGTGGGAATACAACCATAACCAGTTGTAGTTGATCACTGCAGGTACTATGGCTGGTGTTGGTGAAGGTGTGTACTTTCGGGTGCAGCATTGGTGCATTCTGGAGTCCAGGGTCATGGCTGGACTCCTTGTAAAACACCATGAAGGGACACTGCTACAGGAACAGTACCAGGGCTCCCAATACAAAGCAGAGTCCTAGGACAGTCTCGCACATGATATCACCAGTGCTACTGGTATCCCTCAGACTGGTGAGCAGGTCCGGCACCATTATGCTGAGCTGAAGCATAGAAAGAGGGACCCAGTGGTTCCAAGACTCTCGGGCACAGTATGTCTCAGTAATGTGTAAGTATCACTATCAATTATTGTGTAACAAAGACCAGCCTAAGTATGAGATGGATAGGTATGCATAAATGTTTCTCTATCTCCTGTACAGCTGCAGATGAGAGGGCTGCAAATGCAGACGCCCACACCAGCAGGCTGCTAAGGCTGCTTTGCAAGGCTGGTGAGTACAAATCTAGCTTGTAGTATTCAGGGCAAATAAATAGAAAGGAGTAGAATGTCACCTGTCAGTATTCAAAAATGGGTATGGTTTGTATTGAATAAATGAGACATTAGCAGGGGAATAGTGATGTACAGGGCATATGTATATATCAATAAAAGTGTCAGTACCTGTCAATAAAAGTCAAAGCCCTGCAATGGTTGTGTTTACTTTAGTATGTAGTGGTATGAATCAAAATGTGTACAGTTTCTGCATAGCAACTATAGCTCTGAAAGCATTAAATAATCAAGGCTCATCTGACAAAGATTGTGGAGTTGTAAAACAGGAGATTAACTATATGAAATGGCCCATGCACCGAGATCTGCTACCTGAATAGTAATGTTGTGTTAACCAGTGTTTTCCAGACTGTGCTATATCAAAGTATGAATACACAGTATAAGAATTATCTGCCATGCATAAATGTCAGAATTACAAGGTCAGATTGTACAACTAAGACAGTATTAGGGAGAAAACAGTCAAAACGTAGACAGCAGCTTCTCAATAGCTCATTCTGATGAAACACATGCTTGTTGTATTGTTTTTGCATAAACAGGCATGGTTCGAATCCCGTGAGTGGTAGTAAGCTGTATGCATAATTTTACCCATGAATATGTGAATATGTGTAGAAACAGTCAGGTACTGTTAACAGAAATTTCCTCAACACATATGCCAGCTAAGAAAAGGTATATCTTAGTTGTAAGAAGGCTGCATACATGCACTGTGTACAACACCCACTGTCTAACCCCAAGGCTGCAAATGACAGCAAGATAAGTACAGTAGTCTCCTCCAGGAAATGTCCCCCAAGTGTCACGCTGTCACAGCTAGTGGTCACTGCCACCAACACCCAGGGTGACTGTTAGAAATCAAGGCGGAGTATGGCAGTAGTACACACACACACACACACACACACACACACACGCACGCACGCATGCACGCACGCACACACACACACACACACACACACACACACACACACACACACACACACACACACACACACTATGAGTGCACATATGTAACCCTGACTATGTGAATATGAGCAGAAACTGTCAGGTAGTGTTAACAGAAATTTCTCCACAGGTCTGCAGGTCTGCCAGGTAAGAAAAGGTATATCTTAGGTGTAAGAAGGCTGTACTTATACACAGTGTACAATACCCACTGTACAACCCCAGGGCTGCAAATGACATCAAGATAAGTACATACACCAAGTAGTCTCCTCCAAGATATGTCCAAGTGTCATGCTGTTACAGCTAGTGGTCACTGCTGCCAACACCAAGGGTGACCAATAGAAATCAAGGGAGAGTATGGAAGTAACACACACACACACACACACACACACACACACACACACACACACACACACACACACACACACACACACACACACACACAGTATGAGTGTACATATGTAACCCTGACTATGTGAATATGGGTAGAAACAGTCAGGTAGTGATAACAGAAACTTCCTCCACTGGTCTGCCAGGTAAGAAAAGGTATAAATTAGCTGTAAGAAGGCTGTAATTATACACTGTGTACAAACATACCACTTCCCAACCCGAGGCATAGGTCGTAAAGTGAGGTAATACCTGGAGAGTAATGATTAGAGTAATGATCATTAAAGTTGTGAGCAATTGAAGCAAATACAGTTGTTAATTGACATCTCTCTCACCCACCCTATCTGCACCAATAATCTAAACACATAAATCAAGGGATGTGTTTTTCACCAAACCTACTGTTGGGACATGTGTCCTATTGTTCTACAAATATTAAAACTTTTGACTATTAATGTGCCCTGTTCAAATACTATCATCGGTGGGTTATTGCTATCAATGTAACCTGCACGTCGTTATAATGCCCACTGCGGTTCCATATATGCATGTGTTCTGTTTGCTATGCAACTGTTCCATATCTATTGTTTTAGCTTAATGGGAATAACTATGCATGCTGTTATAACTAATCCTGAAATGTGTCTTCCATGACTAACCAACATATGTTATAAAATTGCAACACCATAGCAAGTCTGGGAAGGCCAATCCCAGTGGATCCACCTATCCTGCCTCAACTGGTCATGGAACCAGTCCCCAGCATGTCTGCGACCAAATTCAGGACCTCCTTGTATGCTGGTCCTGCACCATCTTTGGGTGGAACTGCTTCAGGGGATGGGGTCCCCCCAAGAACGGGCGTGGACAGGACAATGTCACCAGAAGTCAGGTCCAGGGACTGGAGCATAGTGAGCTTCTAAAGGAGTTTGGAGATCTGCTATGCCAGCTTGAGGGCCATGAGGTGCATCTTGAGGGTCAGCCTGCCACTCCTGCTCAGCCCCCAGCACAGCTACCTTTGGGGAGGTGAAGGTGCAGTAGTTACTGCCCATGGGTGATGACCTCAGTCCCACTGTATCCATTTGGGGACTCATGGACATCCAGTTCCCAACCACCCTCCCCATCCAAGGTGTTTACCCCCCCACATGTGTCATATACCATCCCAGTCTGCTGTCTCGTCTGTCTTCCTATGCAGCCTACCTTCTCAACTATACCTACTATCCTTTCCCAAAATCTCACTAAAAAAAAAAAAAAAGGGGCACTCTGTTCTCACAAAAAATGTCATGCTATGCATAGCTGTCCATTTCACACACGTGTCCACTGGACACATGTAATCTGGTCTAATTGGCTTAACAACACACTACTGTTGTCCTCACCTCTTTCTCTGTCTCAGGAGTTTGAGTGTCCAAATTCACCTCCAAATTCTGTACAAATGCACAGCTGTTGCTGTATCATAAATGGACAGCTATGGACTTTCCCTATACCTGTTCTGCACATCACAACTATCTGTCACATTGTTTGACCCTCTGCATGCCTCCTTTTTCACCACTTTCCTATCACCCCTTTTTCTTTTCTTTTAAAGAAATTAGCATGAGAGTAAGTGGGAGTAAGATGCAATAAGCAGCAGTAAATGGCAGTAAGCAAGTTTGCGTGATGCTAAGTGATGCCTATACAAGTTAAGCAGTTTTCCATTTAACCATGTGTTGGCATCGCTTACCATCACACAAACCCACACAAATCCACTTACAGCTGCTTAAAACTGCCTTAATCAGCCTGTCTCCATCAGCCACTGTTCTGCCTAGCAACAAAACAATCAGCCCTGCCAAGTCCTCAACCCAGGACCCCGTACACCATAGTTAGAGCAGTTTACCACTACACCATCTGAGATGTAATAATGAATGCTCTTTTTTCAAATATATCTGTCAGTATAGGTATAGAATAGTAGGGAACAAACACTGTGAAATCAGTCATGTTTAGTATATATAAATATGCACATATAGATGTGTATGGTGATAGATAAATATTAAAAAGTATATGCATCAGATATATGTAGCTATACATATAAAACAAATGTGTATAGAATATATACATATATATTGTTATATAAGCATATGTATAGATATCAGAAAAATAATATATATATATATATATATATATATATATATATATATATATATATATATATATATATATGTATATATATATATATATATATATACATATATATATATATATATATATATATATATATATATATATATATATATATATATATATGTGCCCATAATAAGCAGTGGATTCCTAACCATCACCATACCTCTACACCTCTTATAGCAATAATTCTGGACAAAGGCCGTCAAAAATGGGGGGACAATGGTCCAAGGATAGGGACATAATGCATGTACTGCGGTTATAAATGTAGAATGTTCCTACAGAAACAGGGTTCATGTCAGCAGACATGTCTAGAAGGATGTGAGTTCTGAAACTGAAATGCATGTCATCATTTACAGACATAAATCCTCACATCATCACAGTGATTTACCATAGAAATGAGAAATAATGATTCTGGGGAACAGATTTACCACAGAAATGAAAAATAATGATTCTGGGGAACAGAACATACATACATATGATCAATAATTCTGGACAGTCTGAAACAGTCTGGCCAGTTGAGAGGTATGCTAACAATCTCTTAGCCATGAAACTGGAAACATATCCCAAATAATGGAGTAGATAAGGTGATACAGTTGATGAAGTAACACCCTCCTGTCTTTTGTACCATATATTGACTGGAATAGTCCAAGTCCAAAACTCAATTACTCCCCACTACTCATTGACATACATCTTCACATCATCCCACTGATGTGTCAGACATACACAACACATATGGGTCCAGGAAACAGTACATCTGATAAATATCAGAACATAACATCACAGTAGGTAAACTAAACTGAACTGCTAGGCATGTCACCAACTACTGCGTAAACTACAGGCAAACTGACACAACACAAACCCAATTTTGCTATGGGGGAATACACATGCAATTACAAATATATCAGACACTACAGGGATGTAACAGCACTGACCAACAGACACCAGCGTGAAAGTGCATACCCAGGACCAATCTCACCACCTTCAAAGTGACATACTGGTAAGCCACAGGAGCAGTCAAGTATATGGACTATTTGAACAAGATCATCAGCATGTTTGCCACTCACACACTACCCCTACATATACTGGCCTAATTCACAGTGTAGTCTGACTCCTGACTGTGGTATGGGACATGCCTCAGTCTGCCCTTATAAACATATACAGTTGATAGAGCACCAGAAGCAGGAGCAGCATGCAAAGTCAGATAGAAAAGGACTTCCAACACTTACATCTACTCACCACTACACAGGCCAAATAACACATTCACAATACACTGCTACACAATCCTGACAGCCTGTCAACAATTGCCAGAAATACACAATCCTCTTAACTGTATAGAGTCCCATAGAATGCCCAGGCTTCATCCTCATGTATAACGCCTTCTACACGTAACATGTTTGGCAGTCTGATACATCACTGCAATGATATCTAGAATGAAGTCACTGTATAATGATATACTATACCTATATACCTCTTACAGCATGACATCTGGACAAAGCCTGACATATTTGGGGGCAGAGGCCCAAACACAGGGGCATTACTGACATATTGCTGGCATAAACTGAGAAAGTTGCTGGTGTAACAGGATTGTTGTAACGTATCTGTTCTGAGGGATATGAAGTCAGAAACACATGTGGATGTTACCATTTACTGACTGCAATCTGCAGAGTATGTTACTGAATTCCCAAGACCAAAAAATGTGTGAGCAACACAGCAAATATAAGAATCCAAACTCTGGCCAGTCTGCGGATAGCCCTACATTTGGAAGTTATGTCAACCACATAACACTATCAGACTTAAATTCATGCAGAGCAGCCATATCTATGCAAACCTTGTCAAGCTAGCATAAGTTCAGCTGTATAACAGCAATATTTACATTCTTTCTCTATATCTCGAACATTCTCCTCCTGTTTGTTGGGCTGTCTCCACAGTGTTTGTTGTAAGAGGTATTCCCAACTACACTCCGTGATGCTGTTTGTCACACACCTCAATGAAGTACTCCTCCCAGGCAAGGAAAAGGGGCAACATCCACATAAAGTACTCAGTTACAGGAGTGTGTTTCCATGCTATTGGGTATGGGAATGATACCACAGCTGTTCCACATGCAATT
Organism: Protopterus annectens; assembly: GCF_019279795.1. Lineage (NCBI taxonomy): Eukaryota > Metazoa > Chordata > Ceratodontiformes > Protopteridae > Protopterus > Protopterus annectens. The sequence continues at coordinate 1,063,165,389 of NC_056731.1, read as the reverse complement.
AGCAAGTGGGGGACTCCAACTGGTGCAGAGGCCATCAGCTGCTCATGAGCATTACCTACTAAAGGCAAGATGCTGCCCATACAAAACAGATGTATAGAGAGATAGATGTAGAGAGAGAGAGAGAGAGAGAGACACACACAAACACACACACACATACACATACACAGACAGACAAGCAGATACACACACTGAGACTGATGGAGTATACCGACTGAACTGAAAACAGATAAAAACAGCTATGCCAAACAATCAAGCCTGCAATGGAATGTAGTAGGGGGTTTGTAAACATGGAAAATAGGAAGTTCAAACAGTATTATGTTTCAACAACACATGATGTACTGATATATGAGCAGAACCTATGGCCATAAAAACTGTATCTATCTGCAGTGACATAGAACACAGCTTAGTGCCCTGAGTCACCCCAGGAAAGGATGGCTCACATATGACCACTTCTGTAGTGTGTGTTGCACAATACCAGCTGTGACACTGCTAGGCCACACCCAGTGCAAATCATACCATCAGTGACTCTGCTATGTCCAGTGCTGACTTGTGCCTCTTCTTTCATTGCCAATGCCTCCAACCCATATAACATAGCTGGTCGCACTACCCTCTTGTAGACCTTCCCTATCACTCTTAATGGTACTTGCCAGTCACAAATCACACATGACACTTTTCCCCATCACTCACATCCTGCCCGTACTCACGTCATCACGTCTCTCCCATACTCGCCATTATTTTGAACTGTTGTTCCAAAGTATTTACACCTATCCATCTTTGCAAATTGTACTCCCTGCATCCTTACCATTTCACCATTCTCCCTCCCATTCACACACATATATTCTCTTAGTCCTGCTGACTGCCATTACTCCCCCTCTAGACCATACCTCCACCTCTCCAGGGTCTCCTCAACCTGTTCCCTACTCTCACTACAGACCACAATCTCATCTGCAGACAGCACAGTTTAGGGGGGCTCCTGCCTAATCATGTCTGTCAACCTATCGCCACTGCAAATAAGAAAGGGCTCATAGCTGATCCTTGATATACTCCCACCTCCACCTTAAACACACCTGTCACTCCCAATGCAGAACTCACTGCTGTCACACTAGCCTTGTACATAGCCTTGAGCATTCTTACAGATTCCTGTACCACTCCTGACCACCTCATACAATACCACAACTCCTCTATAGGCATCCTGTCATATGCTGTCTGTAAGCCCACAAAGACACAAACAGCTACTCTGTATGTCCTCATCAACATTCTCAGAGCAAACATCACATCTGTACTGCTGTATCCTGGCATGAAATCATACTGCTGATCAGTAATCCTTACCTCCCTTTATGCTGTGACTGATCAGTGTTATCCCTCTGTAGTTACTACAGCTCTGCACACCAATCTTATTCTCATAATCAGTACCCAAACACATTTCATCTACTCCTCAAGCATCCTCTCACTTTCCTAGATTACAGTAAACAATCTGGTTAAAAAGACCACTGCCATTTGTCCTAAACACATCCATGCTTCCACAGGTATGTCATCTGGACCAATAGCCTTTCCATTCTTAAACCTCTTCATAGCTATCCTTACTTCCCCCTTGATAATCCGTTGCACATCTTGATTCACAATACCCACATCATTCAACCTTCTCACTCTCTCATTCTCTTCATTCAACAGCCCATCAAAGTAGTTTCCACCTGCTCGACACACTCTCCACGCTAGTGAGTGTAGTTCCACCATTATCCTTTCTCAGCCTTATCTGCTGCAATTCCTTCCTAGCTACATACCTCTGTCAAGCCATTTGGTACAGGTCCTATTTTCCATAATTAGTGTCCAACCTCACATACAACCCTTCAGATGCGCCATCATCAGCCTTTGCCACCATTCTCTTTGCCATGTACCCCATCTCCCTATACACCTGTCTACTTTCTGCATCTGTCTGACAATCCCACTTCTCCTTGGCCTACCTATTTCTCTATATACTCCCCTGTACTTCCTCATGTCCTCCTTCCTCTGTGCAGATGTCACGCCAAGTCCCTTTCTACTCATCTCACTTACTAACTCAGATGTAGTTACCCAGATATTTGCTAACTCTTCACTACCACCCACTGCCTGCCTTAACTCTTCCCTGAACTCAACCTCACAATCACCCTTTCTCAGTATCCACCATTTGATCCATGGTGCCACTCTCACAATCCTCTACCCCCTCTTCGTGATTACCAACGTTGTCCCACAGACCAATTTTCCATGTTACCCAACTACACTTTCCCTGTCACCACTTTACAGTTACCAATCCCCTTCAAACAGGTGCACCTGCATAGGAGATAATCCACCCATGTGCATTTTCCTCCACTCTTGTATGTCACCCTATGCCCATCGGTCTTGTAATACTATGTATTCACCACACCCATGTCCAACCTCTGTTGCAAACTCCACCACCATCTCACCTTCTGCATTCCTTTGCTTAACACCATATCTACACATCACTTCTGCATCCCCTCTGTCCCTTTTACCAACATGCTCATTGACATCTGCTCCAATCACCACTCACTCACCCTTGGGTACATGCATCACCACTTCATCCAACCACACTAAGGTACATCTGTCTCATCCATCACACACACAATTAGCGGAGCATATGCACTAACAACTGTCAACATTACACCATCAATTCCCAGCCTCCTGAACATCACTCTAGCTGACACTCATCACCTCCACAAACACTCTTGGCATAATATTCCTTCAGGTCAACCCCTGCACCATTTCCACTCCCATACACACCATGATAGAACTATTTGTACCCGACTCTGATACTCACAGCTGTACACACCTTCCATCTGGTCTCTGGCACACACAATATATACACCTTTCCTCTGTCCAGCATATCAGCTAGCTCCGTCCCCATACCAGTCATACTCACAACATTAAAAGTTCCTGCCCTCACTACCACACACCCAGCCTTTCACCTGTCCACCTGCCATGTGAGCATCAGACATCCTCCAGGGTATGTCTGTGAATGCAAAGGCTACTGCACTATCAAATGACATATATGTGTTACAGCAATATGAAGAAAGTGTCACTAATTGTGGCCCATAGCCCACCATGCATGTGCATTGTCCTACAGATGTTCTGCCTAACAGGTTGACATGACTGACTGAGCAGAAAGGCTGTCATTACAGTGTGCCATACTGACATAGAACAGAAATGTATTCCAGGTATTACCTGTGCATATGTATGTATGGGTAGGGGTACCTGGCTGCCTCATAACAACTGGCATGGGATGCAAAATGTCAGATGAATAAGCGGTACATGTTGTACATGTGTGTTACCTTAGTTTCTGTGCATCCAACAGAGTAACACCTCTACAGCTACTGGTGATGTCATTGCCCTGACACAGACATGGGTAGTATAATAAGCATGAGTATCACATTGAAATTGTATAGGTGGCCAAATGTGTTCTCAGCATGTGTCCATGCCTACTACAAACAGGTATATGACCACCCACATAGCTGTATGGCCTCAGCAATACCTTACTTGTAAAACCCGTCGCCACCAAAGTAGAGAAAACCCCTTTGCTGTACAACAGCAATGCACAAAGCACATAATGTGATGCTATATTTGTTCTACAGGGCAAAGTAGAAGCAGTCACCAACTGGGTTGCATGTCAGCCTTTGTCTGAATGAGTATAATAGGTCACAGGTGGATTACTGTAAGGCTAACTATGAGTACAAATTGGAAACGTCTACTAAGGGCAATCACAAGGCCATCTTCACATATGTCTGCAGTCTCAGAAGGACCAACCCAGTCCACCCTGTATTGGTAGTCAATCACAGCACATACACACACACCATAGCTACAGACAACCTGCTGCAGACAGGTTTAGGGCAAACATCACCACCCTGGATCACCATCAGTATAAGTGGATATACACAGTATGTTCACCCCTCCCCTCATCATCATGGATCAGGTGCAAACTGCCTAATCAAAGTTGAAAAAAGCAAGTCCTTTTGGGGCCTTATAACATTCCTGTCTGCATCCTACATGAACCCAGGTATATGCTTCCAGCTCGATTACACACTGTATGCAAGCAAAGCCTGAACACCATTGACATCCCATCTGCAAGGAACACAGCAAATGTCATCCCTCTACACAAACGTGAATGATGAATAGTGGTTTATGCAATGTACTGGCCCTAATTGGGGGAAACATGACATATCAGGACCAGGAGTACAATGCATTTTCATACAGTGCTGCCAGGTACAGGGATATGATGTGTTAGTAAGTGAAGGATAGTGATAGTCCATATGCTTGTGCTAGCTCTGTAAAGAACTCTGGGCAATGTCTGAGGTACTGTGATGTGCTTCCCTGTGCATGTCCTCTAGGTTCCATGCAGTGGCAAATGCCTTACACCAATGTGGAGACAGCAGCCATCACAGAAGCTGTAAACTTAAACTATGGCATCCTTTCTTGCCATAGCCAGTAAAACCTGCAGGAGTGGACTGCCCTGTCGGATGAGATTGTCCACGGAGTGAACTTGCTGGGCCACCATGAATGCACATATGATCAGGTCAGGCATAGAGCAACTGACCTGATACATTGTGCCCCACAAAGGGCTGCTGCTGTAGTGAGGGACTGTACTGCAACTGGTGGGGAGCCAGTCGCACAGGCACCACTTATGGTGACAGAGGAGCTCCTCGCCAACCTTGGGTTAGCCCCCATACAAACTCAGACATGAGAAACAGCAGTTGTGCAGGTGGGTGGCACCCAGGCAACAGGCGAGGAGCATCCAGGTAAGGCCAAATTGCATATCAATGCAATGACGTAGCATTTAAACTGTCTTCTACTAAGTTTCTAGATGCATGTGTGAGTGCAAAACAGATTAGTGGGTGGGGTGTAGTAATGCACACAAGTGCACATCTATGGTGAAGGACAGCAAATTGTGCAATATCGTAGTGTGTACTTCACCTGTGCAGAAATGTAGCGTTCATCTTGTAACAATGCCTAATGTGAATCTGATGACAATACCTCTCTCTCACACCTACATAGGTCCCTCTGGTCTACACATTGGACAGCAGCCTTAACCCAGTATGTATAGGGTTTCCCTGTTGTGGCTCACCAATGCCTCAGGCATGCTAAAGTTATTGCATGTGATCATGCACACAACTGTTACACTCTGCCATTTGACAATATCTGTATGTTCACCTGTGGTGGTGTTTACTGCATTGCATCATGGTGGTCATGACAGGGGCCTGCTTGCAGGAGATGTCACATATCTGTAGCATACCTCACAACCTCTCATTGCAGGACACTTGTACAAAGACTGACAAAATGGTGGGACAAAGGCCCAAAAACTAGGGTCATATTGTAGAAATTAGTGGTATACAGTGCATATAAATAGTGTACATACCTGTTAGAATGCCAGGTATGTGTGATATACAAAAATTAGGGGACAACAGAGAAGTTCATAATACTGCCAACCTTTCATGTGATCTATAACCTATACAATTCAATTGTAAAGCAAAGAAATCTGCTGGGGAACAATACTGACACATAACAATAGTACAACAACCTAGATGCATATGTGTGTTCAGGCTGAAGCTAGTACTGTGCTAAGGCAGCTTTTGATATAACTACAGCAGTGCATCTTATTGGGTACACAACAGCCATCAATTACGGAGACTCTTTGATTACCAGCAACTAATGGTCAGTTGTCCAACCAGGATTATCCTAACATATACCCAATTGCCTGCTACAGCAACAGCCATGGTTTACATAGAGCTGACAAAGCTGCTAAGCAACCACATGTTTGAGATGTATCTGTCTGGAGTGGGATACCCAAACAATTCCACAGCATTGCACATACCATGGAACACAGTGCAGACAGTCATCAGAAGGTGGTGAAAATATGGGGCTACAGTGACATTGTAAAGGAGTGGACATCCCCACCAAAGTCTATGAGAATATAAGACCAAAACTGGCCGGGGATGCTGCCAGGAGTCCTACAACAACAGTGAAGGAGTAGCAGGAATCTCCAGCAAGTACTGGGTGTGTACTACATGTCACAACAACCTTCCATGGTCTCCATATGTTCTGCCTATAGGGTAGGGTTGGAAGATGGCAGATGTTCCTCACACCAAACAATATCCAGGCCTGGTGAAAGTCTGAAAACAATACATCAGATCTCCAAAAAGCAAGTGGGAAAATGTGTTATGGTAATATGGGACCGTTGTTGTACTCATTGGCCACAATCCTGACAGGTGTGTTTGGCACAATATCACCCCTGGACATCACCACAACAAGACCACCCCCATGGTGAAGCAGGGGATGGCAGTGTCTTGCTTTGGGGTTGCTGTTCACAATCCGGAACTGGGGCTGTAGCCAAGTTAGAGGAATTATGAACAGTGCCAAACACTGGTCCCTTGTGGCTCCAAAATGTTTTGGTGTCTGCCACATAACTGTGGATGGTGAGGAATTCCATGTTTCCACACAACAATGGCCCAAATCATACATCCATATCAACAAAAGGAAGGCTTCACCAGAACAGATGCAGCGTTCTGCACTGGCCGAGTCAGAGCCCACACCTACGTCCAATAGGATATATGCAGGGTGACCTGAAGAGGGCAGTACACAGGGGATGCCCTTGCAATCTGACATAGTTGGAGATGTTTTGCAAGGGAGAGCATGCAAACATTGGCAAGTCAAGATGTGCCATGCTGAAAGACACCTTCCCAAGAGGACTGCATGCTGTGATTAAATCAAAAGTTGCTTTAACAGAGTATTACTTTAAGGGTGTGCATACTCATGCAACAAGCCTATTGTACTTATTTTGGTTACCAGATGTTACCTGTAACTGATGTGTATGTTCTTCATTTGGATTGCACAGTTCATATGTCATATGAAATGATGTCAATGTTATGACCTGATTTATGAGGTCTCATGTGATATATCCCAAAAACCTGGCATGTTAACAGGTGTGTGTACACTTACTATATCCACTGTAAGCTTGGGAAATTGTTTGAGTAACCCGCTTTGTTTTAAAATACATGTACTGCAGGTTATGCAGTCTGAATCTCCAATTAGGACATTACTTAGTGGCACCAATCCAGGGGCCAACCCAGTAATGTATCAGACAAAGGCAGGAGTTAAGGGGAACAGACAAAATATATGAGCCACACATGTAGACATTCAGAAAAACCCTGTACAGTTGAAGGGTATGTTCTGTAGGAGTTACCACCGTGTTATACAGGTGAACAGCTATAATTTACATGGGTGCAGTGTGTGCTAGGTGAAAGCAATCACCTACTAACACCACACATGTATCACAGAGGTGTATATTAGTAGTAAAGTAAATGGAAACAGCCACACTGCATGATGCTGATGGTCCATCCAGAGTGTGTATATTATTGTCTGTGTGTCGTGAATGCCCCCAGTCAGCTAATGTGAGGTCCGTGTAATGCTTTTGAGGTACCTCACGTGTGTGTGTGTGTGTGTGTGTGTGTGTGTGTGTGTGTGTGTGTGTGTGTGTGTGTGTGTGTGTGTGAGTGTGTGTGTGTGTTTTTGTGTGTGTGTGTGTGTGTGTGTGTGTGTGTGTGTGTGTGTGTGTGTGTACCAGCAAACCTTATAGTGCCAGTAGTGATTTAAATTTGTTATTTTTCCCTCACAAGTGGACATGGTGGCTGCGGTGCCTCCTGCTCTGATATTGATGTCAGTGTCTCTACAGAATCTGGCTATGATGATACTGATATTGAGGCAAAGGTGGGGTTGTCAGGGGCTGATACTCTGATATTGTTTGGCATCCCACTATTGTCAACCCCATCCCCACACAAAGTCACAATGCCCATGCATACCCCATCACCAGTGGCCACAGATAATGGACAATTGGTGGGTGGTGGCATGGAACAGGCTACTGTGGTGACTATGGCAAGTGAGGGTGCAGGCACTAGCCATAGCCAGAGTGCTGGTGAGGTCCCACACAGGCGATGAGCATGGGTGCTTGGAGGATGATTGCAGCCCATCATGCCCCTGTTGCAAATGCCATGGCAGCAGTCACCAGTCACATGTTTCAAGTTGTTATGGGGGCACAGGCATGTAATGAACATAATACCAGACATATGCACAGGGTCATGGATGAGCACATCCCTGGTGTCTGTGGCAATATGAACTCACTACAGCCATCTGTGAGCATACTGGGGTCATAGATAGATGGTGGGGGAGTCCTTGGCATGCCTTGACTGTGGAATATCTGTGCCTGAGCATTTGGCAGACACTGGACAGCAGCCAGTGGCTATAGGGTAGCACCACAATCAGCTGAGGGTCTATGTGGCCATGCACCATCACATGCTGGCAGTACCACCAGCACTACTGAAGTGGATGTGCTGTCCACACCATGATGCAGCATGCCATGGGCATGTGATCCTGGCTGGTCCCAACAGAGACACAGATACTGCACGCAGCAGTTACCAGTGGGGAGTAGTATTGCATCTGGACTCGGCCCTGGTGGTGCCTGTGATACCCTCAGCAGGCCCAGTTCCTGTGTCCATGGTCAGAGACGGTGAACTGTACACCCTGTCATGTATGGCCCACAGCTGTCCAAAATACCCCTGTGTAGGATGCCCACATGGTGTGACTGTGTACATACAAACACATACACATCACCATCAGAAAAGTCACCTACACACACACACACACACACACACACACACACACACACACACACACACACACACACACACACACACACACACACACACCACCACCCCTGCACTACTCTTTAATGAACACCCCCCAAGCACACACACATGATGTCAACCATGTGGCCCAGCCTAGGCTTCTGGCAAACTCACACAACACCCTGTGCATATGACGATAACTGTACCCCATCCATGCCATCCATACCATCGATGCAGGGGCATGCTTACAAGGGTCTGATGCACAGGGTGACTTTAGTAGAATGTAGCTATTTAATGCTGTGTAAGGTGCTGTCATCTGGCATTTGTAATGGGTACACATCAGAGTGAGTGTCTACCGTTTCAGCCATGATGCATTATTGGTGTTAGTAACACTAAGAAAATGTGTTCTCATGCACTGTATTCTGTTTGTGTTCCAGGTGTCTGTGTGTCAGCAGGATGTGGCCCTGCAGACATCAACAAGAAGGGGTATGGCAGTGTAGTAACACATCGAGCACATCATTGTTGGGGTATAGCTGTATCTGCACACATTTCCCAGGTCTGTGTAACAGTTCTTGCATGTGCCTCACAGCTTATAGGTCTCAGGGGACGTAGCTCAGTCTATCGTGGCTGAAATCAGCTCTAGTATAGTGGACGATGATAAGTGTGGTGGGTGGAACATGCCTCAGATTGCTAATACCCTCAACCCCAGAGGATATTGTGTTGACCAAACACACAGAGAATACTGTTCACACACACACACACACACACACACACACACACACACACACACACACACACACACACACACACACACATACGCACACACACAAACTTGCCCTGACTGAGATTAGAACCCCTACCTATGTATTGCTACTACAGTGTTATGCATTTATCACATGCACCACAAAGCTTATAGGGTGAGGGTTGTCCAAAGGTAATTCTAAGGTGAGGAACATCACCAGCCCTTGTAAAGTATGGCAATGGGTGATGTACTGGGAGAGAAAGGCCACAAAATGCTTTAAACTACACATATGCACACACATTTGCTAGAACTGGGATTAAAACTCCTACCTAACTAGTTAGTTGTACTATAGTATTACACAGTTATCACACGCACCACAGAGCTTATAGGGCTGAGGCCTGATGAAAGGGACTTCTAAGGTGACTGATATTTGCAGGACTGCTAAAGTAGCGAAAGGGGAAGTTTACTGTGTTTGAATGGACCCAAAAGCTTTAACTTGCCAGTACTGAGATTAAAACTCCTACCTAATTAATTATTGTGCTATAGTGTTACATAGTTATTGCACGAACCACAGAGCTTAGAATGCTGAGGTTTGACGAAAGGGACTTCTGTGGTGACAGACATCTTCAGGAATGCTAAAGCAGGGCAATGGGAAGTGCACTGGGTGGGGAAGGCCTGTTCATTCCTAGATCCTACTGACATTTCTGTAAGTGTATGCATGCCCAGTGTGACCTTCTATAGTACATGTGGGACTCAATTCCAGGGATTGTTGTACTTCAGTCCAGTTTGTTTTGTGCTACAGCCATTCCTCTCAACCTGTTGGTGCAGGATATCTGGAGATAGCCTATCAAAATGGGGAGACAATGGGCCATATGATGATTGTGAATATTTCTCTCGGAAATGAATGGATTGCTAGGGTTGCAGGGCTTGTTTTAGCAGACATTTGACATATATGCCATTTGACACTGTCATGCAATTTTTCAGTACCTCATGACATACCTCCTTAGATCATCACAGTGATTTACCAGAAGAATACTGGATGGATGATGTACACACCAGGATTATTTGCCAAATGCTATGCATTATTGCATAATCCAGCCTGTTGAGGTGTGCCTACAAGCAACTGACTGCTGGTGCTGTGGAAACGGTCCAGCACTTTGGTGATATATTACAATGGTGGAATCTCTGTGCATTTCTGTTCTGGCCTGGTCTGATTTCCAGTCAGACAGGATCAGGGTAACAGGGAAACTCCGGATAGATTTGTAGGGGATAAGATATGTGGGGGGGTGTCCTGGGTCAGCTATGTTTGCCTATAGCTACTAGTACTTTGCATAGGGGTCTTCTCAAAGGTTGACTGCACTTGGAGGGTCTTGAGTGTGTCAGACTGTTTGACCAGCCTGGAGGTATGTGTTTGTCCCACATATATGTATGGCCCACCTCATTTTGCTTGGTTGGCCACATTTTGGGGTCAAGATGTTGCATAGGATGAGTGATCAGGGAATGGTGTGTTACTCCCCATGGCTGTGGACCAGGGTTCTGTGGATGCAGACATGTCACCATCTTCCAAGGTTAGGACTGCCTGCAATGAGTGCATTCCCATGTTTAAACTCCTAGCCCTGCCTGTCGACTGCACAGAGTATTACAGAATGTCCACATCCATGACTCATACATCTTGCTGGTTACCCAAACAAGTGTGGTTTTCAAGGTAAAGTGTTTTGCAAGTCACTCGGGGTTGAAGTCAGATATCACTGATGGTTGAAATTGCAGTTTCAGACTTCGTACCCATCAGATATTCCCTGCTACTACAATCCTTCCATCAACTTTATAACATTATTAGAGCAGTATTTCAAAGTTGTCCTTCTCTTTGGACCTTTTTCACCCAATTATTCATGGCTTTGTCAAGATTTCTGGCTCTCTGACACTGGCAGGTTTTCTCCTAGCAGTTAGCAGCATGGCCTTTCTTTGCATTTTGTAGACCAAATTATTTTGGTATTATGGACCCCATGAAACTCCCTAACAGGGCACTGTGGGTGAGGCATGGGCATTTTCTACAGGCCTGTAGGCCAGGTGTGACAGATGCAGGTCAGCTATAGCAAGGCAGTGCATTCTGATGACCATATGTTCCCAGGCTACAGGCAGAGGACGACCCTGGGATGGTACCAGTAAGTTGACTGTGGGTGTTACTGACAATTGCTTTCTGTTTGTGTTGAGCCATAACTGTAGTTGATGGCTAGATGCTGCTTAAGGCTAGGTACATGTTACTGCATTTCTATGGGACTATGGGGGTGGTGACACATCTGTACACAATACACATTTGCAGAGACTGTGCTGATATTTGCTTAACATTTTGGACACACTTAGCATAGTGGTGTGCCCTATGTTTGATACTACAGGCATAACAGTATCTATCACTGGTCGGATTGTTCTGGCATAAACATTTGTAGTTTCAGACTTCTTACCTTTCAAAGCCATACTGCCACTGCCAGACCTGCTGTGATATCACTGTGTAAAAGTCTGTAGGTGGGGATTTCATAGATGTCACCATGTGGGGGCCTTTGCCAGATGTTTCTGTATGGATTTCTACAGCTGATCTGCTGGGTGAAGCTGGGGCTGGGTATGAGACCCCCACTTTGACATCCATGCACGTTACCTATGACCCCCCCAATTATTTGTCTCACCACATATTCTGCAGTGGTATTTGTCAACTAAGGTGGTACTGCATGGTGTGGGTAGGCCAGTATTGGGAATACACTTCCTTTTGAACCATTGAACTGTCAGTTGTCTGCTGCTATCACAGTAAGCTACCCCATTCCCTTGCATGGTTGATTCAATACCATAGATATGCTATCAGAACATTCCACTCCATTCATTTATTTTGTAAAGGAGACTGATTTACCTTGTGCCTGAGGCTGTTGTGAGGTTGGTGCTTGAGGGCTGACTATGCTGGATGCATGCAATACACTGCCTATACGTGGTAAGGTATAAGTGGTGTGATGTTTGGCATCCATTTTACTGTGTGTGTGAGTCAGAGAGAGAGAGATCAGTCCCTCAAGCTCTACTGTGTCAGTGTATGTGCTATGCATTACCTGTTTGCCAAGGACAGGGCATACCGGGCACACCTCCATCTGCCTATAGGGGGAGGCTCAGGATGTTCCTCTTCTGAGTCTCTCTGTGCCTGTGGAGACATTGGCAATGGTGGGGGGCTGTGTGGCCCTTCCCATTTGGTTCCTTCTGCAGCTTTTTCCGCAGGATCATATTGTGTAGTATGGCACATACTATGAACATGTGTGCATATGTGGCTGGAGAGTACTGCAAGGCTCCACCAGATATGTCAAGGCAGTGGAATCGTGACTTGAGCATCCCAAACACATGGTTTATAATGATCCTGATTTGTGTGTGTGCTTCATTATGGTGTCCTTGTGTGTGTGTGTGTGTGTGTGTGTGAGTGTGCGTGTGTGTGTATGTGTGTGTGTTTGTGTACATTTCTGATGGGTGACATCATCCATGGCTCCAGTGCATAGCCAGCATCCCACACCAGATGCCTATATGGGATGTCCCCACTGGCAATTGCCTGGTACAGCTGTGACGAATGCCAGATGTGGGAGTCGTGATAGCTTCCACAGCTGCCAGTGCACACATTCATGATAATGTCCTGGGCATTGCACATGACCTGGCAGTTGATGGAGTGGAACCTCTTGTGGTTTAGGTAGACTCTACCCTGGTGGTGCTTTGATGTGGATGGGTGTGCAGTCTATGGCACCCAGTACCTTCGGGTATTCTGTTACATGGTGGAAGCGACTCATATTGCTGGTCCTCTCCTCACGGGTGTTGGGGAAGTAAATGTGCTAAGCGGCATGTGTTCGCATGGCATCCAGGAAGTGGTGGAGTATCCTGGACGCTGATGCCTGTGAGACCCCCATGATATCCCCATTTGGTCTTTGGAAAGTACTTGTAGCTAGTATTCTTAAGGTTACACATATCTTGGTATCCACTTGGATGGGTTCCCCTCTGTTGGTTCTGGGTCTGAGACAAGGCCGGCACAGCTCAACAGGTTGCTGAAGTATGTCCCTGTACACCCTGTAGTGCTCTACTATCTCCAGATCATGTAGCCCCCGGTAGATTACCCTAATTCTAAGCACTCTTCTCCTCCTCGGTCTGAGTTGGTTGCCAATATCCTCCTCACCACTCTCAGTCTCTAGCACATACTGATAGATCAGAGCAACAGCAGCCCATAGCATATTTTGTTAGTTTAGTCAGTTTAAATTCCCCCAAATGTGTATGCCAGTGATGTAGAGTTTGTGGGAAAAACCAGGATGAAAGGTTTTAGCATAGTTTATAGTGGTGTGCTGGGCTGCTGCCTGTGTAGTAGGCTGATTCTGATACATTCCACCTGCCAGCTGTGGTAGTTCTCCCTGATTGCCTTCCTTCTGTTGTTTCCCCTTCCCATTTCCTCCCCATTTAAGCTCTGATGCGCTATGCATACCCAGTGCTCAGTTTTTTGTTTTTTTTTTAGGCCAGGTGCACACCACACACACCTGGTTAGCTAAAGTAAACAGTTTTAAGCAGAACTCGCCCTCCCTGGATGCGAACATGCTCTGCATTTCATGGACTAAGACAATACAGCCTCAGACACACACCCTTCCTTAGCTTTGTTTAGCTAAGGGCAAACACGGGCCACTGAGCTCCAATGTGCTTACAGCAAGCATGACACACCCCCTTTTCATGTTAGCTATTCCTCCTGTCTACACAGAGGTGTTAGAGCACCTACACAGTTAGGTGCAGTCTGAGACTTAGAAAAAATTTGTGACTCAGTATAAATCCCCCCATTTGCATACACCACTGCCTTGCTCCATAGTTACCACACTTAGACTGGGCCTTTCCCCTTAGCAACCACTATTTATTTATTTATTTATTTTACATTTTTGACCGGGAATGTCCGACTTAGCCGAAGCCCTTTTTCAGCAGAGGCCCTGGGAGAAAAGCTCCAGTAAATACTTATAACATTCCCTGTTATTGTTTTCATTCTGCATGCCATTGACTATAATGACAAAGTGCAGATTTCTGTAAAAATTTATCCCCCCCCCCTTTTTTTTTTTTTTTTTTTATATTTTCGGCATGATCCTGTTTGTGCTCCACTGCCCTATGCTTAAACGGCTGAGACTGCCCAAAAAAAAAAAAAAACAGTTTTATTTTAAAAAATGGAAACTATGTATCATGCCAACGGCCCTATATTTAGCCATCGGCATGCCTACTAGATATAATACATGCTTTATTACGAGCTGCCATGCCTCCATTTTCTAATTTGCAGAAATGTGTTCAGCTAGTAAATGAACATATTTCTGCTTCTTACACTATTCCTGCACAGACACCTGCCTGCTGAATCATTAATTCACCGCAGAATCCTTTATAAATGCATTCTATGAACACCTTCAGGAATGCATGGATCATGCAATCCCAAATAAAACCAAGTCCCAATCCTCCAAAGGCAGACGTCCTGTCTGGTGGACCCCAGCCATAAACAAACTATACAACAGAAGGAGGAAGCTACTACATGATAGAGCAAAATCCCAAAAAGGGAAGGCATCTCTGATCAGTATTAGCAAAAAACTATGGGCACTCATAAAATCGTCTAAGGCCAGCTTTGAGAGAAAAATTGCACAGGACACTAAGGATAATCACAAGGCTTTCTTTAGTTATGTTAGGAACCTGGGTGGGAATTCCCAGATATGCTCAAAATTAGTCCAAAATGACAAAAAAATACACCAAACCCATAGACATTGCCAACATCCTAGCTGACAGATTCAGTGCAAACACCCCCCCCGCCCCACCAAAAGGGCAAATATCTATCCCAGCAGAGTGCTGCCCCCCTGACATCTCAGATGCTCAGGTAAGAGCTGCCCTCTCGAAAGCAAAAAACACAGCATCAATGGGACCAGATGGTGTCCTGGCTGCGTCCTACATGAACTCCAAGAAGAGCTAAACCCAAACATAAAACTACTGCTCAATCTCAGCCTTACTACAGGATATGTACCCAAAGAGTGGCATACAGCAACAGTGGTTCCTTTCCACAAAGGTGGTGCCTCAACGGATCCTGGAAACTATCACTCCATAAGCCTGACTAGCTTGGTCTGCAAAGCTATGGAAAGGATCATCATGGACCTCATAAATAAAGATATTGGGGACCTATACACACTGGATCCTACCCAGTTTGGCTTTGTTAAGGGCAGACCCTGCCTCTTAAACCTGGTTGATTTCTTTGAAACAGTCACTAAGGCCATTGATGAGGGGAAGGTGGTCCACACAGCCTACCTGGACCTCGCAAAAGCCTTGATACAATACCCACTCGGGCATTATAGATAAGCTCACCAGCTTAAATATAAACCCCTATGTCACTAGATGGGTTGCAAACTGGCTCAAGGACAGAACCCACATGGTTAGAATTGCTGGAGCCATGTCAGACACCAAACCAGTTACAAGTGGCATCCCACAAGGCTCAGTCCTGGGACCTCTCTTGTTCGGTATATATTTCTCGGAGGTACAGGCCAACACGGAAGGACTGTGGCTGACCAAGTTTGCAGATGACTGCAAACTGGGAGCCATAATTGACACTCCAGCCGACACAAGCATCCTCCAAAAGGGCCTCATAGAAACAGACAACTGGTGCCAGAGCCATGGCCTCAAGCTAAACGCCAAAAGTGTATAGTCATCCCTTTGGCAAAACAAAGTGCCCACAAATTACCACATAGGTGGTAATCCATTAAGTACAGAAGAAGTAATTAGGGACCTGGGGACCCAAGTTGATAGCAATCTCTCATTTGACAACCACGTGGCCACAGTGGTTAGAAAAACATTTTATATAGCCCACCTAATCATGAAGGGATTCACATCTAGATCAGGGGAGGTCATCGTGCCTCTTTACTCATCCCTCATCAGGCCCATAATTGAGTACAATGCCTTTTGGGATGTACCTTACCAGACACCTGCAGCAACTGGAAAGACCCCAAAAGTACCTCACCAAGAGGATCAAAGGGCTCAAACAGATGCCATATGCTGCCCGGTTAAAGAAACTCCAGCTCTACTCAGTGGCATACCGCCTGCTCAGAGGCGATCTGTGCCTGACGTATAAAGCCATGTCCAACCCGGAATTAATGGACATGCTGCACCTCAGAAAATCCAAATCCCATCGAGCTATGCGCTTGAGAGACTTGAACCTCAGCACTGAAATAAATAGGACATGCTGGAGGGACAGCTTCATAACCCAGAGGCTCCCTTCACTCTGGAATAAAATCCCAGTCCAGGTTAGGCAGAGTCCCTCATTGACTCTCTTCAAGAGGAATCTTGATGAGTGGATGAGAGATCATAGGTTTACCCCAGGTATCACTTCTGTGTCACTGTTAGACAGAGGCACAGTATACTACCTCGAAAAAGGGCATAGCAAAATTATTTTAAAATGGGTGGCGAAAGCCAAACACACTCTGGCTAGGCTTACAAATGCCCTAGGGCAGATAGCCTAGTATGAACCTATGAACCTATGAACCTATTTGCATGGTTTTCACCAGCAAATGAGGTAATTAGCATTAGACAGTGGTGTCCATTCAGGAATAGTGCTGCCAAGCTCATGCACGTGAGATCAGTTGTTTGATGAATCGCTCGGCGGCCGTATTCCATGCAGCAGCTGCTGCACTATTCCTACACTCCGGGTAGGGTTTAAAGAATCCCAGGGATTGTGTCTTCTCAAACTGAGGAAATCATACATTAAATCTTGTTGGCATTGACTGTGCTGAATCCTGTGAATAAGCAGCTATACACTTTGGAACAATTCAACACTTGTAATTCAGTTGCAGTCTACAGAGGAGGTAAATACTCTCTGCCATTTTTACTGCAGAGCCTGTCCAACACTACATGGTCAGAGTGACTGGAACATATCAAACCAGTTGCACAGCATTTGAGTGGAATACTCATCACATTGAGAAAATTGGGGTCTCTCAATCTGCCATCACGTCAGGACTGAAGTCTGTTCAGATGTATATGTCAAAATCTGAATGTATTCTGATGTTTGCAGTATGGATTAAACTTCTCAGATGTATTCATCAGACATATTTGGTAAGTAATTGATGCTGAGAGGGACAGCACTAAAACTCTCATTGCAGATTTTAAACTGCTTCACAATCACTGGAATGAAATTCACAGTGAATCAAAACTGGTGGCGCAGAACAACAGTACTCCATCGCAGTTCTGCAGCAGTTGCAGCTTGCCAGCTGATGCTGAAACTGAGCAAAACTGCAGGTTGAACATTCCAGGTCATAACTGACTCCATTGTCATGTGTCTTTGGCACCCTGTCGAGTCTTTGTGGCAAATTTGTTTACTCTTACCTACTTTGGAAGTTCAGTGCAATGACTGATGATGAAGCACATGCTGCCGCTGAGCAGTTTTCTCAAAAGTATAGTAGAGAAGTTTCAATAGAGCTCAGCAAGATACTTGCATTCGTGAAACAATCTTATTCAACCAATGACAAGGAAAAATGCAAGACAAAGGAAAAGCTTCAGGAGATGTTTGAACTTGGACTGGCAAGCATGTTTCCAAACATCACTATTACACTGTGCATATTTTTAACAGTGCCATGACTTTAGCTGAAAGCATCTTTGGTGTAATGAAACACATTAAAAATGATTACAGATCAGTAATGGGGCAAGAACATTTAAATAGATTGGTGATGCTTAGCACTAAATGTGGCCTTGCATACAAACTGGATTTCACTTCATTAGTCAGTGCATTTGCACAGGAAAAAAGGCTAGGAAAGCTTTGTTGAAATAAACAGATAATAGGATAAAATGTTAAATTGCACAATAATAAGTGACTGCTTCATTTGAAAGTATAGTGCTTATTTATATTCCATTATTATGTCACAGAATAGTTCTCAACTGTCCAGATTTTTACACAAATGTCCAGATTTTTGCCTCATATTTTTACTCTGTTCCTCATACAATTTGTGCTTACCTAGAAATCATTGGGATGATCTGAGGACTGAAGTCACTAAATAATGACATACATTTGAGTCTCAAACTTCAAATCCTTCAGAAAATGTATGCTAAAACAAACCATGTTACTCTAGCAACATTTAAATTATGTCCCCATTTTTGGGCCTTTGTCCCCCCATTTTTTCGGGCTTTGTCTAGAATTTTTGCACTAAGAGATTAAGAGGAATGCATCGCGGATATGTATATATGGATTCACTTTAGAAGCTTGAAATCCTGAAATATCGAATCTCAGAATTTCGAGCCCATAAAGTGGAAACCTGAAAAGCACAAAAACCCAGAAATGCGAAATTCAAAATCTCGTATATCGAAGATGTTGAACTAGCATTTCTGGTATACAAATACATACACCTTTCTCCCCACACACAAACACACACACAGTGCTACATAAAAGAGGGGGGGGGCAAGACCGCCTGCACCCCCCAAACCACCCCTACTTAAATATACTAACTCCAAGGTTGCACTACATACACAAGCACACAAAAACACCACCACACAAGCTATATAGTCCCCTCACACACACAAATCACAGTAACAAAACACACTAACACACACTACAGCCCCTACCCACAACCCTTAAAACATAAACACTTACCTGTATCCATAACCACAGCGCAACACCAGAAGTGCTAATTCAACATCTCCGATATGCAAGATTATTAATTTCACACTTCTGGGTTTTCATGCTTTTCAGGTTTCCACTTTATGGGCTCGAAATTCTGAAATTCGATATTTCAGGATTTTGAGCTTCTAAAGGGAACCTATATATATATATATATATATATATATATATATATATATATATATATATATGTAAAATCAGTTTCGCTTACAGTTTCTAGTATTTCAAGCCCATAATACTGTTGTTATTTTGTTATTTTAGGCTATAAATGCTATAAACCATGGCATAACTATTATTTTTCATGTTATGTTGTCTGAGAAGAACAGTACTCTCCAGAGTAAATTAAGTGGATGATTTCATTCTCTTTATAGACTGGGCCTTCTCCAAACTCTTAAGGTCCCTGTCCCTGGATATGTAAATAGCTGTAAAATGCCCCCTGCTGATCAGACATTTGTCAATCTCATTTTTATTTCTCCCATGCCTCACATTTTTATAACGTGTTTTTTTTTTTAATTTTTTTTGGTCCCCTTGGACTTCATTGTTACTGCCACTTCCCAGTATCCAAAGTCTGCACTTGATCTATCAGTTGCTCTCCAACCCATCAGACTTACTCTGCTCTTGCTTGAGCCAGCTGTGGGCCCAGTGGGTGTCCTGGGTGCTCAGCTCATTGATGGTTCCATCACCACACCCGAGAGTTAACTTATCCACTAATCGAACCCGGGTCAACTGGGCTGTAGTCAGATCTTCTACACCACCAGAGCAGCTAACATTTTCATAACATGTTATAACAGCTTCCAGAGGTGCACATCTCTTAAGTACCGAAACCTGTCCACTACTGTCTCCAACTGAACATCCTCTATGCTCTATACACTCTGCAAGTCCACTTGTGCAGCAGCTGCAACAGCATTGTTAATGGAACCTATGTTTTATGCAAACAAAACAATTCCCATTGAGTAAGCCCATTTGGGTCCAACATAATTTTGTTTTGCTGTTCAATGCTGCTCTTTTTTCATGTGTATGAACTGATGTGGTCTGCCTTCATGAAAACAGTTCTTAATTTTGGAGCTTGTGCTGAAATCTTGTAAGAAACAATCACTGTGTAGTTTCTCTGAGAAATGCCTAATATCTCTTCAGATTTATAGCTCCGATGTCTCCAGATGATGCAGTCAGAAAAGTTTCAGGAAAATCTAAGTTCACTGCCTGGGATACCAAGTTGTTTGTTTTCATTTGGCTAAGAAACGAAGTGCACTCTGTCATGGAGTTAATATTTTCAATTGGGTCAAAAAACATAGCTGTTGATAGAAGCAATTACAGTTAATTCCAAACCACTGTTCATAGGTTCATAGAAGGTTACTAAGCTAAAGGCCTTAGAGTCTTTACAAGCCCAACCATGTTAATCCCAAGTACCCCTATTTGTCATTTTTAGGTAGTTTTCAGAATGAATTTATGAAAACAGTGGGTCTATTATCAACACTGGCTACCCCTATCCATGAGGGACATGGATGGCAATCCAGGGGTGATTTTCCTGTCTACCATTCCATTATCTATGGTGTGTTAGAATAGGTTCAATGAGGAGCTCTGTTTTATGTGAATAGGAAGTCTATTCCAGAGAAGCATCAATCTTTGGAAGACATATCTGTCTTTCCCGCATATTCTGTTAATGTCATAAGCTAGGTTGAGATCCCTACAGTGAGTGATTCTTGTGCAGCATTTTCATTAGGGCAGGGTTGGAGATTGACCTATAGGCCAGGCACAAGTCCCCTCTCAGCAGCTATAAGATACAGAGTAAAGTGACAGGGCTATCAGCCTGTCTGTGTAGGTCAAGGTTTGGAGTGCCTGTATTTTTTTAGTGAGAAACCTCTGAGGTCTCTCTAGTTGTGCAATTGTCTGGTGTGGTACATGCAAAAGGGTGCATTATATTGTAATAATGGTCTGATGAGAGTTGAGTACAGTGAAGTTATAACATCCCTTGCCCTGGATGCTATGCCCTTGCTTAACAGGTGTGCTACATAGAAGGCTTTCCTTACAACTGTGGAAACTTGATGCTCAAAGTTTAGATTGCTATCAACTTGTGTTCCCAAGTCACACACCACAGGGTTGGAACTCGGGGGGGGGGGGGGGGGTGGTTGTCAATATTGTAATTTGTAGGGAATTCTGTCTTGCCAAAGGGAACAATAATGCATTTTTTGCATTTAGCTTCAGACAATGGCTATGGTGCCAGTCATTTGTTTGTGTTAACCCTTCTTGTAATATGTTGGCATTGTTGGGAGACTTAGTGATTGCTCCCAGTTTGCAATCATCAGCGAACTTGGTGAGCCGAAGACCATCAACTTTGGCCTGGACTTCTGAGAAATAGATGCCAATCAGTAAGGGGCCCCGGCACAGACTCCTATGGTGATGGGTCTACTGCTGGAAGTAGATACACTGATTTTGACAGAGTGCATTCTGTCAGTAAGCCAACTGGCTACCCATCTAGTAATGTAAGGGTTAATCCCTATCTGGGAGAGTTTATCAATGATGCCAGAGTGGGGAATTTTGTCAAAAGCCTTTTCAAGGCTGAGATAGGCAGTGTGCACTGTCGTACCTTGGTCCATGTCTTTGGTGACTTTCTCAAAGAAATCCACCAGGTTTAATAAGCATGATCTACCCTTAATGAAGCCAAACTGGGTTGGGTCCAACAGTTGGAAGTCTCCTATACCATTGCTGATGCGGACCATAATAATTCTTTCCACGGCCTTGCAGATGAGATTGGTTAAACTTATGGGTCTGTAGTTCCCAGGGTCAGTTGATGATCCACCTTTGTGCAGGTGGTTTACTTTTGCTGTTCTCCATTCTGCAGGAACATAGCCAGTTCTCAAACTATGATTAAAGAGAATGCCAAAAGGGTCCACTAGATCTTGTTTTAGATTGTTTAGTAAACAACTTGAGATATTATCTTGTCCCAATGAGGCCTTGATTTTGGCCTTGGTGAGCACAGAGATGACTTGTTCTTTAGAGATACTAGGCAGCGATCTGGTGTCAAGTATGTTTTGGGATATGTTAGATGGGGATAGGGAGGTGAAGTTTGCACTGAGTCTGTTATCTAGCAGAATGTTGATATCTTCTGGTGTAGTATGAGTGATCCCATTTTCAACCAATTCAGCACATAGCTGGGCATTCCCTTTTAGACTTCAGACATTGTTAAAGAATGCCTCTTGATTATTATTGGCTAAGGATGAGGGTTTTGTTTCATAATTTGCTCTAGAAGACTTTATAAGATTTCTGATTTTCCTGTGTAGGCTTAGGAGGGAACTCTTCCTCTGCAGAGTGATATCCCTCTTGATTTTGGACAACAGATTCTTCCTCTTGTTATATAATCTGTTATACTTGAAGTCCACCACGGTGGCTTGTTTTTATGGGAAGACCTGGTTTTGATCCGGTCAGGTAGAACAAAGTTTATGCAGACATTTAAATATTTGTACAAGGCATTTGCGTACACTTCTAGATAGTGACCATTTATGTCTGCAATTGTGGATGGTATGAAGCTTTTTATACCATTGCTTCATAGGCTGTAGTTAGACATGGTAAAGTTTTTTTTTTAATTTTTGTTCCTGTGATGGTGCCAGTTCCAGTAGATACTTCAAGCGAGACTGATATGTGGTCTGACCTAACAAGTGAGGGCATCACACATGGAGAAGTACAGTGACCCCACCCCATGTTGCTGAGTACTATGTCCAGAACATTAGACTCCCTAGTGGGGGTACAGATTATCTGTTCTAGAGCATTTGTGTTAGCAAAGTCCAAGAACCTCTGGGCATGTGTGTTTTTGCTTGTATATGTCCCCCAGTTTATGGAAGGATAGTTGAAATCTCCCATGACAAAGGTGTTTAGCTGTATAGCGAGGGATTCCAGTAAATCAAGGTAGGTGGTATGCTTATCCTGGTTCACTGTGGAGGATCTATTGCTAGCAATGATGTGTTATGCTACTTTCCCATTTCTTGTTAAGTAAGTGATGTATAATAATATTAATCAGGTAACAACTGTTGGAAGAAAAAATATGAAGAAATGTTTTGTTTTTTTCTCATGCCTGTAACTAATAAAATGCAATAGATATACATAAAAGCCAACTAAATCTGCATTTAGTCACATAATAAATTATGCAACTGATTCATAAAGTGCCCATCAAAACACACAAATATAAAAACTCACACTGTTGAATTGATCTGTCACTGATCCATTCATGTGTGGTGTGTGTGTGTGTGTGTGTGTGTGTGTGTGTGTGTGTGTGTGTGTGTGTGTGTGTGTGTGTGAGAGAGAGAGAGAGAGAGTGTGTGTGGGGGGACCCCTGCTATTTTTTTTTTTTTTACAAATAAAAAGTACAACAAGGGTAAGGGGTTGAGAGGGTTAGCACCCCCCACCATGTGAATGGACCTGCAAAATATAACTGCACTATATACAGCACACTTTGTCATTCAGTTAACCATTTATCAATGTTGTTATAGCTAAATGTTATATTTTTAAGTATTTTTAGACAATAGATGTAAAAAAAGAAATGCATAATTTAATCCAGTAGGCTGCACCAAAAATATATGTACATAAAAACTGTAGCATGGATCCATGTATGGGGGGGGGTATCATCCTCTTCAAGCACCTTGTATCTATTTTAAATTAAAAGTGAACTAATAATTTTGTTGTGGAAGTTTGCTGCGCATCTAACTTATGTTGATGGGTGAATGAACAGTGCACAGTAAACCAATCTTTAATTAGTTAGTTCACTATTTCTGATTAATTTATTCATTGATAAACCCAGCTGCTTCTGTATTTGTCCCTGAAACTGTAAATATACTTATTTTTTTTTATAACACAGCATAGTGCATAAGTACTGCAAGTATAACATCTTACACTAGATGATGTCAGTCAAGCAGTACAATGATGTGGACCAAGGTGAATCATTGCAAACCCTGTAAAAGCCTTCGTAAATGTGAGCACTGATAGCGAAGCTGACAGGTGCAGAAGACTGTTATATAAGCATAAGCTTCTTAAAAGATTACAACAGAATCTCTTTTTGGAAAGAGGAGTTGTCAGACACTTTACAGATGGCTTGTTATAGATCCACACAAAAGCCTGGGAACTTGAAGTATGTCTGAAGCGGAGTAGTTAGCGACTGCACAACCAAAAGATTTGGAGGCAGACGAGATAAGGAAGGCTGTCATATTTCATTTCCTTCTAGAACAGACAGTTTTATTGATTTTGGAAGCTTTTCTTTCCTTTCTTTCTTTTTTGAAAAATTAAGCAAGTTAAAATGCACTGGTATCAAAAAGTAGAAAGACAAGCTGTGCATGGTTTATATTAGAAGTGACACCAGTGATGTACGAAATTATTATAAAACAGCATATATGAAAAGCATGTTGTTTCTGTGTTTTTATAGGTTTTCTAGTAGCTTATAAAAAGAAAACCAGGAATTAGCTCTCCAATATCCTGCAAATGAAAGCAGACTGGAAGTTAAGCTTCACTTCTAGGTGCATTGCAGAAATATATTCTTAACTAGCTGTATTGGAAATTTTAATAGCGATTGAATGGTTTGGTGGTCAGCAAAAATTATATAACTTTATGATATCTCTTTTTCCTCATGTACTACAGTTTCTTGTAAATGCAAAGTAAAAAGAGCAAGTGTGGTAGCAGTCAATATATATACCTGTCAGTCTTAAATAACGTGCTGCTTCTGGAGAGGAAATGAAATATCAAAGATTATTATACAATGAGTTCTCACTAAGATTCAGAAACATTAACAATGATTGGTTAGAGTAATCAATGTGCATTTCCTACATTAGTCACACAAAGGAATTTGGAAGGTTCACTGAAATATACATTGCTGTGGATATCAAATGTTGAAAATCATGGTTGCCATTTCATCAATGCTGCTATGTAAGAAATAAAATAGTTTAAAATGATAATCCACTCATGGTTACTAACCAACATCTATAAAATTACTTTTAGAAGTTATTCTATATAAAAACAATCATAATGCACAAAAATCAGAAATGTTTCGAAAGACAAAATCTGGAGATGTGTTTATCAGTAGAAGGCCAAACATCCTCATATACATAAATATATTTTCATACGGTAATCTTCTAATGCGTCACAATATTCTCTAAATATAAACAGAAAGACAATAAAAATTAAAAATACAACAAATTAGCAATGTCACTGTATTATGTTCTATAAACTTACTTAATCAGACACATAAATACTTACTAAGCGTCACAAACAGATGTGCTGCAAGATGTTAGGCATGTAGTGGTAAATGCTAATTAAGGGACAAAAAGCTTCCAGTCATATGCAGGCCTCTGTGATAAACATTTATTTATGACCTTTCAAAAGACTGCAATCAATACTAGAACATGGAATAATAAAGTTATTAATAAAATGACAACGTTAAGATACTTGGGTTTATGTAATTTAGCTGTACCCACAACTCACCATGATTAATTCCTAAGACAGTAGTGAGTTACATGTTGAAAAAGTGGATAAAGACTGGGGGACCTAATAAAAATGACTCGGCAGTGCTAGTAGCACATATCTGATTTTGGGAGAATCATCTGCAGATGTAATAGATGTAGCCTTTAGCTTCTAATGTGTCCTGTTCTTTTTGTTCTCCACAGACATCAGGTCTCATCACTGCCGCTGCTGCTGCTTCCTTCTTTAATAAACATCTTTTTTTGCCTCCACAATGTACAAACCATCCACTGTTGAAAATGACTAGCTCAGAAAAGGCAAAAAAAAAATACAGTATTCAGCAGCTGTGTGACTATAGAAGTTATTGTCATTTCACAGAAAAACTCCATCAAAACAAAATGAATCACCAGATCTCACTTTGAATTTTGGTTCATGGTTTGTGGTCAAGATGGACCAACCCATTTGGCAAATAATAAATAAATGCATACATACATACATGCATGAATACTGTCCTAAATGCTATATGACAAGACAGCATGCCATTTGTTTGCATGACAAACTCAGCAACCAGCACCATATTTCTCAAGTCACTGACTTTAATGTATATGCACGCATACACAAACACAAGCACACGCACACACACACACACACACACACACACACACACACACACACACACACACACACACACACACACACACACACACACACAAACTTACTATGTCAGTTACTCAGTATAATTAATTGCACTGGTGGTTGACTGGGTTAAATGTGAAAATTCAATGTCAAAATGAATTGCTGGAGGTGTGCTTTTTGCTTATTTTCCCCCTTTTCCTCACCATTGTACAACCATGCATTGATATTTATAATTAGAAGGGTGTATGATGATTGTCCCTTGCATTGAGCTATGCAACGGGGCTTGCATTTCTGCAAGAAAATTATTTCTGTGCTAGTATAAGGTTTTACGGCTCACCATTTGAGGTGTTTCATTTCTGATAAACAGTAAATTGAAAAAAAAATAAGTGATGGGTCATAGATGAACTCAATTACTGTCATTTACATGCACAGTTACACAGACACACATATCGCTGCCTTACAGCAAGAGGTTTTCCAGTTTGATTCTTGGCTGGGGTGCCTTCTGTGCGGAGTCTGCATGTCCTCCGTGTGGTCGCGTGGGTTTCCTCCGGGTGCTCCGGTTTCCTCCCACATCCCAAAGACATGTTGTAGGTGGATTGGACACTCTAAATTGGCCCTAGGTGTGTGTGTGTGCATGTGTCTGTGCCTTCTGTGGAAGGTTGGGTGCCAGGCTGCTGACTCAACACCGTAAAACTCCACTGCCAATCATGAGCAGACAGGTGATCCTTTGTGGCAACCCATAACCGGGAAAAGCCAAAAGAACAAGAAGATATATATCTATATATATATATATATATATATATATATATATATATATATATATATATATATATATAGATATATATATATCTGCTGTAAGCAATTGACCATTGTGTTCTTATTTTGTTGGAACATGAGGGGAAACTGGATACAGAGAACCAGTGCAACTGGAGATAAACTAAGCAGACATGTGCAAAATGTTTAGCTCGCGAGAGAGTACAACCAGTAGTCGGAAATGAACACCAGATCTTCAACTTATGAGTCAAACATCTCATTACTAAGTCAAAATGTAGGACACTCTTGGGTACTAAAAGTCATATACTGGTCCACCAAATATTCCATCTTCCCCATAGGGAAGTACTTCAGAAATTAATGGGTACATTAATGCATCATGTCCTACAAGATGACGTGGCTCAGTCAACTACAGCTTAGAAATGCACACAAAACACTATGCACCTATTTTAGATGAGAATTTTGGAAACAGTTATTTGGATATGCTGAAAGGTATTAACCTACATCGAACAAACCTAAGAGATATGAGTTCTGTACAAAATGAATGGCCTTGCTATATCTAGGATATGACCATGATTAGTTTATACTGATATTAAAACCATAAACTGTGTTTAATGTGCCATTGCAGGACAGTTCCCATGGAAGTGTGCCACTGCAGAAGAGTTACCATGGAAATTTTGTTACATGGTGGTTTGGTGGTCCACCATCATGAGATTATGGTATAAGCAGCCAGAATATGTAACATATAGAGTGCAGCTATGTGAAATCAGACAGCTTTTATGCATATTGGGCCTAGATCAAGCAGCAGTTACAATCAGAAAAAAATACCAGTTAAGAGATCTGCTAAGTTAAGTGGTAGGGAGGTAGTGAAAAAACTGAGCCATCTGGACACCTGTGTGTGTTGATTGAAGATGACACTCTGGTCAAGATTATGTTGGGAAGATGCAGAGACAGGGGCACAGAACCTATGATGGCAAATCATTATACAGCCTATTATTTGTTAGTAATTTCACTACAAAAAGGAAACGAAAACATTCTATACATTATTATCTATTGTAGCAGCTCACACTGGTGAGCCATGGCATCTTCCAGATGTAGGAGTTAAACCCAGATTAGAGTGAAACTAAATTAGTAGATCACCATAATGAGGATGTGATACACCATGAGCAGAAGACATAAGTTATGTTGTGTTGTACAGTCAGGTACAGCTAAGACAACAAATTATTAGCAGGGGAATATGGACGCTGCTTTCTCATGTCTATGGAAAATACTGATGAAGCATACATGCTTTATCGGGAAATTTATAAATTTTCATTATTTATGTAATGCACAAATCATGAAACAACCTATCTGTAATGGATGCACCATGAAACGTCAAATATAAAGACAAAATCTTGTAGGTTAATGAGTCTCGACAGCAGGTAAGTCTTGAGCAAAATAGTTTTGTAGTGTCTATTGTGCACATCTTATTGCAAAAAATCAAGACATTATATCACACATACAGCTAATCATCTTGTGAAGAGTATCACCCAGGCTGGAAAAGGACTGGACCTCACCTGCCAGACAGGTAGTAGGGAATAGGTAATCAAGTATATTGTGGAGAATTTTTTTTTCCATGTTTCTCAGAAAGTTTATTCCCCTCCCTCAAATCCTTTGAGCACTTCCAGTACAACCTAATCCAGAATGGCCACTTAGAGTCAGGTAGTAATGACCAGAACATGCAAGTAAAGTCACATTTCAGGCTACTTTATGTTGTTCATTGTGATGGTGGCATGCATGACATGGTGTGCTGAAAGATGTGATATCAGCTGCAGTACAGCTGGGTGAGCTGTCAACATGGTACCATGGAGGACAGTAAACAAATATAGTAGGGCATATAGAAGGTGGAAAGAATAAAGAGAAAGAGATAGGAAGAAGGATAGATAGAGTAAGAGAAAGATAGGCAAGAGGAGGACTGTGTGAGAAATGTCATACTTTTGTAAGTATCTGTTGTTTATGTATAGCCAGGGAATTGTTATGGCTAGGCTTGTTTAGGCCCTAGGTCTGATAGCCTAGTATCAACCTATGAACCTATGAACCTATAAACATACACACACACACACACACACACACACACACACACACACACACACACACACACACAATTTACTTTATATTTTAAAATCCAGAAGTCATCATCATCAGCCCCCTTTTTTCACATTATTTACATGGGGTCAGGTTGTTGTGTTAATTGTCACCATCTCTCTCAATTCAATGCCACACTCCTACCTTCTTCGACATCCATGCCTGACTATTGCAGAACTTCTCTCGTGCAATGCATCCACTTTTTTGCTGAATGTCTTTGTTTCCTCTTACCTTCTTCCTGTCTGTCCCAAATCTTTACCAGATCATCTTCTGCTTTTTTGCATGTGTCTGACCCACTGTAATCTGTTATCTTTGATCTTTTCTGCAATTGGAGCTATGTTGGCTTCTTTGCTTTGCAACCTAATATAGATTCTTTGTGCCACTTACTGAGTCACTTTCTAGAGGCTGGTAGAGTGCATTTGATGCTTTATTCTTTGGTACTGTAACTCCTTTCTTAGCTTCTTAGTTAGCTAACAAGTATTCTTTCCTAGCCTGGTTGGTCAATCTTTTTTATCTGCCACCTTTTTCTGCACTCTTTTTTTTATTTTTATGACTTCCTGTACTTCTGCATTCCACCATCAGCTTTCCTTATGTACCTTATTTCCATACTTGGCTCACCACAAATCATTTCTGTAGTCCTCACACATGCTGTATTGAGGTGCTGGCATTCTTCTTCAACTCCACTATTTCCTCCTGTTCCTCTTAGGGTGCTAAAACCCGAGCAATTTCTTGAACTATTGTACTTTCTCTCCAAACAACTTCCAGGTCTTCAGCCTGGTCTCTGTTGACCTTGGAGCCTTCTATGACCACTGCTTGCAGCTGATTGTTTATGCTGTGGGCAGACTGTTTCACTGTAGTTGGCAATCATTGATTCTACCCCAGTGCCCTTTCCATACTAGGATGAAGTTTAACTGAATTGCATGTTGGACACACTTGTATGTGATCTTGTGACCGTCTCTCTCTTTCTGAACCATGTGGGCTACTATCAAGCCATTTGCCAGATATCCCTCACTGCCTTCTGAAGCCTCTCTCTTACCACAATTCCCACACCATTTCTAGCCTGTCCTCCTCCTGAGTAGTAGACTCTGTATCCCAAGCCAAGTGGCTTCATTGCATTCCCCATCAATATTGTCTCTATCATCATGTTAGACACTTCCAAGCTGTCAGTGAACCTTGAGTGTAGCAATTTTTCAGTTCATGTTTGGCAGAGCTATCCTAACCCAGGCTGGGCAACTAAACACTGGCCAGTAGCTTATTGACCCAGGGCTGCTGGGCTTTATGGTGGGCACACTGGCCAATAGGGGCACATACACTCCTCCCACCATTAGCATGAGTCCCTGGTGTAGGTCAGGTCCTCAATCCACTTATCATGCCCCTCTTACAACGAGAATGGTCCTTTGTCACACATTTTGGGCAACAGCATTGTTACTAGAGTGGCAATTTTCCACCAAAGGGCTTTTGGCTTAGTCTTCTTACCAAGTGGTTTATCCCGGGCCTGGATTGGTGTGGACATATCTTTATTCTAGCTGTTCTTTAGCACTGTAATTTCCTATATTTGTTTGAGAGTGTACCACTGTGTATGTATGAATTAGAGCAATAAGAAAGCAAGTTACGTTCCTTATCTATCATTTCCATTGTTATTTACTTATCTTTTTGGGGGGAAAAATGTCCCTGCATTTCAGTAGGCATTCACTACATCACCTATTTTGTGCACTACATAAATTCAAAATGCATATGCAAATCAGCACAACAGTTTTATTTATTTACTTGTTCATTCGTTCATTTATTCATTCATGCAAGATCAAGGGGAGCGTCATTCAGAAATGTAAATATATGCCTAAATGTTTTTCTTCATCATATGTATGTATGTAGGTATGTATGTATGCGTGCTTTATAAAGTACTGATTGAGGCACTGAGATAAAAATATTCTAAGAAAGGGCCATGCTATACATAACACCATGGAAAATAATCTGTGACTCATATTGCTACAGCAATACACTCCAACCTGCAAAACATCTGTTCAAATGTTTCACACGAGTATGTTAAATGTTGTGGCAGCTGATGATCAAAGAGTTATTGTGTGAGTTTTGCCTGGTTATTACCCTTTATAGCCTGCCCAACATTTTTTCTCCTACATAATTAATTTTCATCTGTCTCTAGCAATATGACAAGGCTATGCGATATATTTTTGATAAGAAGAACTTTGAGATAATGTAAGACAAACAGTTAACTTGTCATGATGTATATATTAAGATGCATTTGGCTGAGTGCAGAACATTCACTAATTCTTTTTTCAGCTACCAGTATAAATGACTATAAAGTTTCTAAAAGTAATCCATGTGTGGGGTAACAAGGAGTCTTAACATCTCAGTGTCACTACAGTATACAGTCAGCAATGGATAGCCTAATTTAACCTAAGAGGATCCACATCAATTTCCATTAGCAAATGTCTTGCAACAGCAATGTAAGAGCTGGATGCAGCTATATGTCTAATGTTCCAGCTTTGAAACATGTTTTTTTCATATTCATTCATTTATAGAAAATGGCATTAGATCATACTAGAACTTTAAAGGTCCCAAGGAAAAATATGGTTGCAATTTCTGGTGACCAAATGGATCAGCAAAAGTAACAACACTTGTCAAAACTCATTAAACTAATACAAGGGTAATCACCTGCATAAATCTCATGAGTGGAACAACCAGGCAGCAATGACTTAAGACTAAAACTTTATAAAAAGCTTTATGGAAAATCATCATATGAAACTGTTCATAAAATACCATCTAGTCCCATGTGTTATAGAATGGGAAATGCTATGCCTAAATGACATCTGCTAGCTGGTGATGATATGGTTAATAATTTAGTTAAATGTTACCCAAATGTCATGCATTGTAATACACTTAATCTGAAAATCTATAGACATCACATTCAAGAAAAGACAGCTGCTATTGTGCTCCCATATCAGTTTATGTTAATAAGAGCACACTGAAATGTCATCTTTGCATGTAGCATTCATTTATTAAGGACAGCAATACTTTTCTGCATCCAAATACTAGCTGTGTACATAAAGTGGATAAATCCCTTATATGTAGCCTTCAGAATTAAGTGCACATAGCAGCATACTGTCACATTAAGAAACCCGCTGTGCTAGGCACAATTTCTCATTTTTTAAGAAATCAGATATGTCAGCAGACAAATGCTATTCAGAGCTTAAATTAACAAATGCTGTCAGAAAGCACGCAGAAGAAGACAGACATGAATGTATTGGTAGACTGAAGGATTTAAGTAATATTAAAATTAACAATCTCAGAGGGAGAACTAGAAAATTAAATTCTGCTAGGACAAAGGGTTAGATGCACATAGATCTATTTGAAGTAAAGGTGAAACACTACTAATAAAAATATATTTTTATATAAAAGTCTTTTATATAAAAGTCATAGCACATTGCGTGTGACAGTGCATATGTATTAGATGTATTACATGTATTGGAATGCCCTTTTGCATCTTTAAGTATGATGTTATTTGGTGTATCTGTACTCAAGTAGTTGTATCTATTTATTTATTTATTGGCTGTGATTGGGCATTGTACTAGCTGGATGTGATAAAAATCTTGAAATTCAGTAATTTTTAATTCTAATTTGTTATAATTATTTAAACTGCAGATGTTGTTTTATTTGTGAAGGTTGTATAATTATTGCCCTTGAAATGTTTTGCAATAAATGGGAGGTTTTCTTCCTGGCCTCCACTGAAAATGGGATTATATCCAGTCAGAATTTGCCGGTAATCAAATGTCAATAAATAATGACAATTGCATATTTCATAATGCAGTTTTTCTTTAGTTATTTTCACAAACAGAGGAAAAAAGTTGTTAAGAAATAGCTAAGTTTATGGTTAATAGCCTTATATAGAAAGTCTCATATTAAATTCATAAAAAGGAAAGTGCTAGATTTAAGCATTCATTATTCAAATTAGTTGTAATTGCACTTAAAAATATTCCTTCAAACAGGACCCATAAACATGGCACATACTGCACAAGACTAGTTTGTTGAAATAAGGCTTTTAAATGGTTAAACAGCATGTTGGGATTAGAGAGCTAGAACTCCACTGTACACTAAATGTGTTATTGATTTATGAGCTATGTGCAAAAGGACAATAGCACATGTACAACAGTGCATATATAATTTGGAGACGCACAGTCTAAACAACAAACATGGCAATCAAAGCTGCCTTACAATGTTGAAGAAAATGACTCATTATTAGTCAAAAGCCATTCCCAGACCTTAGTAGAGCAGGCACCGAAAGCAATAATGCAAGAAAAACATGCAAATACAAACTCAGCTTTTCCACAAAAATTACTGGCACACAAAAATACAAGAGTAGTATATAATAGATTCATAGGAGTCGAACACTTGATGATTGGTCACAATAACATATTCAAGAAAGACAGCTGCAATCCTCTGAAAAGTAAGACTTTATTTATAAGAATTTACACTACAATTGCTCATTACTAGATAAAAATGAACATGCTGATCAGACAGTCCATTCATCATGCCTGTTGTAAACTGAGCATATAACATTAGAAAAAAATCTGTCCGCTGAACTACCATTGAGCAGCTAAACTTTCTATTTGTATATGCTGAGGGAAGGAGCAAAATAAGAAAAAAGTCAGGTACATTATGGAGAACTACAGAATCAGAAACATGCCTAATTTTTGTTGTATTTCTGTACTATCCATCACAAAATTCTCTCTCTCTTCTCCATTGCTTCTCCTGCACTGCACTGATGTACTGTGCAGGTGTGGGAATGTAAGTCCCATATGCATGTGCAGTACATCAGTAAATAAGGAAGAACATGGGGGAACACTACAGCATTATTATGGAAAGACATTCATTGTATAATAGCAATAATCTATTCCTGCATGTAGGTATATCAGGATTTACCAACTCTTGGCTTTGTTTGATCACTCAGACTTCACCCTGCTGATCAAGCCATGCCAACAGTGGGTTGGATTAAATAAGCAAGATGATCTTGATATTAAATGGGGCTCATTTAAGTGTCAGACCTGTAATTATTGTAAGTACTGTAAACCATAAGTTAACCAGAACTCAAGCAACCAGAACTCTCAAGCAACCCGCAAAAAATATTGAAGAAATACAGTACAATTTTCATGCATTGCACTTTCTGCCCCTTTAGAGTTTTAGAGTTTTAAAGAGGAAGATAGGGATAAATTCCCTTTATCCCTAACCTGAGAACATGTCAAACCAAACAAATAGTATAGGGTACAGTATTAGTCAGGCCTACTTTTAATTGTAACTCTCAAGCAACCAGAAACTGCAGTTATCTGGCATCAACCAATCCCCATGGGTGCTTGTTAACTGAGAGTTTACTATACATTTTGGAAAGTAACTGTGTCCAGATTAAAGACATCTTATTTCAACCTAAATTTTGATGTAATTGTAAAACAAAATAGATAATTTATATTGCTGTATGCCAAAATTACCAAGGCTCTTACATTGGGAAGATACTCATATGTTTCAAGGATAGAATATATGAATGTATTTATCATATTACTAGATCTAAGACTAACAATGTGTAGCAAAGCACATTGGTGAATTTTCAGACCATAAGTTTTTATTTGTTGGCATTGAAAAAAACAGTCATGAATTTTTTAGAGGGGGTGTCTTTGTTTTATGGTTAAAATACCAGGAGCTATGGTGGTATTAGTAAAAACTAATGTAATGCACGCTATCAGTTTTAATGGAATGTTGTCTATTAACCACTTCTTAAAACTTAAATCTATAGGATTTTTCTAAATTGTGAGTATGAAATTTTTATGAGTACATGAGGTCACATTTTATGACTGGTATTTTGTTATCCTGTTTAATGTCTATGAAGATATTTTTAATGATTTTTATGTGTATTCTGGTGGCTTGATTGATTCTATGACTACAGGATAATAACCTAACTTTGGTTAGAATGAGTCACTTGTTGATGCAAATATCTCCCTCTTCTCTCTTCAGCTGCGATTACCTAGGCGTGCCACTAGGTGGTAGTGCAAACCCTTCCTTTCCAAACCATACCCTCATTTGCTATAGGTTTGAGTTAGGCTTTCTCCACTCTACTTTGTGTTTACCTCCACATTTTAGCTCACTCTTTGCATTGGTTACAGTCCACACTTACCCCAAATATGATTGTATCCCAGCTTTCCCTTACCTGTGCTGACTTGTTTACTTACTTGCATCCAATTCCACTGATTGTTCCTAGTAGGCTACCTCCTCTCTTGGCTCTCCTCTCTTGGCTCTTCTCACTCCATTCGCCCTACGGGCTCACTCCGCTCCCCTACCCTGCCCCCATTTCCCACCCGCCCCAGCACCTCTACACTTATATCTTTAGACCACATCCCCTCCATCATTGTCCAGTAAACTACCATCTCATCAAAACACCCTTTATCGAATTACACTCTCACTTCATCAACACTCCCACCCTCTTACACCCACCCCCTTGCTCCCACCAGTCTCCTCCCTCATTGATATACCTAACTTGATCCTCAACCAAATAAACACCACATTCATCCACATCTTATCTGTATTTCCATCATGCTATCAAAACCTATATCCTTCTTACCTCACATGCTACTTCTTCTTAACCTATCCTACATCTAGTATCTTTCACAGCCCCTTATCCCTCACCACTCCCCATCTTATCACATTACAAGCATAGTTCCCATACTACACTCACATTCACACATTCTAATATCCCCCAATCTATACCCAATCAATAAATATCTACTCTTTCCCTACAAACTCATTAATCCATATAAGTACTCTACCCCATCCCTAACCAGCCACACCCTTAGAAACCTATTACCACTCAACTCCAATAATAAGCAATTCAAGTACCTCTCCATTTTTCAACTCCTAATCACTATCCTTCTATCCGGTGATATACATCCAAATCCTGGCCCCCATACCCACTACTTTACTTCTAAATCCACCCTTTTCACCTCTCTAAATGCCCAAAGCATAGAAAACAAAATGCCCAACCTCCATGTTTGGCTTCTCCATAACAAACCAGATATCTTGTCTATTTCTGAAACTTGGTTAACACCTCATATGAAGGACTCAGTAATAGTACCACCCAACTATTCCATTATCAGAAAAGACAGAACCCACAAAAAGGGTGGAGGAGTAGCTCTACATTATTCATCCTCCCTATCTGTTACCCCCTACACTAAACCTATCCCCCAATTCACCAATGCTGAACTAATTCTGGCCCTACTTCAAGTAAATAGACACAAGCATATATGGATAGCCTCACTATACATTCCCCCAGGAGACAATATCTCAGTACTCGAAGATATCCTATCTTGACTTTCCACTAATATTAGTAATGAAACGATAATACTGGTTGACATGAATATTAACTAGTCCTCGGTCCAGTCCCTCTCTAACTCCCTAAATATCAACCTGTATAATTTCTCACAGCTTATCAACTCTATAACCAGACCCTCTAAAGATTACTCCAGTGGTAGTATCCTAGACTGGATCTTAGTCTCTCACCCCCATTATTTCTCTAACAGTGGCACACTCCCTGACTCACTCGGTGATCACATTTCCACTTTTGCTTGGCACCTTACTTCTCCCCCACAGTTATCTCATAACTATATCTCTAGTCACAACCAAAACAATTTCAACCTCACTACCTTTTCTAACTCTCTAAAATCAATAAACTGGAGCCCTCTAAGATCTCTACCCCTAGAAAAATTCTGTCACCTACTTCAACTCAACTTTCCTAAACCTTTTAGACAGCTATGCCCCCCCCTAAAAACCAAAAGAATAAAAAACAAAAACAGCCCCCTTAGCTAACCAAAAATACACTGGCTGCCATGCGGCTTACTGATAAAGCCTGGTCACGCTACCAGAAAAATAAAACTCCCTCCACTCTCTGTGAGTATAAATCACTTCACAATAAAGTTAAAAAGCTTGTTACAACAAACCGTAAAACTTATTTCATCTCACTACAAAATAATCATAAAATAAATCCACAGAAATTCTTGAATGGTATCTCCACTCTCCTTAACCCTGGCAAAAAAGAAAACCCCTGTCCAGATCCCGATGCTCTAGACATAGATCTAGCCACACAATTTAACTCTTTTTTCATCAACTCAATTTCTAAACTAACCTCATCCTTCTGTACCAATTCTACACCCCCTACCTCTACCTCCCCTTCCCTGCTTTCAGTCTCACCATTACTCCCAAATACCACCACCTCTCAACCCCCTCCTTTCTCCATAAAACCCATAGCCATATCTTCCATAAAAAACTCCTTCAAAAACTAAAACCATGCTCTAATGCCCCAGATAACATACCCTCACTTGTTCACAAATTGTTAACAAAGCCTGTGACTCTGGCTGCATAGTATCCACCCTCCTACTCAACCTCTCTAAGGCCTTCGATACAATATCTCACAACCTTCTCCAAGCTAAACTCTCTAAACTAAACCTATCCCTGTCCACCCTCAAATGGTTTGATAGTTATCTCTCAAATAGACATCAGGCAGTCATATAGAAAACAGCCACCTCCTCCTTCCTCGACACCCCCACAGGAGTCCCCCAGGGTTCCATATTGGGTCCCCTCCTCTTCAATATATTTATAAACAATTTCCATCGCTCGATCCCTAATGCAAAACTTATCCAATATGCCCATGATTCAACCATTATCTGTTCTGCCACCTCCATCCCTACACTAATAAAGCTCACACAAGAAGCTTTCTCTATGACTGAACACTGGATGTTAGATAATCACCTAGCACTCAATGCCTCAAAAACCAAACTAATGTCATTTACACCTACAAAAACAACCATCACTGACAAGAATTCATTTTCCTTCAAAAACCATAACAATACATCTCTAGAATTAGTATCTGAGGCTAAATTACTAGGTGTTCTCATTGATGACCAACTCAAATTCACCTCTCAACTACAAATAAATATAAAAGAAAACCTCCAAAAACTTGGCATGTTCTACTGCAACAGTCACCACCTTACTGCTTCTATTAAGTTTATTCTCTCAACCACATATCTTATCCCTACGCTTCTCTGTGGTACTACACTTCTTACAAACCTTCAATCCTCTCTTAAGACAAAACTCTCCTCTTGCTATTACAAAATCACAAAGTTTGCCCCAAGCCAAAAGTCCTCTACCCATCAAAGTCTAGCCCTTTGTCAATTAAATTGGTTAGAGCTGCCCAGTTATCTCTCCTTTATTCAACTCACTCATGCCCACAAACTCATCTTCTCCCCTCACTCTGTCCCTCCCTATCCTCTACCTTCAAAATGCACCTCCCTGAATGACTATTAAGATCTAACAATCAGAACCTTGTAGAGCTGCATAAACCTACCCGTCCCTCAGGCAGAAATATCCTGTCCTTCGCCCTCGCACGTCAATGGAACTCCCTACCTTCATCCATCAATACCACTACAAACCTCTCTTCCTTTAAAAACTCACTCCACTCATACCTAATTTCTCAGTGGGATTGCTCTTGCTCCCACCCATTTTATTCTTTCATCTTAGTCTTCTTCAACTCCATACATGGTTTTAGCAAGTTCCGATCCATGTGTAAATAACTACTCTTGATTTATAATGTTAATACTTTTTACCTCAGATATTGTCACTGTTAAATGAGATATTTCATCTGTAATTTATATAACCTAAACTTTCACTGTCATTTTTTTCTTTAGAAATTATATGTTTAAATGCAATTTTTACTAGTACTTTAGTACTTACTATGACAAAAAGAAAACATCTATTGTAACATTGTTTGTAATTTTGTCTGTAATTATTGTTTGTTTTTGGAGCTTTTCTCCCCAAGACTCCATTGAAAATGGGTTCTTCTAGACCCAATGGACTATCCTGGTTAACCAACTGCAAATAAATTAATAAATGAATGGTTTTTTGAATACTATGGTGTTATTCTGATGAAGTCTCATATTTATGTGAGATGAAAGGGCTAAATAAAGACAACATTGACCTATACCTGCATTGTGCTGCTCATTTTTTTATTTTTTAATCCTTCTACACCCACACAAAGTAATGGATTATTGTGTAAAGATCCTAAATCCAGAAGTGCTGAATTTAAAAGTATAATGGTTTTGTGGGAAGTGTAGTTCCCTCATCAGGGGTGCAGGAGGATTCCCCCAGACAAGAAATGCTTGAAATGCATAATCACAAGTTTTGCACGATAGCACCAACTTTTATTTTTTGCATTTACATGACTCGTATTGAAGAATGGTTACAAATATCAGTTGCCTTGTATTTGCTATGATTTTTAAGCCTCACAAAATTGAACAGAGGGTCACGTTAGAGAGTATAATTTGGTGTGGGTTATCCTGTTGATCTGAATGTAGATCTGCTAGTGTTTCCAAAAAGACAGTTCAAAAATACTTTCACCTAAATAATTAAGTTATTTTCTGCAGATCTGTTGAGAAGTTAAAACTGAGCATTATTTTTTGAAGTCTGGATGAGCACTTTCATCTGCTAAACAACTTCATCTGAAAGTAGGATTAAAATGCAGCTTGTAGCCATACTTAAGCATGACATGCTATAGTATCTTAAATGGAAATTACAGGATCTTTTGTTACAATACGTTTGGTCTGGACATTGAGGGATGCCCTAAGTCTTGGGATGTCAATCAAAAAGCTTGGTGCCTCATTCTTATTTAAGTATGGATAATAAATATGAAGTATTTGTCAATTAGAGGCCTAGATCAATCACCATATAGGCATGCATGGAGTGAAAGTCATTCTGTTTCAGATATTTGAGTGACCTACTCTAGGCACTGTGGGGGAGGTGTCTCAGGTCTGCCTCAAGAATACTCCATCAGTTTCTCAATACAATGCTTCAGCATGTGGGAGAGCATGTGCAGTTCCACATACTCCCAGTGAGAAAGCTAACACCATGTGTCATTTCTATAATATTGCTCTTTTCCCTTAGTTATTGTAGGTCATAGAATGCACACACACTAAAATGAAGTCCAAATCTGGTGAAATGGGAAAAGATATGTGAACTGCAAAGGGTGTCACTGCACCAACTGCCATGTGGTCTGTTTGCACTGGTTATCATCTACAACAAGTGTGAAGTCCATCTAGACATTTATCACAACTTTCACTCGTGACACACCTGTAACCTTTATCAGCATTATGTGAGGGGTGACTTACCACAAGGCCTTTTTTGTGATGGTGGGTACCCCAAATTCCTGGCTCAGGAATCCTATGAAGAATTTTGCAGAAATCAAACATATCATGGGGACAAAAATGCCCAATCACAAACAAGAAACATTACTGGATGTGTGTTTGGGCTTCTGGAGGCATGCCTTCACTCTCTGCATTCATCCAGTGATACCCCACAGACTGACACTGGCACATGCACAGGAATAGTTTCAGTGTGTGCAGTGCTACACAATAA
Source organism: Protopterus annectens (assembly GCF_019279795.1). Lineage (NCBI taxonomy): Eukaryota > Metazoa > Chordata > Ceratodontiformes > Protopteridae > Protopterus > Protopterus annectens. The sequence continues at coordinate 1,063,124,900 of NC_056731.1, read as the reverse complement.
GATCCTTAGGAGGGAGTTACTGCAGGGTGAGCACTTGTAGGGGCAGCAGTACCCAGTACAGCAGACAGTCTGTGGAAGAACCAGCAGTAGGGTGTAATCATCCAGACGGAGGCAAGTGCAGTATGCAGCGGCACTATAAAAGAGGCAGCAGATCGCATATAGCTTTAGACCATAATAGATAAGTGTAAAGTAGATATACTGTAACAAAAATGATGCAAGCAAAACCAACACTAGGCTGTGCTTAGCCATGCATCAGTTAGCCACTCTGTGCATGACACAGGCAACCCATGTTATGATATACAAAGGGCAGGATACAGTTATTATCATTTGCACAGTTGGAGAAGGATCATAGGAGGTTACTAGGCTTAATGCCCTAGTGCTTTTTTCAGTATAGCAGTTTGTTCCCCAAATTTCCCAATTAACAATGGCTACAGGATAGAATCACTTTAGTGTATGCCTTTCATTTAGGGCATCTACAAACCGATCCTGTCATAAGGCCACAGACAAAAAGCCAGTGGTAAATTTGCGATTTCCTATCACTGGTGCAAAGTGAGTTTGAAAGGAGTGCTGAAGTGGATGTTCTTCACTGGGGAGTGCATGCGTGCTGAGGAGTTTGACATTAAAACTTATTGTTATGTGTCCTATCAGTTTTCTAGGGGAGTGTAAAATGCTTTGAGAAGGCCCAGTTTCACTGGAAGTGTGTGATGCCTTGGGAGTTGTGCTACTTTGAGTGTGAGTCTGCTGCAAACACGTTCAATAGAAGTAAAAAGCAGACTTACTTGAAAAGATGGTGTTGTAAAATGTAGCACTTACCTTGTACAAGCAATGCTTCAAGATTGCTTGAGCAATTCTTCTGTGTCTCAGACATTTTAGTTTCTGAACTTGGCTACTCTACAACTTCTTCCATAGTATAATGAGTCTCTGTGCCTGCCGTTGTGCTTATATTGTGCAGATCCACCTGTTCAGACATGACGATTATGCTATATTATTGTTTCTAAATTGCACCCTTTGCATGATGAACACACCTACTAATCACAGTACTCAGGTCTCTTGATACTGTACACATAAATGGATCACTGTAGGCAGTACTGCTCATAAGTAATCCAGCCAGTACTTCTGGGGGGGAGCTGTAATTCCAAATCTAACCATTTGAAAAATGGAGTTTGTGTAATGCTGGACTTCTTAACAGCTTACAAGGGGATACAGGGCCGCCATGTTTCACCCCTTAAAGTGCCATTGTTAACTACATGAAGCAGTATCTATATTATCGGAGTCTGCCATGCATCATGCAAATAAAGTGTCCATTGATGCCAATCAGTGCATGGCAGATGGGATACACAAGACCTTCTTTGTTTGCCAATTTTCTGCCATTTTTTCTCTGAGATTCTTCAAAGTGAAATATAATGGCTGGAGAAGAGACAGTGCTCCTTATAGAGCACACAGGTGCTGTGTGAAGGAGTCAAAAATCTTTTTGTACCTCTTCCAAGTGGATTACAGGCAGATGTTATTGCAGGTGTGCTATCAAAGGCCTCAGCATAAGACCAAAGCCTGGATTAGTTTAGCCCATGCTGTCACTTGTGCTGCTGACATAGCATACACAGGAGGACAGTGCTGTCATTATTATAGTGACATGAGGGTCCACAATCCTTACATCCTGTACTGATGGGATAAGGAATGTAAACAAGGGTCACAGCCTACATGCTGTAAGTAACTTTTCTTAACTGCTCAAATACCACTGCATGCCATCCACAGATATTACACAGTGCTCTATTTCTCTCCAGAGTCCCTGAAGACATTGAAATGAAGCCTGTTCAGGAGAAGATCGGGGCATGTAAGCAGCACTAGGGTGAGTATACTTGCTTCAGAAAGTAGAGGATTTAATGTTAACAGTAGTAGAGTTTAATTTTCAAAATGCATGCCTTTCATAATCCAGTACCACTTCTGTAATAACTGCCATAGGTGAAACAGGAGGGAACTAACGCAACAGAGGAAGAATATCCTCCACAGCTTGAACAAGCAAATCAGATATCTTGTTAAGTCCTCTAAGGTTAGCTACAGGTCCAAATTAGCATCCCTAGCTAAAGACAATCATAAGGCATTCTTTAGCTACATATGAAACCTAAGAGGGAATGCCCAGCTGTGTGCCAAACTTATAGTGGATGCTACCATTCACACTGATCCTGAGGAAATTGCCAACCTGCTAGCCAACAAATATGACAATAACTTCACTCCCCCTTCCCCACCTGACATACACCAAAGTATTGCTCACACCAGTTCTTTACTGAGTATCTTCAAGGAACAGGTCAAAAAGCACTCTCAAAGGCCAAAAACACAAACTCTATGGGATCAAAAAAACAATCTAAAAACAAGACCTAGCAGAACCACTTGGCACTCTCTTTACCCATAGCCTGAGAACTGGCTTTGTCTCGGCAGAGTGGAAAACAGCAACAGTAATCCCCATACACAAAGGGGGCCCATCAACTGACCCTAGGACATATTCCCCCATTCAGGTATCATACAGAAACTCTCCCAGCTGGGGATTAACCCATACATTACTAAACTGGGCATTAATCCCTATGTCATTCAATGGGTAGCTAACTAGCTTACTGATAGAACCCACACTGTAAAAGTAGCCGACTCCAAATCCAGCTCTAGACAAATGACAAGTAGAGTACCTCAGGGTTCAGTCCTGGAACCGCTCTTGTTTGGCATCTACTTCTCTGAAGTACAGGCCAACACTAAGGGACTCTGGCTAACAAAGTTTGCAGATGACTGCAAACTGGGAGCCATTATTGAATCCCCAAATTATGTGGATACTCTACAAAAGGGCCTTACAGAAACAGATGTTTGGTGCCAGAGCCATGGGCTCAAGCTCAATGCCAAGAAATGCATAGTTATCCCCTTTGGGAAAAAAACATGTACCCATGAATTACCATATAGGTGGCAGTACACTAAACACCAAAAGTGTGATAAGAGACTTAGGGACACAGGTGGACAGTGGTCTCACCTTCAATCACCACATCGCCACAACAGCCAGGAAATCCTTCTATGTGGCACACCTTATCACTAAGGGCTTTTCATCCAGAAAGAAGGAGGTCATTGTCCCACTGTACTCATCCCTCATTAGACCCATTATAGAATACAACACCCCATTTGGTATGTACCTCTCAAGACATCTGCAACAACTGGAAAGGTCACAGAAACACCTCACTAAAAGAATCACAGGCCTAAAGCAGATGCCCTACACTGACCACCTTAAAAAAACTCCAGCTGTACTCTGTCGCATATCATCTACTCAGAGGTGATCTCTGCTTAACATACAAGGCCATGTCAAACCCAGAGCTGTTGGACATGCTACACTTAAAGAAATCACAATCCCTTAGAGTCACACGCTCCAGGGATCTAAACCTTGTCATTACAATAAACAAAACATACTGGAGGGATAGGTTCCTGACCTAGAGACTCCCCAGACTCTGGAATAGAATGTCCATACATGTCAAGCAGAGTGCCTCTTTGGCCCTCTTTAAAAGGAACGTTGACAATTGGATGGGAGAAAGGGAATTCACCCCGGGGATCACGTCAGTCACCCTGCTAGACAGGGGTCCAGGGAAGTAAATAGTGTGGGAAGAAATAGCCAGGGAATTGTTATGGCTAGGTTTGTATAGGCCCTAGGGCTGATAGCCTAGTACCAGCCTATGAACCTATGAGCTGTATATGGAGGGACTGAAAAGGTATATAGTAGGATTGTGGGAAGCTTAAGTAATGGCTTGACAAGGACATATTTTAGAGTTGAGCAGATGAAGTTTGAGTTTTTTCTTTAAAGTGGGATGGGTGAATGATGGAACAAATGTCTCCTGGGAGTTTGTGCCAGTCTTGGGCAATGGAGTCTTTATATAGAAGTTTGCCAGCTATTTTTTGGGGGTTGGTAGATTTGTAGTAGTTGCTTATTAGAGGTATGGAGAGTCTGCGGAAGAGTGTAGATAGAGATGAAGGAAGAGACAGCAGGACAGGATGAAGGTTTGTAAAGAATGAAGTGTAACACTTGAAGTAGTGACAGCAGTAGAAGATGGGGGAATTCTAACCAGTGGAGAGTATTTGGGCAAGGCAGTGATGTGTATTGTATGGAGAGTTTGTAATAAATCTAAAACCTCAACCAGAAGACCAGTTACCAGTGGTGTACTGCAAGAATCTGTGCTGGGCCCTCTACTGTTTGGAATCAATTTGTGTGAAGTCCAGGTGAAAGTAGATGGCCTGTGGCTTGCCAAGTTTGCAGATGACTATAAACTGGGTGCAATCATAGAATCCCCCAATGAAGTTAACATATTACAGAAAGGGCTGATGCAGACAAATGATGGTGCTAAACTCACAGACTATAACTTAATGCAACAAAAAATGCCTCATTATTCCCTTTCGCAAAGAAATAGCCCCTGTTAATTATAATATTGATAGCACCCCTCTAAGCTCCAACTCAGTGATACAAGACTTCGGAACACAGGTTGATAACAACTTAAACTTTGATCACCGTGTTTCTTTAGTGGTAAGAACAACATTCTACATTGTACATCTCATAAATAAGAGCATCACATCCAAGACCATGGAGGTTATAGCTCCACTGTAATTGACCCTTATCATACCACTAATTGAGTACAATGCTCCCTTCTGTATGTACCTCACCAGACACTGCGGCAAATGGTCAGACCACAGAGGTTTCTTACCAAGAGAATCCAGGGCCTCCAAAACATGACATGCATGGAAAGACCAAAAGCCCTGTCACTGTACTATATCATACAGGCCGCTGAGAGGGGACCTGTGCCTGGACTACAGAGCAGTTCAGACCCTGCCCTAATGGAATTGCTGCACAACTGTAAATAAAATGGGACAACAATAACTCATTCCAGGGATCTCAAAATAGTCTGTGACATTAACAGAACATGCTGGAGAGACAGATATATCTCCCAGTGATTGCCACTCCTCTGTAATAAACTCCCACTCCATGTGAAGCAGAACTCCTCAATGACCCTATTGAAGTGCAACCTTGAAAACTGGATCGGTGACTAAATTCATCCTGGGAGTGGCACCTATGCTCCTCATGGACAGGAGCAGTCAGTGTTGATCTTGGAATTGCTCTGCTCTGTTAACAATGGTCATCTAAATATGGTCAATAAGGGTACTTGGATTTTTACATGCTAGGCTTGTAAAAGCCCTAGTGCCATTAGCCTAGTAACCTCCTATGAACCTAAAGGTGTTGAATGTTATCAGTCTGTGTTTGTGCATGCATCACGCCATATAGTTGAACAAGTGGGGTAGGATGCTAAGGCTGTGCTTCTACAGTGTGAGGATGCCTGTCAGTTATATTTCCCTATTTGTGTTATCATAATATGTCTGTTGAGATTTCTGTCTCATTATATTAACTAAAATATTAGATATGTGAAATATGTATGAAAAGCATTTTTGAGTGGTGAGCATCTGTATACTTGTTTCCTTCTCTCATAACCTTTGAGTAAAAGATATGTCTGAGTCAAATTGTTTCCTTGCATATGCACATTTGTCTCAGAAATCTTTACTGCATATTGGAAGAAGACAGCCCCTGATAGTTTGTACAAACAGCTCATCATGTAAATAATTTGTCTTTTGAAATGCAAAAAATCTGTTGGTCCTTGTCCTCTCCTCACTGGTGTATGGCAGCAATGATGTTACCTTGGAAGATGTCTTTGTTGTTTATCTCTCTCTCTCTCTCTCTGTATAAATATATATATATATATATATATATATATATATATATATATATATATATATATATATATATATATGTATATATATATAGATATACATTACGGAACTTCGACTACCTATAAAAAAATTAAAACACAATGGACAAATAAAACTGTTGTGTGCCGGGGGCAAGCCCCCCTGCATCCCCCACATCCCCCGCTATTTAAATATACCAACTCCGACAGTGCACCACATTGAAGTGAATGGAAACCTCTGCTTATGGAGATTTCCATTCACATGCTCGAACATTTACAGATTCAAACATATGGTCTCGACTATATGTCGTTCGAAATTGTAAATGTTCCACTATGTGATAGGAACCCTATATATACATATATGCATGTATATTAGGTTAACTAATCATAAGACAAGTATGTATGAGCTGTACATTTTCATTGCATTTGTAGTTTTGTCTCCATAACTACCCTTTTTTCTCCTAGTCTTTCAGTTGCATACATTTATTTTGTTTATTACTTTGCTTTGCTCCATTAATTTTGCTGTTAACTGCAGCAGCATCATGACCTGCATCCACCCTTTTAACAAGACATGTCAGCCTTCCACAGGATGCAGCAGCAACATCACCATGACTAGAAGCACTCAGCGCATTTGGGTCCTGTCATCTCCACATCTCCTGCCCCATCTCCATCACCTGCTACAGGTAACCCTGCAGTTGTAGCCACTAATAGCAGTGCCAGTGGAGTTGACACCTTTTTCACCAGCTGGCAGACATTTTGAGAGAACTGTAATGCCACAAAGTGTTGTGATACAAACACAACTAAACTTCAAAAGGGGTATCGCTAGCTGCCAGCACCCAGACTTCACCTTTACTTTAATAAAGCCACTTTACTAAAACCGAAAATGTAAATATAACAAATTGATTAAGCATTTTCATCCTGTACATACTAGTACTTCATCAGAATCACATTCTTGCAAAGAACTCCTCTTTTTATATCTTAAAAGGCCACTAATTAATTAGACATTGTAAAAGAAAAAACATTCTTAAAGAGACTGTGCACTTAATTGATTAAGCAAGTCTCAATATAAAATCTGTATTAAAAATTCCAAAAATTATATTAAAAATATTAAAGTGGCTTTATTAAAGTAAAGGTAAAAACTGGGTGCTTGCTGCTAGCAATACCCCTTGTGGTGTTTAGACATTTTGAGACAGATTGAGACAGGAAGTTGGATTCCAAAATTTGCCAGCTGGAGAACGTCTTCTACTGACTCATTGAGTTATGTACCTGCCCAGCACTGTTTCTACCATCTGAGTTAATTCCCAGAGACAATGGCAACTAGAGTGGTGAGTAATCTCCCTCTGGATTGCAGGTGCAGAAGCTGCAGATGTGGACAATACATCCTCTTCCCCATCCTGCTGTCATCCTCCCTTTTGTGTCTATTCCCATTCCTGTTGCTCATTTAATCATCCCCTCAATATTGTCTTCCCTCTGTTTGTCTGTCTCCTTCACAAGTGTTCCTCCGCTTTTATTCTGCTACTACACATCCCGGCATTTATGTATGACTTTCCCTGCTGCCTAATCTAACCTAACCTAACCTAACCTAGCCTAACCTAACTATCTTAACTTCATTTTGCACCTTGTTCTTTCTTCCCCAACTTACCTTCTTGTTATACTTGAAAAATCGGTACCTGCCCCACAAGAAAAATATATATATATACATAGATATATATATATATGCCTGCTCGCCTTCTGTTCTCCCTCTGCTGGTTTCTCTTTTTATCTCATTCCAATACTCCCATTTCTCTCTTTTATATGGTCAAAAATAGATAACTACATCTCACACATGTCCTTTTGGGATTCCAAATCACTTATCTTTTGTGATAGTACTGTGTATTGTGAATTGTCATAAAGATTACCATTATACAACTGATAAGAACTGGCACTATCATATAGTTGTCATGTTCCATATGTCCAGCTACTAACTGCAGACATTATCATGCACTACATATACTGGCCTTGGCGGGCTCTAGCTATAAAGATGAGCTGGGCCCCACAGAATGGTTCCTGGCACATACAACATTGGGTATAGCTGTGAAAATCTGAGGACTTCCTCTTACAAAGCATTATAATTCAACCTATTCCTGTGGAGGATTATTAGACCCCAAAGGTGGTGCCTTGAGGAGCCATTCTATACTCTTATTGTTTCATTATGCAAGTGTGTGACACCCAATTACTGTGTGTTTTAATGAAGGGATTGTTTTGCTCACTATTGCTATAGCTTAACCTACAAATGAAGTGCTTTGCACAATACAAATGAGAAAAGTTGTGAGGTCAAGCCCAATAGAAGTTGCATGTAGGCACATCATTGTTAAAGTGCTTGTTTACTGACATTTGTGTTATAGTATAGCTAAAACGGTCAGAATCCCCTGATGTTGTACCTACACTTGTTAGATATATTTATATTTCTGTCTCCCTCACCATATATATATTGTTTTTTTATGTTTCTTATATTAATTTAGTCAACATTTATATACAGCAGTCTCCAGACTACACCTCTGCCACCATCTGGGCCTGTTGCATCCCTTTCAGTGGCTACTGCATTATCAACAGTAGAATAACAGCTTTTGGTGTCCTCAGCTGCCACCTTAAACTGTTTGTGATGCCCCCCCCCCCACCATGTTCATTGTCTTACACATCCCTGACTGATCACTAGCTCCCCTCACAGCCTTATATATGCTATATGTTTTGTGGTCTTAGTCCCTATGCTACCCTACAAGCTTCATCTTAATTAACTTACTACCCCACCCCCCACATGTTATCTTCTCTGAATTTATGTGTCACTAGGTCAAACAACAGATCAGCACATAAACCTCATGACCGTGTAGAGTTGCCATCTAGCTTCTTTCTCTAGCTAGAACTATGCATACAAGATCACACCAAACACCATTGGGGCACATGCTTGACAGATGAGCCTTCCTTATGCTCATATGTACACACAGACGACTACAGTGCTCAGGTTTAACTGCAAATAGAATAATGGGTTTTAAAAATCAAATATTGCACCAAACAGAGAGATCTGGATCAGCTGATTGCACCCTCCAACACTTTTCATCTGGGGCACTTGATACTCTGGCCATGCCTTAGCTATGCAATATTAATTAGCACTGGGGCTCATCACATACATGTACTAAAAAGTAGAGGGCTGGCTGTGATCAGGACAATAGAGCTTCTGAATCACAGAGAGAATCTTTTATAAGGTGTGTTGCACCTGCTGTAATTAACCTTACTGCTTGACAGGCTGTATGATTTAGCCCTTGACATATTGTAGAGAGTCTACATTCTGCATGTTGCTGTGACTGATACAAATGTGTTTGTCTACAGTGGATTTAATCCTTCCACTTTGTTACTGGTGCTGTTGATGCAATTATTCCTTCAACACCTCCATGCAGTTCAGATAGGAGAGATGCAGATCCCTAATGTGTATCCTTTTCTCCTGTTCAGGGCATGCCTGTCCTTTGCAGATCTAGTTTCAGAGTTTCACATACAGAATTCATTATGATGCTTGTATACTGCCCAACAAGTGCAGACTTTCATATTCTAGGTGGTGAATCACCATAATATGTATCTCACCATTACCGAATCCACAGCAATGTCCAGTGTTGCCATGCTATAGATTTATTTTTATTTTTATTTTCATTGAAGACAGTAATGGCAGTTTTGAAGGGCAGGGTTCTTAGGAGGTCCAGTCAGTCAGTTTTAGGCATTCAGAAAAGGTCAGAGGGTTGAAGTGGGAGAGGATATAATGGTGTTGCTTATGCAGAGAGGGTGGGTAACAATTGGCGAAAGCTGGTCACTGAGAGGGTCTGGAAAGATTCCAGCATTTGAAACTAGAATGGGATGGGATGTTAAGTTCCAGTCAATGATGGTGCCAGAGGTCCCATCTGTGTTAGGTCTGGTGGGAGAGTTTATGAGTTGGGAGAAGTGAAAGTGGTTGATTGTCTGAATTGGGGTTTGAGAATTTATACTGGCCCAGTTGATGTTCATGTCTCCAAGGATGTACATTTCATTTTTAATGTTGGAGGAAAGCCAGGAAAGGATGTCTTCTAGTATTGGGATGTTATTGCCTGGGGCAAATAGAGGGCAACTATACATATGGACTTGTGATTATTGATTTTTAGTAGAGCTATTCAGCATTGGAGAAGTTTGGGATATGATTGGAGTATGGGGTAACTGTAAGGGTAGAGGGCTAGATTATAGCTATGCCATCACCTTTCTTGTTAAGTCTGTCATTGCAAATCATTAGGTAGCCAGGTGGAAGAATTTCATTGTCTTTTATGGAGGGTTTTAGCCAGGTCTCTGAGATGGCTAGTATGTCAGGGTGATTGTGGGATAGCCAGGCATGAAGGTTTGGGATTTTGTTTCGATGGCTCTGGGCATTGAATGCAGTGAGGTGAATGGATATGAGAGTTTGAGGGTGTGTGGGAGGGTTGTTTGTGGTTCATGTGGTGGAGGTGGGCCCTGGATTGGGATGGATGTTGCCAGAGAGTGAGAGGGAAAGTTGGTAGAGAATGAGAAGAAGGCAGTTTATTATGGATGGAGAGTTTCTTTGGTGGAAGGGGGTGAGCTTTTTGTGATGAGCATGGAAGGGTGAGTTTGGAGAGTGTGAGATGGGTAGGATTTTGTGCGTGAATAGTATGGTTAGGTTAGTGGAGTGGAGGACAGGTGCTATGGAACTATAGGATGATGGGGAAGTAGGTATGCAAGTAGCTGTAGAATGAGAAGGTGGGGTATGGTGGGGGTTAGGGAGTTGTGTAAGTAAAATAAGACAGGAGAAGGAGGTAAGTTGTGCTGTTAATATTTTAGGTGTAATGAGGTAGGAGGCATTGTAAAGGTTGGGTGGGTTGTATACAATTGGTGTGTGTATGGTGGGTGGGATGTTGTGTGATTGGGTGGTAGGAAATGTGAGAGTCAGCCCGCAGGGCAAAAGGAGCAGGTAGAGCCCAGCAGATGTGAGCGAAAAACTAACCCTACAAATTTAACAGCAGTTGTGAGTGCAATGAATAAGGAAATATTCATAAATAGTAAATAGTGTGTTTCACAGTTTAAACAGTAGATTTGAAACAATGAGTTTCACAGTTAAACAGCAGATTTGAAACACAAGGCATTACACAATCAGCATACAAGTGTTAAAAAGAGCCTTACCGGTATGCACACAACACGAGGGGCTTGCAGCTGGCCTAACTAGGTGGAATAGGTATTTTTTAAATATGGTGCCATGGTGATAGTCTGCTATATGTAGATGAGCGGGGGGGGGGGCTGATAGGTAAGGGAGGTGTGGTGGAATGTGTAAGGGGCAGGGTTGAGGGAGGGTGCAGGGTGAATGGGGATGTGCTCTACTCAGCTGAGGTGAGTGAAAAACTATCAATGGATGCTTGTACCAGTGTAGGTAGCAGACTTTGTCAATTGTATGTGAATGCTTTTAATTAGTAGCAGGAGATGTAGACTTTCAGGGCTCTATGTAGTAGTTTAAGAGTGACTGGTTATGGCCTAGATGTCGGACTGGTAGATTAGGGAGACGAGCTGCATGACTTCTTCTTCATCTTTCGGCTTTTCCCGGTTAGGGGTCGCCACAGTGGATCACCTGTCCGCTCATGATTGGCAGCGGAGTTATACTATGTTGAGTTGCCAGCCCATTGCCCAACCTTCCACTGAAGGCACATACATGCACACACTCACACCTAGGGCCAATTTGGAGTGTCCAATCCACCTACAGCATGTCTTTGGGATGTGAGAGGAAACCGGAGCACCCGGAAGAAACCCACGTGACCACAGGGAGGACATGCAGACTCCGCACAGAAAGCACCCCAGCATCGAACCGGAGAACCTCTTGCTGTGAGGTGACAATGCTAACCACTGCACCACCGTGGCCGCCCATGGAAAAAGCAGAGCAGAGCAGGGGACTGTGGTTGGATGGGTTGGCTGGCTGATAAGAGGAGAGATGTGGAGTTCTGCTGTCACCTAGTGGTAAAATATAGGTGGAACAGATGAGCATGAGATTGAACCGGGTCCCTGAGAGTGTGCATGTTAGAGAGAAGCGCTCAAACTGAGATAGCATATACTATACACTTTATTGATGGCATAGCTACTAGAGCTTGCTTACATGCACTTATGGTGGTGCAAATTGCTGGGTTTTCTTTGGGAGAAGCAAAAACAGTAGAATCCTCGGTCCTGGGTGGAGGTGGAAACACTGCTAAGTATCTTTTTTAGTGTCTTGGAAGAGTCGGGTTTGAAAAAAATTACAATGTGTGAGCAGTGTGCAATCAACATGAGGGCCTTGCAGCTGGCCTAACCAGGTGGAATAGGTATTTTTTTAAATCATAATAGTTAAACAGTTAGACTGAATATGCAAACAAATGCAATTACATCTACTAAGTCTAGGACTACTGTGTATCAGTGTATTTCCTCTTGTCTGAGATGCGACTTTCTTAGAGTTAGTATATATAAAAAAAATAAATAAATAATTTTTTTGTTTTTCTCTCTGTATTTGATCTTAACTTAAACCTAGTAAATGACTCAGTACAATTTTGTTCTGACCAATGTAGCCAATGTACTGTAATTCACTTGACTATTACTATATATTGTATTCTTTGTCACTGCTGATGCTTGGAGCTTTTCTCCCTGGGCCTCTACTGAAAACGGACATATATCCAGTTAGACTAACCCGGTCAACAAATGTAAAATAAATAAATAAATTTTATATATATATATATATATATATATATATATATATATATATATATATATATGGGTCTACTACTAATGCCCGAAACGACGATTTCCCGACAGAAAACTCACCGACGCCAGATGACCGACAGGTAAGTGTACCGACAGGGTGATTTGTCGACAGCGGAAAGACCGACAAGGGAATGTGCAATCGCGACGCGGTAAGTGTGCGATGGTGACGGAGTTAGGAGCGGTCAGGTAAGTGCTCGAGATTGTGGGATGTCGGGTTAGGCTGTGGGAAAGGTGAGTGTGTGTTCGTGTCGGAGGTATGGTTCGGTAAGGTAAGTGTGTGCTAGTGAGGGACTGTAGTTTAGGGACGGGTTAAGTGAGTTACGGTTAGGGTGCAGGTAGGTGAAGTGTCGTTAGTGTCGGAGCTTGGGCTAGGGGTGGGTTAAGTGAGTTAGGGTTAGGGTGCAGGTAGGTGAAGTGTGCGTTAGTGTCGGAGCTTGGGCTAGGGGTGGGTTAAGTGAGTTAGGGTTAGGGTGCAGGTAGGTGATGTGTGCGTTAGTGTCGGAGCTTGGGCTAGGGGTGGGTTAAGTGAGTTAGGGTTAGGGTGCAGGTAGGTGAAGTGTGCGATAGTGTCGGACCTTAGGGTTAGGGTTTGGGTCAGGGCTAGTGTGTATGCTATGTAGTGTCGCGTGTTGTTTACGTTCCGTGTGTCGGTGTAATGGTGTTCGGTGTAATGGTGTTCGGTGATTTGCGTTGTCGGGTTTGTGTGATGTCGGTCATCTGGCGTCGGGGAGTTTTCTGTCGGGGAATCGTCGTGTCGGTAATTAGTAGTAGACCCATATATATATATATAAAACTAGTAGTAGGACATAAAAAGTGCAGGTCTCCTAACATGACAGCATCACACTAGTATGTGATTGTAGTGTGGTTCCCTGAATCACAAAATTGAACACAAAACATCTGCCACAATACAGCAAAAAATCACACAATGCATTGAACATAGTAAAGATTGCAAAAGGAAAGCTATTTCCTTTTAAGATTGTTACTCTTATCACATCCATAACACTAGCCTCTAATATGTCTGATGATAGTGTTATGATTTTTTTTTTTTTTAAGGCAAGGGGTTAGGGGCAGGGGTAGGGTTAGTGTTAGGATTCGTATGTATTACTAAGATGGTGCAGAAGGCTTAAAGATAGCTGTGAAAGCACCACAACCTCCGCCAATAGTTTCTACTCTTGTCACTGAATTCCCTTTCTATAATATGGAAATCTTTCTGATCACTAGGGCTACAAGCTGTACTTCAGCAATGGCTTTTCCACGTAATTCACTTTTAACTGAACTGTCACAGGATTTCAGTTCATAATATACAAGGAACAATCAAGTTTTTACAATAATACACATCAGCTCCCTTATATATGAAACAGTCACTATTGTATCCTGTTGTCGTTGTTGTGTCTTTCGGCTTATCCCGGTTAGGGGTCGCCACAGCAGAACTCTGGTCCGCTAATGTTTGGTAGAGGATTTTTACATGCCGAGTTACCAGCCCTGATGCACAACCTTCAATGAAGGCACGCCCATTCACGTATGCCTCCACACAGAAGACGCGCTAGCTGAGAATCGAATGGAACAACGTCTTGCTGTGAGGTGACAACGCTACCGCAGCACCACTACCACGGATTCACTATTGTCTCCTGTATTGTGTACTTTATTATTATTACTATTATTGATTCATTGCCATCTTCACACAATATTTTGTTTGTATTCATTGCTAACTTGCTTGTCTGTTGGCATTTATACTTGTCCAAGGCGAGACTAAAATGGTCCATTTGGATCAATGTTCATTGAATAAACAAACTGGTGGGTGAAATAGATAGATAGATAGATAGACAGTAAATACATAAATAATTATATAAAAGTTTGCTGCTGAGCACCTAGTGTGAGGTGTCAAAGTTACAGGAGTTTAGTCAACTCACAAGGGTAAAATATTATAATGAAAAACACATTCAAGGGTGGAGCCTTCTGTCTTCTGTCAGAGGTGCATAATCTGCCATAATCTCTTGTTTAAATCTAGTGTGGTCAAAACCTTACTTTGCCTAGATTATGGATGATCTCATCCACTCTGAGCATTGCACAAGTGTCAACTCTTCAGGTTTTTGAAAAATCTTGTGGAGTCTTCCAGCTTAGGGATGAAAAACCTGGACTGTTACATTCACTTCAGGTCTCCTGAATAACTCCTAGTTTAAGCATCCTTTTCATTTCCTCACTTATTGTTTTTCTTCACGTCCTATAAATTCACCATCTCCCCTTGCACAGCTTCAGTATGATGCTGTCTTAAATCTGTTCTTTATTTCTCATTAAAAACTCCTTTGCTTCTTGCTTCTAGGCCTTAGAATATGCTTACACTATTTAAGTAACATGAATGGAGCTACCCAGTACCTTGCTACTAGTATCTGTGTCAATTTCCAGACTGACTGCAAATGCTTGAGCTTCCCCATATTGCTTTTTCACTTTGACGTGATATATCTGCTCTTGCATTCCCCTTCTAATTTCCCTTAATTTATAGTCCATCTCATTTTCTTTGTCACCTTTCTAAAGCTTGGTTTCAGGCAGAAGCAGCTAATGTAATTATTCTCTCCCCATATTAAACTATGTCAGTCTGTCATTTTTAGTACATACTCTCTGTAGTAGCTCTTGTGTCCTTTGCATATGTTCTACGTCTACTGGCAATCAGTCTTGTAAGTTTGTAAAATGTCCATTTTGATGTTTTTTCCCTCCTTCCAGGTCTTATTTGGTATGTCAAGAAAGTCAAAAGCATGTCATCCATACAGTAACTCAAAGGAGCTAAATTATATCAAAGCTTTGTGCACTGATTTATAGCAAAAACGAACTAGGGAAGTATGTGATTTTAGTTCTTATAATTCTCTTCTATGACACTCTTCAGCATAAACTTAAAAGTTTTAGTAAAGGCATTACTTTATTACTCAGATTAAAGGAGGTACCTCAAAGTTCTTAATTATTTAACTTTAAAACAGTACATTATCCTAGATAGAAGTAACAGTAATTCTCTGGCTATTGAGTTAGTTGGGATTTTACATGGTACAGTTTTAGGACTGTCACTGGCAGTCCTTTTTGCAACTCAACAAGGAGACAGGTCTCAATGAAGCAATTAATGAAGCAATTAATATAAAATGTCTTTTAAAGATGTGCTTATTGTATTTATTTTTTTCTGCTGTGTATGCTTTTTATATATGTTTGTATATCTATAAGAGTTTTGCCCAATTTATTATTTTTTTGGTCACATGACTGACTCTAGTTTATATAAAAAGGTTTTTCTTATACAGCACTGAAGCGCTGAGTAAGTTCAGAATAAAAGAAAGAAAGCACTTAGCTTTATATTTCTGCAGTTAATCGTGTTGACTCATTGCTATTTGTCAGCCTAAAGTGTGCTTGTGTTAACAGTTTTCTTTTTTGTTTGTTTTTATTCTCATTTCTATTTTTTTGCCATTGTGTTTTGATTTGTGATTTTATGAGATGTAAGTTGGGAACACCAGTTAATCTGTTGGCTTTTTCAATGATGTATTGGATGTTAATTTGAATTTGATTAAACAGCATGTGCCCTTTGACCTCCTGGATCTCAGCCAGTCACTTACCAGTCTTGTTACTACAGCATAGGCTGTTTTGCAGATATTCAACTTCATGGAACTGGTTCATTTTCATCTGTAGTAGATGGAAGTAAAACACAAAGTGATTGCCAGAGAATTGCAGCTATGGAACAAGTCTCTCAAGGGCAAAAACAATCTTACAATTTCCGCCTGCATAATTCTGCTTCAGTTTGAACAATTTGTTATGGGTGAGCATGATTCCTTTTGATTCTAATGTTTGTCTACCTGTGAATACTCCAAGTGACATTGGATCACTCAAACATTGTCATCAGCTTATATTTGAAC
>NC_056731.1:1063100992-1063103492 GCF_019279795.1 Protopterus annectens | reverse complement strand
GATTAGAGTCAGTTCAAGTTTGTCACCAAAGAGACAGCAACTGTCCAATCGTTATACAAAGTTCCAGCAAAAAGCTCAGCACCAATGAGACAAAAAAGCAAGGCTAAGAATGACACATCATCACCTGTCATTAAAAAATCACTTCTGTCTAATCCTTCAGGTATGAAAATTACTGGGAAAGTTAATATAGAAAAGGAAGGACAAATTAAACAAATTGATGAGTACTTACATTTTGTCTTACATGCTTTAAGGTAGATATAGATTGCATCATTTAAAATTAGGAAGGGCTGCGCAGCTCAAAGATTATCCACATAAGGAAACTATGGTAAAAGATTTTTGGCAGTAATAAAGTTTCCATTATTACCCTTCACTGATGACATAACAGGGTTTGAAATTATTGAAAGTGTTCACATATTGATCCAAATATATCTATCACTACTATTCGTATCACACCAGTGGTTGCACTTTCGACGAGTGAGTTCACTTATTTGTTTGAGATTTTACACAAGGATGGAGTTCTTGGAATAAAAGGCACAGATTCATAAGCATCAACAGATTTAGAAGAAGCTTTAGCTATCCTGGGTAGCTGCCAATCTAAGAACATGAGTGTTAAGCCTTGGGACAACAAGGTTCTAGGATTTATTCATTTTAAGGCTGTAGTTTTATGAAAATAACTAGATGAGGTCATTCCAGTTTTAACTTATGTTACTTTAATCAGAGAGGCACATTTTATAAAAGGTGTGCTGGCACAGATATAGTACAATAAAAATTCAAAAAGACCATAAAAAGTATAAGATGGGATGTAAGGCACACAGATACTTAGCTGAGTGTAATGAATGACACTCCTTGAAGAAATCCTCTCTAAGGGGAGGACCCAGATAGATAGTTTTTTTTATCTCAGCAGCTGTACATGGTCTGCTTGTAGATTTCCAAACAGTTGTTATATTTGTGGGGCATGCTTGCTGCAGTCAAGTGTTAGTTTATGGAGACCTAGACTAACACTAGTCACAACACATCAACAGATATGGCTGGTAATAACACAGACTCTCATTCAGAGAGAAGAAAAGAATGTTTATCATGGCTAAACAAGAAAACTTAATTTGTAGATTTAAATAAGCAAGCCTGGAATCATGCATCAATTAATATTAGTCTCTTAGCATAGATATTAAACAATTACCTAAAGAAGAAAGACATGCTTGATTTGTTAAATAGTTTCAGTATTGGGATCTCTATTAATTTGAAAGCCCATTCTAATTCATTTCATTGTAAAAATACAAAATCCACAAAATCTAAAGTGCAAAGAGTTAAAAATGTTTTATAGAGTTATTATGAAAGGCAGGATAAGCGGTCTTATCCTAAATCCTCCCTTTGATTCCATTATAATTTATCTTCTTGGTATAATCCTCAAGAAGGGTGAATTCCGACTTATTCACTGTTGATCTACCCTCAGTCCTTTTGGTAAATGATGGTATCAATAAACAGATGCAAAAGTCCAGTAGACAATGCCATGTACTGGAAATGGAAGAGCTATGGTTCGCAAAATCTGATACAGAAGCAGCTTTTTGGCTTCTTCCTATATGACCACAACACTGGCACTTATTAGGCATGTAGTTCAAAGGCAAGTTTTATTTTGGCCTTGCTGTGCATATGGGTTGCTTTGTGGCATATATTGTAATTTAGTGCACTTCATTTCTGCCTCTGTAGCATGTTGTACTTTTCAGCATTTCATTAAGGTCTTAGTAGGGTCTTAGAAGCATATTTCACCAACATAATTTGGGGTACACCTTTTGGACAATTTCCCCATTAGTGGTGAGCATCCAGATAGCACCAGGGACAGTGTTCAAGCATTTTTCGATTTATTCATAAAGCTGGGGTTGCCTTTGGTCTCACAGAGATTGAAGACCGAATAAAAATAATAACATTTTTTGGTATTGCTATAGACACTATTGCTTTTGCTTCTCATTTACTTGAGAGTAAGGCAAAAATAATTCTCTATAAATGAAAATCTTTTTTGTCTACCAAGAAAGTTAAAATCAGTCAAATAATGGATGTGATAATCTGATAAACGTTGCTATAGTCTCAGACATGCCATTTATTTATCTGTCTGATTTGTTACATGGTGACTGAGAAAACATCACAAGGTAAGGATTAATAGGAAGGCAAGATTGGATTT
Organism: Protopterus annectens; assembly: GCF_019279795.1. NCBI lineage: Eukaryota > Metazoa > Chordata > Ceratodontiformes > Protopteridae > Protopterus > Protopterus annectens. The sequence goes on along the minus strand of NC_056731.1, from coordinate 1,063,101,319 downwards.
GCAGTTATGGCCCAGTTTTCTCATTGATTATAATGGATGATAGTTTTGACGAGAGGTTTGGGTTACCTATTCACTAGGGATTCACTATAGTTATTTTGAGATGCAGCAGGACAAGTTGGACTAAGAATGTATTTCAATGCTCCTTGATTTTCTGCAGACTCACCACAAACTTTGTCAAATGACAGAAATAAAGAAATATAATTTATTCTTGGAGATTATGTCAATATAGATTTCAATATTAGTATGGCTGGATCACATTACAAACAGGAGAATGGTATTCAGAACAGATAAGGAATCTGCTGTGAATGTCTTAATTTAAAAACAAAA
>NC_056731.1:1063085992-1063095992 GCF_019279795.1 Protopterus annectens | reverse complement strand
TTCACCTAACAACTAATACCCTAACTGAGTATTCCTTGACTGGAGGTAAACAGGGTAATATTGCCAGCTAAGGCAGTAGCAGATGTGCTAAGCAATACTGTGGCAGAGTTGTGGTTGTGTTTCAGTGATTAGAACGGTTACCTAATAAAATGCACCATACCTGCTAATCCAAAAGTTTACACATCTAGAGGAATTCCATTACTTTTAGTTAATCACTTAAATGAAGCATCACACAGTGTGTTATATGCAGGCATAACCAGGGACCATTGAGCCAGCTGACTAGGTAAATGATTCGGTACTAATGGAAGAATGTCTAGAATATGTTTAGATTTTAGTGACTTTAAATAAGAACTATCAAAAGGCCACATTATCCAGTAAGTACCTGCATATTTTTTTTCCCATTTGCATTCCCTCAGCTGATCTTCAGCTACCTGAATGCATACTTTTTCCTTAGTGTCCCCAGTGGTACATTGGACAAAGGAAGTTTAGTGGAGCAGCCTGCAGCATCAGATAGTCTGGCCCTGCCTGCTATGTATATTTTTTGGTATACCCTAAATGGACAGATCTAATGATAATCTCACAGAACACCACATGGAATGTCAGCTAGTTCTGGTTCATCCTCAGATGCCATAGTTTTAAAAGGTGATCTTCCCCACAATTACAGTACATCCCTAACACTAGGGATGTGTCTTTATCGTGGGCAATATCCTGTCCCTCCAGGAGTTGGAAAACTGATAAAGTTGCTCTTTCCCATCCCTCTTTCTTTCCTTGGCTATTCCAACTTCCAAGCTGCTAGTCAGTCTTGGGCAACCTGGGTTTTAGTAAGGATTCCAACCCTCTCTCCAAAGTGAGCATGCCAACGTAGGTTACACAATTCTCACATACCCTACTCTGTTCTTCCAGCTTCTAAAGATGCTAATCAATCTTGGGTCATTCAAGTCACAGTCAGGGCTTTATCCTTCTATGCCACAGATCCAAGTTAATCCCAGCATCTTTAAAATAAAAATGAAAACAGAGACTAACCAAGGACAGATAGTAACTTTGCTGAAGATCAGAAAGGTTATCTGTTCTGCATTCATGGAGACTGTACGTGTTTACAAGAAATACTGTAACAGAAATCAAAATTTTCAAGACAATCAAAATAAGGAAAAAAATCAGATCTATTAGGTATGTGCTCCTTATCAGCTGATGTTCCATAAAACTCAGTACATTTTAATAAGATTACTGAAGATCAGCATTTATAAAAGTCTCATTGCATTCCAAATCTGTTTCCATGAGGTTTGAAAATTAATAACAATGTCTCAAGGAGCCAAGTAGTCAACTGTTAACAAATACTTAAAAAATATGTTTATCTGGTGAGCTGTAAATGTATTAGACTTGTGTATGTCAGATGTGGATGTGACGCTGTACTAATAACTTCCTGTATATTAACAATTTGCTAATGTGTGAATACAAAAGCCTCTTTTTTCAAAAATAGGAGCAACATCATTTGATAGGATGATATGGATCACATGACTGATTTGCATTGCATGGCATAAACACAGGCATGAGGAAGCATATGTAATGCAGTGTTAATACATTCACTTAGCTGAAGTTAAAGATGTTTTTATGTGTAAGATATGCACTTAAGCTAAATCAGACTAAAAAAAAGTACATTCTAGACTGATTCTTGAGTACAACATTGTACCATCTGCCACTTTTTTTGAAGAGGAGAATTATTGAACCATGCAAGGTGTCAAAGGGCGTGATGTTAATGGTAATATATTAGATCTAATAGAAGAAGCCAGAAGATCACAGTATTATTACAGCAGGTACAGTTATTGGGTTGTGTGAACTATTTGTGCAAATAAATGGTCTATATTATTTTCAATATTTAGAGCTGTCAGCACAGGGAGTGGAAAATAGCTTTATTTCTATTACAAGGGAAAGACCTTATATAATTCATTGTAACATGCCTGGAAGTGCATCACTTGCTACTCAACATATTATTTCCGCAGAAAATTGTTTTAAGTAGATGGACATCCAAAGATAAAACACATACAAGCCTCTTCTCCTACAGCATTCAAACTGTTTAGACTCCTTTCCATTTTTGTTCAGGCTCATCTTCTGAACAGCAGACATGGAAGCTTTTGCAAGAGAACCAGAACTGCAAGTGACGTTAGTAATTTTAAAAGCTGAAATAACTTTAAAACTAATGGTGAAAGCATCTTGTTTAGCCCAAAATGTCTACACATTAAATAGATTTTTGTTTATACATATGTTTAAAATAATTGTAAATGGGTAAAAAGGTTTACGTCATTGCGTTATACTCCAAAACACTTCATATTTGAGTAGAATGCTACCTCAAGCAGTAAAGCACTTTGAAAAAGCAACTACAGGAACCTTCATGTTGTGTAGGTAAATATGGATTCCTTGAGAAGACCTCTCAGTTCCAGAACAGGGACTAGACTTGTAACATAGGAGACAATACCATTAGAAAAGTTCTAAGTAATGGTGTATTCTATTACTGTGAATGGGTAATTCGGTGGAGAAAAATCTCCACTTGCGTATGAAAGATAACACTGCAGACATTGACCTGTGTACGGCCTAACTTCCTGCAGAACAGGTTTCCACATTCAGGTGTAGATGTTCTTTGGCAGGCTAGTTGTCTGGTGAAGGCAAGCAGGACTTATATGCATGTGTGGTAATGTGCTTTGTGATCTATCCCTGTTTTGCATCAGGGATAACTCATTTTTACTTCATTAATGCACCATAATGTGCCTCCAATTTATTACTGTCTATAAGAATGCATGCATGACAGACATTTCTCAGTTATGCATGCAGCATTATGTCTGAATTACAGTCAATCCTGTGGGATTTGGGAGTTGTCTGGGATAACTGGAACTGCATGGCCTGTTCATGCAGAGTCAGGCTATGCCACATTTAGATAATGAGATTCAATAAATTTTAAAATAGCTTGGATATCCCATTCTCGCTTAAACATAGTAAGCGTTGAGTACGTGGGGGCTGCTGTAAGTGACTCTACCGCCTTGTACTGTTAATTCATTATTTTGGTGCAGAATTTACTTTTGCTACTATTTAGCTCTAATTCTCCCTGTAAAGTCATTGTACGGTACCTTGGCACAGCCTACATAACTCTCTACAAACACACACAGGGACTTTTGTACAGAATCCTAATAATCGCTTTAATATAGCTTGAATGTTCCATACTTGCTTAAACATAGTAAGTGTTGTGCACGTGGGGCTGCTGTAAGCGCCTCCACTCCCTTGTACTGTTAATTCATTCTTATTGGGCAGAGTTAATTTTGCTAATATTTAATTCATTTTTATTGGGGCATAGTTGATCAGAGGCCTGATCCTGAAAAGTTTTTGTTGATGTACTGTTGATTTAAAAGCTAATCTCAGTGTATTCATTTTTAAAGTAAAAAGCATATGCAGCTCTTTCTTTCCTAGCTATCTGTCTGCATTTTGTAGAGATGTTAGCGTCATAGTCGTATCTGATTTATATTGTAATCTTAGGCGTTTATATACAAATAGAGTATTTTTATGTTTTATTGAGGTAATTACATGTAACTGTGTCTGCGATAACTCTTTGCTTGCTCTCTAATTCTAGTATTGTCTGCCTCACAACCTTTTTCTCTCTTCCTACATTTACCAGCCTGTGATCCAGTACATCCCTGTACTAAAACACCAGAATTCACCCTACTGGACACCTCTGAAAGATAGCCCAAACTAGGAATTTACCTACCAGCTCCCTGAGAGACCATCCTTTGCTAAAAGACAGTGAAAGTATGTGCTGAAACAGCTACTAGAACATTTTACTAATATTAATGTTTAAAAACTCACCTAGGTTAGGCAAGCTTCCCACTCAGGTTATCCAGCAGCCAACAACTCCCCATTTATCATTTATCTCTTTAACTAACCTTATATCCAGCTTGCTCACTCTCTTATAATAACTAGCCTATCTCCCCCTCTCCCATAGCCTGCTACCCCCTGTAGGCGAACAATTAGCCACAATAAAGTTCTGGCCACTAGGTGGTGCCTTACCATAAGCTTTATGTATATCTATTCCCACAACTATTCTTTACCATACCTCCCTAACCCTGTTTTTCAGCTTTTACTTTTCACGGACATACTCTTCACCTTCTCACCCTTGTCCTAAGGTATCTTTAATCACATTCTACTCCTCTGACATCCTAACTTTCTTCTTACTAGCCTCAGAACTTACCTTTACATTCTCTCACTTTCAGACTTACCTGCAGAATTCACCCACTTCACAGATTGTCATTCTTGATAGTCCACTCTCCTGTCTCTACCCGCTCCATTCTCCCTTCGGGCTCACTTCACTCCCCTACCCTGCCCCCAATTTCCACCCGCCCCAGTGGTCCTAGATTTATTCCTCTAAAGACACACCCTCATTACACCAACTCCAATCACACAAATTACATCATTACCACACCCAGCTCCAATTCTCACAGCACACCCACTGATACCTTACCTTTCATCCCCCTTGTTAATACACACCACCTACTGAAACTCCTCCTAACATCCCTATAAAACCTACCTCAACTTTAATTCCTACCTCTCTATCCAATAGTATGTCTAAATCAGTCATCCCATACCAATTACAACTATTAATATTGGTCTCACTCTTACCTGCTTTAACCACTACATATCTCTTAACCTGCTATGAAAAACCTCTTTACTCTACCCTTCTCTACCCTTCCAAACACACTTCACACCAACACTAGCTATCTCTCCAAACATTCTAAATTTCATTTGCAAACCCAGCTACCTACTAGCTAAATATCACAGACTAGTACAAATTAAATATAGCAACCTAAAAACTAAAAAATCATTTGACTACTATTGTAAGCCTCTCCAACCTAAACACTTTACAATCCTCCTCTCCTTAATAGACGGGGACATTCATCCTAACCCTGGCCCAAACTCTACCCTTACCACTGAAAACTGTAACCAATACAAAACTAGTACCCTACCTCCTACCAAACTGTCTAATTCACTTTCTATTGCTCATCTTAATATACACAGTATTTGCAATAAAATCACTCAAGTTCATGCCCTCCTAGATGTCCACCTATCTGACATCCTATGTTTATCAGAAACATGGCTAAAACCTACTATAAAAGACAATGAAATCACCCTCCAGGTTACAACATAATTCGACTAGACTGCACAACCAAAAAAGGTGGAGGGGTAGCAATTCTCCACAAAGCAGAACTACAAGTTAGCAATGTAAATCTTAACCAACCTTTAGATAATAATGCCGAAATAATTATCTCTAAATTCCAGCTTAACACACACAAAGCCATAAATATCGTCTGCGCATATCTTCCCCCATGAAATAACATTAGCTTACTCGAATATATCCTCAATAGGCTTTCTTCTAATCTCCCAGAAGAAACCATAGTCCTAGGGGACTTTAATATAGATTGGAATTTATGTAGCAGTACAAACCCCACCACCCATATTAATCTTTATGGTTTCTCACAAACTATAAACTCCCCTACCAGAACTAATAGACTTAACCATAAAGATAGTACCTTGGATTGGATACTCACTAATAGTCCTCATCAAACTTACACAACAGGAACTTTTCCAGTTGACCTAAGTGATCATTTGCTAATATACATTATCAGACATAAAACCAACCTAACTTTCCATAGCACTTTCAGAACAGTACGCACCAAAAAGCATTTTAACCCTGAGCTGTTCCAAACAGAACTTAAACGGGTCCCCTTCACTACAGAGACATGCCACAAAGCCGTCACCCAAAACACCGAGACCAAAAGACCGAAAACACACAATACTGACAACTCACAAAACCGAACACCATAAAACCGACACCCAAAACACCGACACACAAAAGGTAAACTACATATTACACACAACTATATATGCACTAGCCTTAACCCAAACCCTAACCCTAAGGTCCGACACTACCGCACACTTACCCTACCCGCATCCTAACCCTAACTCACTTAACCCACCCTTAAACCTAAAGTCCGTCACTATCGCACACTTAACCTACTGGCACCCTAACCCTAACTCACTTAACCCACCCTTAAAAATTACGTCCGTCACTATTGCACACTCATCCTACCTGCACCCTAACCCTAACTCACTTAACCCGCCCCTAAAACTACAGTCCATCACTATCACACACTTACCTTACCCGCACCCTAGCCCTAAGTCCGACACTACCGCACACTCACCTTTCCCGTACCCTAACCCTAAATCCCTCACTATCGCACACTTACCTGTCCGCTCCCTAACCCTAAATCCCTCACTATCGCACACTTACCGAGTCGCGTTCACACGTTGCCCATGTTGGTGTTTCGGCTGTTGGGATTTCACCTTGTCGATCATCTGCATTGTCAGTCTTTTGGTCTCGGTGTTTTGGGTGTTGGCTTTGTGGCGTGTCGGTGTAGTGAAGGGGACCCACTTAAACAATGTAATTGGACACCATTAAAATCTCTCCCTATAAATAAAGCAGTTGAATACTTTAGTTCCACATTCTTAAAAATCCTGGACCATCATGCCCCAACATGCTCTACTAGAAATAAAGCTAAACCAGCCCCTTGGCTCTCTAATAATACTAGGCAAATAATCCTTTGCAGAAACAAATCCTGGGCAAAATGGCATACTGCTAAAAATCCTAGAGATCACCAAACCTTTAGACAACAAAGAAATAATACAAAAAAGCCATCTTACTAGACAAAAAAAAAACTATTACCTCCAATTACAACAATCCTCCCTCAAGGAACCACAAAAATTTTGGACTAGCATTTACAAACTTCTATACCCAGGCCAAACTATCACCCCCAACCCACTAGGCTCTAACCCTGAGAATCCAACACAAACAGCCAATGCCTTTAATTCTTTCTTCACTGACACTATCCAAACTCTTGCTAGCCATCTATCTCCTGACACCTCTAATCTGCCTACTCCTACTACCAGCCCACCCCCATTATTTCATTTACAACCAGTGTCCACATCCTATATCTGGTCCCTTCTCCAAAAACTAAAACCCACTACCCCTTCAGCTGACAAACTCCCAGCAGAATCCCTGCAAAAAGGAGCTAAAGCTATTGCATATCCCATCTCCATTCTAATAAATAGAACCATAAATGAAGGCACTATCCCATCTATCTGGAAAATTTCTCATATCATCCCATTACATAAAGGTGGGAACTCCAGTGACTTTTCTAACTTTCGTCCCATAGCTCTACTATCCCCACTTGCAAAAATAATGGAAAAGTGCATCCACAAACAACTTCTTAACCACCTTCTCCATCACAACCTAATAACCAACTGTCAACATGGATTCAGACCTTTCCACAGTACCACCACTGCCCTGCTATCCTTCACAAACTCTATCAACAAAAACTGCAACAAAAATATTTTTCCTCTGCAGTCTTTGTTGATTTATCTAATGCTTTTGACATGGTTAATCACCAACTCCTTCTACACATACTGAAATCCCTTTCACTCGACCCTCTATCTATGAATTGGTTCACATCTTACCTTGAAAACCAACAGCAGGCTGTACTCTGGCAAAATAAACTATCTAATCACCTTCCTATCTCCCTAGGTGTTCCACAGGGCTCCATATTAGGTCCACTCCTGTTTTCCATTTATATCAATGACCTTCATTTAGCCATTCCACTCTCCACCTGCATTCAATATGCAGATGACTCTACTATAATCTGTTCAGCCATTTCCCAAGCCAAACTTCAGTCTCTTACCCAAAAAGTTTTCAATACTGTAGAACAATGGTTCTCTAACCACTGCCTCCTCCTAAACCCCCAAAAAACTAAACTGTTACTCTTCAAACCAACCCAAAAGTCCACTCCTTTACATTTCACTCTCACATCCAATAATGGTACTCTTATTTCTCCTGACCCAACCACCAAACTCTTAGGAATTACAATTGACAACAACCACAACTTTGATACTCACATTAATACCACAATAAAATGAGTTAACAGAAAACTAGGATCCCTCTACAGAATCAAACCCTTTCTTACACCAGTAGCAAGGACCGCTATAGCCATAACTCACTTAATCTCAACCCTACTCTATGCTTCTCCTATATACACCAACCTCTCTAAAAATATCCTCAACAAACTAGCTACATCCTATAACAATTTTGCTAGATTTGCTACAGGCTGTCCTTTCAGAACCCATCACAGTTTGAACCTAAAACAACTAGACTGGCAAGAATTTCTTAACTAGCTTCAATTCTGCCAACTTACAATAGACCATAAGACCCTGTATCAACCCAGCAACACTCCTATACTCTCTAGCCTCATTACACATTATAATAATCTCAAGAATCTATGCTCCTCAAACTGCTGATCAATACTACCAAATCAAAAAACTCAGCAGACGACTCCTTGTTCTCTAACTCTGTCAGAAAATTATGGAATCAACTACCGCCTGACCTCACATCTCAGACTTCTTTCTCACTTTTTAAAAGGAATCTAAAGCTATTTCTCAATAAACACTGGTTATGCTCTTGCACCAACTCTGACTAACTTTTTTCCTTTACTCTAATTTTCATCCTACATCCTTTACAATCCTCCCTCTCTATGTTTCAATATGCTATGTTTTGCATACAAATCTATGTTTACATGTATATTGTACCTTCTTTAGTATATTACCCTTTACAGATTTTTGATTATGTTATTATTTACATTGAATAGTATAATTATGTTCATCTAAAAAAAAAAAAAAACTTTATAATGTTTTTATGTAACAATTGCTGTTTTTACATTGTTTCTGTCATAACCTCTATTAATTGTGTATGTTTTCCTGGAGCTTTTCTCCCCGGGCCTCTACTGAAAATGGACATGCATCCAGTTAGACTAGGCCAGTCAACAAATGTAAAATAAATAAATAAAAATAAATAAATAAACACAGAATAATGTACTTGTAGTGTAGAGGTTCTTTTAGTGATAAGAGATTTGATGTAGTGTATAAAGTATCATATGTGAAATCACCCCCTCAACAAATAATTATGTTAGAGGCAAATCAAAATCAAGGTTCATGGTAGCACTGCCTGTCTGCAGAGGCCTTCTGCAATGTCACCTCATTTCTTTTGGAATCCAAATGAATGTTTTCATTTCTAAGAAACCATTGTGAGTAGCTTTAAAAACGAAAAAGCATATGGTACACAATTACTCATTTATATGATTTGCCCACATGTACTTGGCTACTGTTATGACCACCCAAAGGAGACAATGCTTTTAAAATTCACTAGTAAGTACTTCTGTCACTTCCTTGACATGTACTGCATCGAGACCCCAACACCACAAGCTAAGACAATGGAAAATGCCAGTAGTTACATCATGACAGGTGGACACTCCCACTATAGGATTTGATCCCTATCTCTTCACAGCCTTACAGAGTATGAAAGTACCATGTTCACCTTATGTGATACTATCCCTATCTTATTGTTTTGTAGTCACGTATCTGTGTTATCATCTCCCCTACTCTTGCAGGTGATGATTCTGTGTGGAACTCGTAATGTCTGATGCACAACATGACCAGTCCATGCTTTGCCCAGCAAATCCTTTATGTGATACCACACACATTATGTTATTCTGTGCTTTGTCTATCATGTTTCATAGTTACGGACCAGTCACTGCCTGTTTGCTAATGCTGATATGTATTGTGTATGCCTGTGCCTAGGATGTGGTAATTATGTTTCATGTTTTTTCCTTAACACTTTCCCCTGCCCTTTTGCTGCAACTATGACAAGTATTGATGGACCAGCCACAATGTTCATTATTGCTCCATTTGATTGTCCAGTGCCATGTTGTGTAGCAATACAAACATGACAGAGAACTGGGTGCATATGTCTGGAATGCATAGCAGTGCCCCTCCTGACATGCTTTGGTATCAGAAGAATCCCTCCAGCAATCCAAATACATGCTCCACTGTATATCATGTTTCCAAAGAGGCTGTGCTATAG
>NC_056731.1:1063078492-1063080992 GCF_019279795.1 Protopterus annectens | reverse complement strand
TCATTATACAAAGAACTAGCCCATCAAGGGTGCCAACAGCATATATCTAAAAGATAAGTTGGTATCTTCTTTGCTATTAACTCCTCTTCACAGAAAGCCATCAGAATGTGGCTCTTTTTTGACACAGCTTTCATTCATTCTATTTTGCACTCACTACTGAGAAAATAAAGAGCTAATACATCATTACATCCTTGCTTGGCTGCTTCTTGCACACATGCCAGTGGTGATATTCTTAAATGATAGTAAATAATCAAAGAAAATAACTATTAGCTTATTAACATTTTTATGTACAACATCATGGACAGTCTACTTAAATTATTCATCTTGAAGATAACAAACATGCAGACTTAAAAAAATTAGACAGTTTTGTCAGAAACATGTAAGCGCTTCAGCAGAGTACCCTAATATGATACATATAAAGTAAGGAAAATTTGGTGATGCAAGGTAGAAAGCACCAGGGATGAGATATAAAGAATGTAAGACTACAAAGGGTTTCCTAAATGAGCAGTGTGATTAGAAAGATTGAAAGAATTCACAGATGCTTTGGAAAAACACAATGTAGTTCTTGTGGTGGATTGACTTAAACAGGCCTTTAGATAAAAAGGATTTTATTTTATCCAGGACAATGACGTTAACAGAGGAGATGGTTTAGTTCTACCACTACCTGCTATAGTGATTGCGTGCGCGCGCGCGTGTGTGTGTGTGTGTGTGTGTGTGTGTGTGTGTGTGTGTGTGTGTGTGTGTGTGTTGGCTATTTTTATACTAGCATATGATTAATATTTTATTTGGCTGTCGATGGTGATACGTGTCCATCATCTACAGAAACCCTAAGCACAATAATTTGAAAAGGAAAACTTAAAATTCACAAAAGTTTGATCACTTGGAAAAATGAATTAATAGGACTCATTAATATCATTAATACAGTCAAAACTATACAATCTCAGCTGCCTTACTATTGCTGCTACTGCCCATACTGTGCTCAGAAGTTACACAATTTTACTTGTGGATGTGAGCGATAACATCTTGTCCAAAAATGAGAAAATCAGCCTTTCACTTGTTTACAACTATCATTACTAACTGCACAATGAGTCCAAGTACAAACTGTTTATATATATATATATATATATATATATATATATATATATATATATGTGTGTGTGTGTGTGTGTGTGTGTGTGTGTGTGTGACTGCATGTCTGTCTGTGACATAGCTCCATAGTTTGCTAAAATTTCTAGGCAAATGCTAATTTACTGTCTGTACCTTATATTTGTACAATGAATTACTGTTCTGACATTAAAATTTGTAGCATGCTAAAAGCTGTAATACAGATTTCATGGCATCTGTTAGCAGTTCAGATATTAGAAGCGCTGGCAAGGAGAGAGGAATATGTGCCATGGCAAAACCTAAGCCTATGTGTTAGTGAGGAGGATGTGGGGGACAGGTGCAAGGCACAGAACTCAAGCAAAAATACATAGTGGACACAGAAGACCACATAGGAGGGCTTACTTCAAAGGAGGAAGACCTCCTGATGTGCTATAACACTTGGAGAACTGTGAAACACACCCTTGCTAAGGCCATTTTATTCTGATCACTGTGTATGCTACAGATTATGAACAGTGATATTAGGGCTTAAGCAGAAGCACACCCCATAACAACAGCTCTAAGACTAAATGAGCACACTACATCTGATGAGATCCTTAGCCAAAGGAGGCATGATTAGGCTATAAGGAGTCATCTTCCTTTAGTTTAAATAAATAAAATTTCATCAGAGCATTAATCTGTCAGTTTGATAATAATCCACTCATTAAGAATGGAGATTATTGTTGAACTGATAGATTAATCCTGTTTTTTTTTTTTTTCAGTTTTTCCTGGTTAGGGGTCGCCACAGCGGAACTCCGGTCTGCTAATTATTGGCAGTAGAGGTGCCAGCTCAATGTCCAACCTTCAACGAAGGCACGCCCATTCATGCATGTCTTTCAAATGCTACTCAACCGTGGGGAGGACATGCAGACTCCACACAGAAAGCACTCCAGCTGAGAATTGAATGGGAGAACCTCTTGCTGTGAGGCGACAACACTACTGCTGCACCACCAAGGCTTGATAAATTAATGCTGTGATGACATTTTATTATGTGGTGACAAATTGACATATGCAATTGGATTGGGTGTTTTAAATTTGGATTAAGAGGGTTTCACTAACAGTTCTGATGAAGTCTAATCATGAGATGAAAGCACTAAACTGTTATGTCAACTGGCAATACTCTATGCAAAAAATGCTTGGATATTTTTATGAATGAGTTGTTTCCTGGTCACCTTGTGCTACCGATTGCTTTTTGGTTAATGAGTGATTTGTTCTCTGCAACTGCAGCAACTATTGTTTTTGGTTTGGTTGCAAGATCTGCAATATAATACAGAAAGTGCCATAAAAATGTCTCACCTGAGGAACTTCTACCACTGCTATGTGGGTACACCATCCCACTATACACATGAGCAAACACTAC